>NC_092510.1:1539368-2139368 GCF_047511675.1 Marmota flaviventris | reverse complement strand
TTGCACACATTCACTGATTCATGCAGGAACTTATCCCAAACTGCATCTGCACAGTGGATTTCTGGGCAGCCTAAAAGTGCACTGCAGATTGGGGAGAAGCTGGGGCCTTCAAATCACAGAGATCCTTTCTACTGATGGCTGCATGGGCTGCTCCAGTCTTGCCCCTAGACTATGTCACCCTCTGGGAAAGTATCCTTGCCATCCTTTCTCATTCATGGGTGAGGATGTTGGGCCTCCCACAGGGGCAGCATGGCCCTCACCACCACCTCCTGTTGGTCTTTGTGGACTTATGAGGACAGTCTCATGTAGGGAGGACTCCAGTGTCCCCAGTGTTATGTGGCATATGGCCCTGGGAGGAGAGGTTTTAGAGGACCAGAGATGGGTGGTGAAGGAGTTCGGTGGGTAATGTGTGGTGATGGGGCACACTGTGCCTGTCTCTGGGAGGCAGTTACTTGAGGGGGCGATCATGCTGAGGCCTGGGGGAGGGGGCGCAGCCTTGGCTGGAGAGGCACTGGGGACTGGAGCTGGATGAGTTAGAGCTGGGTGGGGTAGTGTGTGTGGAGGGGGCATGCTATGCTGGCCCCTCTGAGGTGGTTCCTTGAGAGGGGCCTCTTTCTGAGGCCTGTTGGGGTTGGACCCTTGCAGGAGAGGTGTCCTGGGACCACAGGCTAGGTGGGGTAGTGTGTGGGGAGGGGGCACTCAGTGCCTGTGGCTGCAAGGTGATGACTGGAGCAGACACATGTCGTGAGGCCTCTGGGGGTGCAACCCTGGCTGGAGAGGTGCAGGGGGACTGGCAGCTAGGTGGGGTAGTGGTTGCCTGCTGTGAGGGAGGGCCTGGAGGGGGCACTAGTGCTAAGGCCTGTTGAGGTGGGGAAGTGGGGCATAGGAGTTAGTGTGCTGTTCCTGGGTGCTCTTGTCAGGAGCTGAGTGGGTGTGGCAGAGGTTGCAGGGCAGTGGGGCAGAGGCACTTGGGTGCTGTTCCTGGGTGCTCCTGGAGGCAGCTGAGTTTGTGTGGTGGGGGTTTTAGGGCTGGTACCTGGCTTCAGTAGTGGGACCTTGTTGGGGGAGTAAGTGTGAAGGGAAACTTTGGTTGGGGGCTGGCCTGAATGAGAGGATGTTAAAGGGAGAAAGCGGAACACCTGGTTTAAATGGGAGTACATATTTATCATTTTTAAAGCTGTGCATACAGTGTATCATTTTAAAAGCTCTGTTCTCAACTTTATCTGCCAGTGTTTTCTTTTGTTTGTCCCCCCAAAAGAGTAAATTGCAAGTTTTCAGTGTAAGTCTATTCTCTACATTCTGTACATATAATTTATGTGTTTTTCTTGTACCTTATATTTTATTACAATTAGGTGATTTGTAATGATTCATTGTTTATATATCAATGACTTTCATATTTTAAATCAATCATTTTTATGGAAACCATTTTTATAGGTGTCCTCATTTACTTTGCTTTTTAGTTCACTATTTCCCAGTAAGTACAATTACTCATCCATTGGCATTTCCCTTTTTGCTGTGTAAAGGGTATATTCATTCTGAAATACTTTGATGTGTATTTTGTCCAGTGTGTGTTACTCAAAACATGGAAATTTAATTATCAGTTGTTTTTGTCTTAAAATGGGAGATAAACTGTAGTTGAAATGGTCAGGTTTTTAAGGCATTTGTCTTCTGGTGACATTTTGCTCTGTTGAGACATGCATTTTGTAAGTACATGTCTTTATAGTAACACACATATTTCATGTCAATATTTTTGTTCATACAACCAGTTTTAGTAAAAAGAGGTTTTCTATTTTTTCACTTCATCATTCGATATGTTTGAGCCTCTGTTCATGTTCTATAGGTGGGAATTTATTATAATCACCATTCTGATAAAAGAAGCTGGTAGCAAAGTTAGGGTTAATTTTTATTTTTACCACAAGGTCATTTGTCATAACGAGGTTTTACTTAGGGGTTTTACAAGTTAGCATCAAAGTAGGCAATTAAGAATATTAACATTAACCAGCACTATTATAATTAATTCTTTTTTACTTTTGGGATTTCACAGTGGGATTGAGCATATATGAGGAGTATCATTTCTTAGAAGTATTTTTAAGTGTAGCAGCTTAATAAATATGCCTAGATGCAACCAAGCTTACATATTTTAATGAAAATATTAAGCCCTGAATTCCTGGGCTGGGGTTGTGGCTACACCTAAACATATATATGTGTGTGTGTGTGTGTGTGTGTGTGTGTGTGTGTGTGTATGCTCTGACATCCTGTCACTTTTGATTTTCAATTATGTAGAATAGCTTTCTGAGTGTTGATTGTATTTGTATAAGTTCATTTCATAGTTTTTGCTACTTAGAATACCTCAAAATGCAAATGATGGCTCTCATGAGGAAACTAAATGTGTAAATTTTGGTTTCCCACAGCAGTTCTGTGACGTATCCCAGGGCCTCCAAGCCCTGGCTAGTGGTTTGGTTTAGAATGATGATCGTATAAATGGAGAAAAGGGATGCATACTTGATTGTTTTATTTGTTCATATGAGTTATAATTGAGAATAAAATATATTTTGACATACATAAATGGAGTATAACTTCTCATTCTTTTGGTTGTACATGATGTAGATTCACACTGGTCATGTAATAATATATGTATATAGGTTAATAATGTCTAATTTATTCCACTATTCTTCCTACCCTCTTACCCTCCTCCACTACCTTCACTCCCCTCTGCCTTATCCAAATCACCTGTATTCTTCCCTAGAGGGCATCCTCCTATCTCAGTCTCTAAACTCATGGACATTACAGGTGTGCACCACAGTGCCTGGCTTTTCTTCTCATTTATTCTGATGTCCCAGGCAATATTTCTTCTCTCAAAGATTTATATCGTTTAACACCTCATAAGTACATATTAGTATGTACAATGTAATTACTTTGATTCCAGGGTAATGTCTATCTCAACTTTTATCATTTTTTATTGTAAATATACAATTTTTAAATTTTAAATATCCTCCTTTCTATGTAGTTTCAGTTATTCAATGCTATATTCACCCACCTCTGCCATAGAACACAAGAACTTATTCATCCTAACTGTAATGGAATTCTGGTTGACCAATCTCTCTCCATCCTCCCACCCTCTACACTCTTCCCAGCTTCTGGTAACAACTATTCTCTCAACATCTATGAGATTGACTTTTGTAGAATTCACATATAAGTTGAATCAGGTAATATTTGTTTTTCTGTGTCTGGATTATTTTATTTAACTTAATGTCCTCCATGTTTATCTCTGTTGTTGCGTATGACAGGACTTCTTTTAATTTTGTGGTCAAATAATATTTCTTTGTATATATCACATTTTCTTTATCCATTTGTCAGTTTATGGGCACATCTGTTGTTTTCATTTCCTGGATATTATGAACAGTGCTGCAATCAGTAGGGTAGTGTAGGTGTTTCTTTGGCATGCTAATTTCATTCCTTTTTGTATACCCCCAATAGTGGAATTTCAAGATTATGTGGTAGCTCTATTTTTAGTTTTCAGAGGACTCTCCATACTTTCTTCTATAATAACTGAACTAACTACATTCCAACCATCATACTCTTCAAAATGTTTTTTGTGTCTTGCCTACCACATTTATCCCAATATTTCCCTAATATTATGGCTTTCCAAGTATGAAAATATCTACCTAGCCAAACAGTTATCTCACTGTCCTCAATACTGTCATGTAAATAAAAAGATTTTACAACTGTTTCTCAAACACACAATGACAGTTTCTGTCTGGAACTTTACTAGATTTTTATGCAACAATATCTTTGACTTTCTCAATAATTTAAATAGTTTATTCCAGTATACTTAAGAATAATTTGATATTTTTCAAAAATAATATCAATAATGATGATATAAATTAAGATATTACTAATAATTAAAATTTCTATTGTTCTAGCACTTAAGAAAAATAATCAACCTAATCAGCAAGAAAATGAGCACATGCATTATTATCTAGGCAGTATATATATCCATGTATGGTCTAAAAATATTTGGCTTTTATTTGGTGCTAAAGTTAAGAAAAGTCACACATCATTATTGCTGCATTATTTAAATAAAATTATTTTTGTTAATCTTTTCTTTTTTGCTGGCATTGTAAGGATTTCTAGTAGACTTAATGTATTAATTTATTGAGGTATTCTGCTTAACTTGCATCATAGTCTCCAAAAGATTTACATTTAATATGTAAAAATATTTTGACATGCATAATCTGTTTTTATTTCATCAACACTTTTTCTTAATTTATGTATTTATGAACCACATAAACGAAAATATTCTACAAAGGTGATAACAAAATGAAGAGAAGTAAAACAATTTCATTAAACATATAATAATCTATGTTCACCATTGATCATCAAATTTTGAAATTATCATATCTTGGCATTTTTCCCTTTATTTCCTAACACAAATTATATTATTCAATACATCTTATACAAAAACCCTTTAATTCTTATTAATAATGTTTTCCAGCTAATGCAGAATTTTCTGAATATTTCTGAGTGTGTGTGTGTGTTTGTGTGCATAAATGTGTATGACTGTGTGTGTGTGTGTGTGTGTGTGTGTGTGTGTGTGTGTATAGAGAGAGAGAGGGGAGAGAGAAGGACAGAAAGACTTTTTATGTTAGGTAATAAATATATTTGTATTTGTATGGAAACTCTGGTATAATTTTGCTATAAAATTTGAACTTAAAAATGAAGTATCTGATATAAATAGTTTATAAACATAAAAGTGAAATATCTGATAATAAACAGAAAAATGAAAATTGAAAAAGTATTATCTGCTGGTACATTCTTTATTTTGTAATTGATCTTTTAATATCAGATATTGATCAGATAATATTAGTACACAGTGAGGCTAATTATTTGGGAAGATCATCAATATTAAATGCATTTGAGAAGTCCAAAATAACAGCTATGTTTCCATTTTGTTTTTGTTTTATTAGTTTTATCTTAGTTTTTTTTTTCATTCTTTGCAAAGTATATACTATCATCACACCCTTTTCTCATATACTATAGCATCCTAAATAAATTGTTTAGAAAATTTATAATGTATTCTCCATGATCTTTAAAGTTTGAGACCAATGTTTTAAACTCTTTGTATGTTTTTTACATTGTTGCGATTTTTTTCATTTTATTAGAATACATGTAATGGGAGATAATATCTCTATATTTCAATGTTGAAATTTTTAAAGGTCTTAATCACAGTACTTGTTGTAATACAGAGTTATATACATACCAGAGAATAACATTAATTTGAAAATATAGGACATAATGACAAATAAACAGGAGGATTGCAAGTTCAAGGGCAGCCTCGGCAACTCTGAGATCCTTTCTCAAAAATGGTTTCATCTGCTTTACTGAAACAAAATGTTGGGGATCTTGCTCAGTGGTAGTGCATCCCTGGGTTCAATCTCCAGTGTTAGAAAATAAATGAATAAAAATAAATGAAAAAAAGAACCAATTAGTTGATAACAATTTCATGAAATGAATGTGTATTTTATAAGATAACACATTAAAGTTTTTTTTTTTTTTTTTTTTATTTAGGTAGAACAAACAAAAAGATAAGGTTATTTTGCCCTAATCATAATATTTATGACTTATGGTATTTATTTTGATAATTTTAAATTACTTAAAAATTGGTATATTACTTTAGTTATTCATATTTCTTTTTGTTAATAACTAGTTGTCAGCTAGTTATATCTAGTGTATAGTGGGCATGGTTTGGCCACCATTCTTTGATGATATAAAACATTTAATCATAAATATGGCTTAAGAATCCTAATCTGGAGGCTTACTGAAGCTGGGGTGTGAGTGGCAAATAATGAACTATGAAAATAATAACAAGGACTTTGGAAAATGTTTATTTTTCTCTCTCTTTCTCTGATTGATATGAGTCTATCTATATGTTTATCCATTTATTTATCCATGTTTGATTGGAGATTGAAAAGGCAATTTGATATTATTTCTTTTTATATGACAAGTGAGGAAAAAGTCACCTTGTCCTCTACAAAGGACTCCAAGATGGGTGTTCTGTCATGATAAGTCATCAAGATTTGAACTATTTACTATTTGGGAACTGAGGCAATTTACTTTTTTTTTCTGTTCCTATTTCTCTATCTAAAATGTAGCAACAAATATAGCAGCTTGTTTATAATTTCCATTAGTTTTAAATAAATGACGTGGAGACAAGCTGCCATGTAGACGGTGCCCAACAAAAATAGTGGTGACTCTTGCCACTGTCATCTATCTTGTGGTCCTTTGTCATCATATCACAACAGTACTGAAGTATCAGAGAGATTTAATCCCTGACAGTATCATTAATTCTCTGTGATCTAAATAGTGACAGGTAGTCTTTCTGGGTTTGGTTTGTCATAAATCAGTTGGTAACGAATGGTTCCTTTTCCACACAGATGTTTGAAAAATTTTATGCATTGTTCATACACTTTTGGTTGACATTATTGGAACACATTCAACTGCAGCTATTTGAAATATTATTACTAACAGCCCCTCCCCCAATTGTCTTCATGACACCTATCTTCTGTAGCTTTTCCTATTATTTTCACTTACATCAGAAATTTCTTTCTAAAAATATAGACTCTTGTCACATTACTTCAGATGTACCTTTAGGATAAAAATACAAACAAAAAAGAAACTAACATAAATATAATGATAATGAATTCTTTTTGTTAAAACATGCTTTTATGCACTGAAAGTAAATACTAAAAATAAAATAAATTCATGTTGCACATCTTTGTTAAGGGAATAGTATACTAAAAATCCTCAGTATCAGCAGTCAGATATAAGGTAAAAATAAAATTTTTAAAACTATCTGCATCAGTATTTCTGAGAATAATTTGAAAAAGTGATCTAAGGTATTTGAAAAAATGTTACAACACTTCACTGAAATAAATAGCACTGTTATTGTTTTTGAGAAAAAAATAAACACTCAGGATATTTTTAATTAAAAAAGTTATAAATTTAAGCTATAAAGGATAATACTTAAATAATTTAAATTTAACAAAAACATTTGTATAGGATGCATAAGTGTGCATCAAGTATAACTATTCATAATAGAGATACCTGGAAAATAAAAATGAGTAGTTCTATAAAATATTTAACTGTATCATTATACTATAGTAAAGCATTATAGTGTGGATACAAGGTAGCAGGTCTATTATATGAGAATAAAAATGGATAACTAAAAAAATTCTAATTTTTTGAAAATAAATCTAATAAATTAATTGTAGAACTTGATTTTTTATACTATTAACTTCATTTCTAAAAATCTTGCCAGAAGCTACAGAAAAAAAACAAAAACAAAAACGTGTGACATCTTATGGATGAGTACATGCATTGTAAGTTAAACAGTAGAACACATTGGTGTTCAAGTTCTTGCAGGCATGACATTAAGCACCTTGGAGCAGAAGAACAAGCTGTAGGTAAATTCTTCTCCATGACATTATGACCTGTTTCTTTAGTAGAACTGCGTAAGCATCTCAATAAAGTTCAGAATGAATGCACGTTTAATTAAGGATGACAGTAATTTTTATGTAGTTTTTTATCTGCCATCATTAGAAATGTAATTAATATATAATTTTCCTACAATAAATATAACATTAGAATTTCAACTATTTTGCCGAAATATCATTCCTGTCTCATCACAGTGAAAACTTTAGTAAACTTTGTATAATCCTTAAAACATTTTTATAAATATTATGCTAATTCAATATTAATAAGAGATCAGTCTAGTTTATATTTTTCCCTAAAAATGGCATTTTAAAACAAAAGTGCATATTTATACCTACTTCCATGTTATTTTCAGATGTGCATCTATAAGAAAAAGTGGATTTTTATGAAAAGTAATAAAAAATACTTTTTTATTAGCTTACAATGTATAATATGCAATTTTCAAAGAACACGGTGAATTATGTACACATTAAATACATATAATCATATATGTAAATATTTTAGTGTGTGTGTATACACACACACACACACACACACACAATATAAAACAATGTTTTAATGTTCTAGAACAGAAGTATCTAGGGAGTTCTTTCAGATTTCCTTACACTAAATTCTAAATCGGCAAGCTAAAATGGATGTATTTCTCTCAATACAGCATAAACTAATAGAAATAAAGAAAACTATGATTTCTAAATTAATTTAAAAACTACCTGTTGTGTTACAAAATGGCAAGGTTGAGGCTGGGATTGTGGCTCAGTGGAAGAGCGCTCACCTAGCATGGGCAGGACCCGGGTTCGATCCTCAGCACCACATAAAAATAAAGACATTGTGTTGTGTCCATCTACACCTAATAAAATAAATATTTTTTAAAAATAGCAAGGTACTAAAATTAGAATTCAAATTCATATCTGTATATATTTTCAAATATTTGAGCTCTTTTCATTTTTGCACATGAATCCAAAATAACAATGAAAATACCTAAATCCACACCGTACTAGCCAAAATTTTCACAATATCTAATTACATACTTATTCTATCCAGATTCCATGGTAACTCTAGGCAATAACTAAAAGTGTTTCTAGTAGTAGTAGTAATAGTAGGTAAATGTTATTTTTTTTTAAATCCAAAATTATTTTTTCAATTTGTAAATTCTTTATGGTTTATTTATTATTTCTGCCCATGTGTGGTAAAGTTATGTGACAGAGCAGCCCTGAATGGGGCTATGTAAGTTTCCTGGAAGTTACATAACAAAATACCACAAACTGTGTAGCTAACAACAGACATTTATTCTCTCAAAATTCTAGCTGTCAGAATCTGAAATCAAGGTGTGAGCAAGGCTGTGCTCCTTCTGAGACTCTGGATAAAATACATCAGTTCCTCTTCCTAGCTTTGGTGATAACCATTAATCCTCTTCAATTTTTGTCAGCTTGAAGCTGCCTCACTCCAATCTGCTTCTGTTCTCACAGGTCCCTCCATTCCCATTATCTTATATATAAGTCCTTCAAGCATATTGTTTAAGGGGCAACATTAATTCCCTCATGTTTACTGCAAGTAATAAAAACATAATAGATTTTACCATCTTAGCCATTATTATAGACTGAAAGATTAATTTTGTTCAAATTATAATTTAAAATAAACAACTTACAAGAGTGACAGGCTTATTGCGTATTTTATTTTACAGTCCCAAGCTCTATTAAGTATCCCATTTTGTAATGCCATTTGAACATTCTTAAGTTAGATATGTAAATAGTTGTTTTGTATTAAAATATGCTGGTATTTTAAATCTATAATTTTCAGTTAGGAATAAATTTTCTTAAATGATACTTAAAAAATCAAATAGTAATTCCTTTAAAATAACATCTTAGCCATTTTAAGTGTGTAATAGAGTAATATTAACAATTCACATTGTTGGAACAACCTAGGTACTATTCAACAGATGAATTGATGAAGAAAGTATGGTATATATACACAATGGAATATTACTCAGTCTCAAGGAGAATGAACATATGGCATTTGCTTGTTAATTGATGGGACCGAAGCTGTCATGCTAAGTGATATAAACCAGTCTCAAAAAAACCAAAGGCCAAATGTTCTCTCTGAGATGTGGATGCTAACCCATAACAAGGGAGGGGAAGTATAGGAGTTCACTGAATTTGACAAAAGGGAATGAAGGGAGGGGTGGGAAGAAGAAAGAGAGTAGAATGAATTGCACATGATTTTTGAATGTGCATATGAACACATGAGCATTATACCTGCACAAGAATGGGATAAAAATTGGAATGGTTTGCACTCCATATATGCATATGTTAAAATACATCCTAGGACCATGTGTATGTAAAAAAACAAATTTAAAAAAGGATAAATAATTTTATATAGGTTTTGTATTCAAATTAACATATTTTATGCTGTCAGGGATGAGAAATATAATAATGTTTTCTGATAAATAAAAAGAATCAGTATTTGAATATTTCCCTTTCCTAGAATGTTTATATGATCATTTGCTTTTTTTGTTATACCATTCTTTTGTTTCCACTTGAAAGACTCCCTGTAGCAATTCCAAAAAGGAAGTTGAGTGGTAATTAACTCACTCAGCTTTTATTTTTTTTGCCAAGAAAGTTGTTATTTTTTCTTAATTTTTAAAGGAAATTATTGCTGGTGCACTCTTCTCAGTTGTTAAATTGTTTTTAGTTTGTGTGTGTGCATCCTTTTTCTTTGAAAAATTAATACATCATATCTGACCTAAAGTTTTCTTCCAAAAAATCTGCTGATGTTTTTCTGAAATCTCCATCTTAGGAGATAAATCACTCTTCACTTCTTGTATTCACAATTTTTTATTTTCATTTTATTTACTTATTTATTTATTTATTTTCTAGTTGCTGATGGACTTTATTTATTTATTTATATATGGTGCTGAGAATTGAACAGACTTTTATTTTTTTATTCATATGAGGTGATGGGAATCAAACCCAGTGCCTCACACTTGCCAGGCAAGTGTGCTTCTGCTGAGCCACAGCCCCAACCCAACAAAAATCTTTATTTTTAAATTTTGATAGTTACAATGTGCCTCACTTTGGGTCCTTTGTGGATTCTTCTTAATTATTTTCCTTTGAGTTTCTTGAATTTGGGTATCCATTTTCTTTCTCAGAATTGAAAAAAAATGTCTTTTATTTTTTCAAATGAGTTCTACTCACCCTTCTCATTCTCTTCTTTAGAGATACATGCAAAACACATATTTGTCCTTGTGATGTTGTATCATAAGTCCCTTAGAGTTTCTTCACATTTAAAATTTTATATTTTTAATTTTCTTTTTGTTTCAATCAATAATTTCAAAAAGCCTGTATTTGAGTTCAATGAGTCACTCTCGTGCTTGATCAAGTCTGTTACTGAACACTTCTAGTAAATATTTTATTTTAATTATTGTTTTATTTAAATACTGTCATGTTGGCATTTTTACACTTTACATGCATTTTCCTGATTTTGTGTCTTTTTTAATATTTATTTTTTAGTTGTAGTTGGACACAGTATCTTTATTTTATTTTATTTTTATGTGGTGCTGAGGATTGAACCCAGGACTTCATGTGTGCTAGGTGAGTGCTCTATCAATGAGCCACAATCCCAGCCCTTTTGTGTAGTTTTCTGCTGTTCTCTCATAACACATGTAGGTATTTTTACAAGGACTTTTTTTCATTTCATGAAATTATTCATAGACCTTCAAAGTCTTAGGATTGGTCTTTGTAGAGTTATCTCATTTATTTTATTTATTTGTGTTTCTGTGTTTCTTCATGTGTCTTGTTATTTCTGTTATAATTTTTTGTTTTGTTTTTGCATTTGAAGAAACAGCTACCTCTTCCAGACTTTGTGAATCGGTTTTGTATGGGGGACAAGTTTCACAAATTAGCCAGAAATTTTGGAAGCCCCTTGGATCTTTTATGCGAGTGGTTCTTTTCTGGACTTGAAAAATGATTTCTGAATTAGGTTTGCTGGTTTCTTTAAGAAAGTCTTGTACTCTCTTCCTCCCCCTGGTGTCTCATTGCTGTACTGTAGAGTCTAATGCTTAAACAATCCTTTTGAGCTCTCTCTGGTTCTCAGCCCAACTCAGGTATTGAAAGTAAGAAATTTCCTCATATGAGCCTTGAGACAAGTGAGACAAATGATTTCCTCAGACATCTGTCTCTCCCTAAACAACACCTATAATATTGGAAGCATATCCACCCTTCCTCCTAAGAAAGTAGTCATGAATTATATTTGTCTTGCTGGGTTGGGCATGGGGTTGATAGCAAGTGAATGGAAATGGCCTTTTTTTTTTACCTCTTTAAATAAAACTTTGTATTCCTGGAATACCCCAATTTCATAACTGGTTTATGCAATGTTCTTACGGGATCATTGGACCATAATCTTTGTGTGTCAATATTTGTGAGGAAGTGAGGTCTGGGCCTTTATATTCTGAAAAATTTCAGACATCACTCAAGGAAAATATTTTTATTTAATAAAAAAGTCAATACTAGGCTATTCATATTATAATGTGACTTTCATTCAAGTATAATTTCTTAAATGTGAGCTACATTGTAGCATAACATTCATTTTATAGGAAAGCTTAAATACACTTCAGCCACTTTTATCTTATGACCCATTGAGTAACTACAAATAATAACATTTATGATATTTGTGGTATTGTTTAAATATCCTAAACATTTTGGGTTTTCAAGTTGCAATATTCTTGTAAAATATGTATTATTTAAATTATTTTTCAATGCTGAATAGATGAATGTATCCAATTAAAGTCATATGCATTCTCCAAATTTATAATTCAATTTTCTCAAAAAGTTTTAGTAAATAGTATTTTTTTGTGAGCCCTGAAATAAGGGAATCTGATCAGCACACTTAAGATTTTTTATATTTTAAGGTGTTAGATTATAAACCAAATCTGAAATCAAAAAGAGTCTTCCATTTAATTTTTAATATTTGATATTTTTTCTCTTATTGTTTTATTGAAAATATTTTGCATTCCTTTAATTTGTTCCTCAGATTTTACCTTTTAATACTATCCCATATTTCATGAAATTCAGCTCCTATTCTCTTAACATCTTTTCTCCATGATCAAGTTTCTTTGCCAAGATTATGTATATTGCCTTTATTATGTCAATATCTATTTTCAAATGATGTAGTCTGTTGGTAATGCTTTCCATTAAATTTTTAATTTGGTTTATTGATTCTTCAATTTCAAGAGTTTCCAAATTATCCTTCTTCAAAATCTATATCTCCTTCTTGACATGATCTTTCACTTCTAATATTTTCTCTCTGATTCCAATCCTTACCTCATTTTTTACCTCTTATGTCTTCTTATCTTTGAACTTTCTAAATTTATTCCTTGACATTTCCTGCACTGCAGTATCAGTAGAGTCTATTGTTGAATCATTCTGTTTTGGATGTTTTCTTCTCTTGTTTTTTTCATATTGTTTATGTATCAACCCATCTATTCAAATGGATCTGAAACAGTGGGGTGTCTACTCTACCAGCTTTTAGTTATCCTGTAATTTTCCAGTGCCTCAGAGATTAAGGGAAGTCAAATAACTGCAAAAAACTATGCATATAACATATAGGATTGAACTAAGTACTTAGTTCCTATTATGACATGTACAATGTTGATTGACACAATAAACAGAAATTGTAGGGTCAGCAATTTCTATCATTAAAGATAGTAGTTAATCATGAATTCTGTCCATCAAAAACTCAAACAATTGGTATTACCTATGACTTCCAGTGTTTTAACTGCTTCTATTGCATTAGTGGTGGGGTCTGACATTATACAAACTAACCAGTGGTAAGAGAAGTTAAAAATAGAGATAATTAAGAGTAAAGAAGAATATATTAGGGAGACAAAGATTTGCAATTTCAAAATAGGGCTGATCCATAGACAACATATTGTTCATTATTTATGAGGGGGAAGAGAATAAATAAAAGTAAAAGAAAAATTAGAGGAAGAGTGAAAGAGAGAACAATGAGTCTGGCTTCTGTTGGTTTAACATCTATTTATGTATAGATTTTTAAATCACTGCATTATAGACATACACAACATTGAAATTCACCATGCTTTATTCATAGATGTACAAAGAGACATTTAGTTTGTTTCATTCTACTGTTCATCCCTCTGTTTGTCCTCCATGCCTTCAATGTAACCCCTTCCACAGATATCTCTGCTATTTTTGTTGAATGCCCTCTTTTTCATTATGTGGTCGAGTATTCACATATGAGGGGAAATATTTGACCTTTGGCTTCCTGAGTATGGCTTATTTCACTTAGAATTGTGTTCTCATTTCATCAATTTTCCACCTAGTGCCCTAATTTAATTCTTCTTAATGACTAAGTAAAACTTCATTTTGTATATACACCATGCATTCTTTATCCATTACTCTGTTGATGGGTTTGATGGCTGGTTCTGTAATTAGGTTATTATGAATTGTGTTGCTATAAGCACTGATGTGCCTGTGTTTTTATAGTATGCTGATTTCAGATATTTGGGTATATACCAAGGAATGAGATAACTGGGTCAGATGGTAGTTCTATTCCAAGTTTTGAAAGGGATATTCATCCACTTTTCAAGAATGGCTGTACTAATTTGAGGTCCTACCAACACTGCATTTCCCCATGAATTATTCTTTTTTTCTTTTTTAAAATTATTTTCAGGTGTATGTACAGTAAAGTGTATTTTGACATATTATACATACATGGACTATAACTTTCCATTCTTGTGCTATATATACTGTAGAGTTACACAGGTTGTGTAAATCATATAAGTACATAGGAAAGTTATGTTTGTTTCATTCTACTATTTTTCCTATTCCCATCCTCTCCTTTCCCTTCATCCTTCTATGTCTAATCCAATAAACTTTATTCTTCCTTTCCCCCCAAATGTTCTGTCTGATATGTGGATCTCTGCACAATATTCTTGATAATTGATATTTTCAGTGGAGTGAGATAAAATCTCCATGCAGTTCTTTTTGAATCTAATAGTTTTATTGAAGTATAGGGAAAGAGCAAGGACATTATAACAGACTTTCTCTTCCTTGTAGTTTTGATTGTCATTTCCCTGATTCCTAAAGATGTTATATATATATATATATATATATATATATATATATATATATATATATATATATATACACACACACACCACTTGTATTTTTTCTTTTAAGCAATGTCTGTTTTAGATTTTGTGCCTGTTTCATTTAGTAATTGGGGTTTAATATTTTTTAGGTTTTTTATTATTCTGTATATTAATTTCCTGATGAACAGATGAAAAATATTTTATCACATTGGTAAGCTCTTTGTTTATATTCTTGTTACCTTTGTCGTGCAGAAGTTTTGAAATTTGATTTCATCTCATTTATTGACTGTTAGTTTTATTTCTTGTGCTTTAGGGGTCTTGTTAAGTTGATGATTTTGTCAATATGTTGGAGTGTTGGGCCACATTTTCTTTAAGCAACTGTAGAGTTTCTGGCTTAATTCCTAGGTCTTTGATACACTTGGAGTTGGCTTTTATGCAGGGTGATAGGGATCAAGTTTTTATGTTTTTCACATATGAATATCCAGTATTCATAGCACCATTTGTTAAAGTGTTTCTGTTTTCTTCAATATATATTTTTGGCCCCTTTGTCGCATATCAGGTTACTTTATCTATGTCGGTTTGTCTGTGTTTTCTTTTTCATTCATCTTCAGGTCTGTTTTGGTGCCAATATAATGCTTTTTTTTTTTTTTTTTTAGTAAAGCTCTGTGATATAATTGGATATCTGGTACTGTGAAGCTCTCAGCATCACTCTTCTAGTTCAGGATACATTTGGATATTCTATGTCACTTCTGTGTCAAAATGAATTTGAGAAATGTGTTTTGTCTGTGTGTTATGAAGAATGTCTGTGTTGTGAAGGATGTCATTGATATTTTGACTGGGATTGTACTGAGTCTGTTCACTGGTTAAGGTAGTATGACCATTGGGATAATATTAATTTTGCTTTTTCAAGAATATTGAAAGTATTTCCACTTCTTAAGATTGTCTTTGATTTGTTTTACTTCACCATTTTATAATTTTCATTGTTGAGGTTTTTCATCTCCTAAGTTAGATATTTTCCAAAGTATTTTCTTTAGGGTTTTTTGAATGAGACATTTTTCTCAATTGTTTTGAAGAGGGTTTGCTATTGCTTATAGGACTGCAATTGATTTATGTATTATTTTCTTGTATCATCTCTTTTAGTAGATTTGTTATCAGCACTGTAAATTTTCTGATGGAGCATTTTAAATCATCTAAGTAAAATGTTCATGTCATCAGTAAACAGAGGCAACAGGACTTATTTTTCCTATGTGTATGAAATTAGTTTCTTCTCTTGCCTGTTTGCTCTTGCTGGGGATTCAAGGAGTGGTGAAAGTTTACTTCCTTGTTTTATTTTTGTTTTTATAAAAAATGTTTCATTTTTTTTAAATTCAGTTTGATGTTGGCATTTTGTTTATCCTTCTATCACTAGTCCCTCTGGTGTTTTTAACCTGAATGGGTGCTGAGTGTTGTGAACAGGCTTTTCTGAATCTACTGATTATATCATAGTATTTTTGTACTTAAATTTGTTTATACAGTAAATTTTGTATATGTGTGTGTGTGCATGCATGCCTGTGCGCATATGTATATATGTACACATATATGTAGTTAATTTTTTTTTTGGAATTGGGAATTGAACCAAGGCATGATTTTCCAATTAGGTTCATGTGCCACTATCCACTTTTTAATTTTTTTCATATTTTTGTAAATGCATTATAGTATTACAGAACAATGGATTTATTGTTACATATTCACATATGAATCTAATATAAAAATAAGCAATATTATACCCCAGTGTTTCCCTTTTTTTCCTTCCCTCCCCCAGGTCCTTTTACTCCTTTTTTATTTATTCTTTTTAGATATATGTGACAGTAGAGTACATTTAGAGATATTATATATGGATGAAATATACATTATTCTAATTAGGATCCCATTCATGTGGTTGTACATGGTGTGGAATTTCACTGGTCATGAATTCATATATAAACATAGGAAAGTTATGTTCAATTCATTCTCATGTCTTTCCTATTATCATGCTGCTCTCTTACCTTCATTCCTCTTTGTCTACTCCAATGAACTTCGATTATTTCCTCCCTGTCCCTTATTGTGTATTAGCATCCACATATAAAAGAAAATATTTGGCCTTTGGTTTCTGGGACTGACATATTTCACTTAGCTTGATAGTCCCTAGTTCCATCAATGTATTGCCAAATGCCTTAATTTGATTTTTCTTTAAGGCAGAGTAATGTTCTATTGTGTATATATAACCATATATTCTTTTGGATATTTGATTTTAAGAGAGACTAGGATGAAGGGTCAGAAGCTTGGAAAAGAAAAGCTATTGGTATGATTCTGTAATTCCCAGGTGTCCTTATGAAGAATAAAATTGACACTTTCACCCCAGGCCATCTGTTCAAGACTACAACAGTACATTTCAAGTAGGGTACATGACAGTCACTTGGAGAGCTCACTCAAACTCAGACTTCTGGGCCTCAACTCAGAGTGTCTGACTCAGGGCCCAGGGTGGCCCTTCTTTATTCCTTACAAGCACCCAGGGTTTGCTAAAGTTCCTGGTCTAAACACTTCCAACTGATGGCCCTGGTCTAGAAATTTCAGGGGCAGTGAAGATGACATAAGGTCCTCCTTGGGTTCATTCTTCACCTTCTTTCCCTACTTCTTTTCCCAGTGCCCTACAGAGAAACCTACTGTAGCTCCTACTTAGATCACACCTGCATATGTCCATGATAAATTGGATCACATGGGATCTTCCAGTCTCATGGGCCTTCCACAGTTTCAGATTTTTTTCCCTGAAGACTGCAAGCCCTATCTCTGTACTTCAACCACTGTCTACATATCAGTTTTTAGAATCTCATCTTTTGGATTGTTAATTTCCATGTGAATTTTAGAACATCATTTACTCTTAGAATTCCACACTGCATTTTCATGATATTTTATCCAAGACTTTGTGGACACAGGATGTTGCTGATGACAATGGGATTCCTCTTTTTCCCTTTTATGAAAGGAAGCTACCAGTCTGGGACTAACTCCTCTACTGAGTGTCAAGGAGGAGCCAAACATGGGCCCTTTTGGGTTCCTAGGACTACTCTGAAAAATAATACTTACTGGGTGTCCTAAAAAATCAATTTATTGTATCACAGTTGTGGAGTCTAGGAGTCCAAACTGAATTATTATAAGGTATCTGCTCTGGAAGGTCTAGGGGAGGATTTTTCCTTGTCTCCTCTAGCTTTCAGTAGTTGTAGGAAATCCTTGGCATACCTTGATGTGTAGATTAATCTCTCCTTTTTCTGTCATGATTATCACATATTGTTCTCTCTGCACAGGTATACTTGTCCAAATTTCCTCTTCCAAGGTCATGAATCATTATAGCCCATTCTAATTGACTATGGACTCATACAACATTTTTATGTGCAAAAACCTCATTTCCAGATGAGTTAATAAGCTGATATGCTGAGAAGGACATGACTATTCAACCCAGAGCATGTATTGAGCACTTAATGTGCCCTATTCCCTGTATTTCCCATGGTAGCACTGTGAGGTACACACAGGCATCACTCACACTGAATAAACTAGGATATGAAGCTCAGTAAAGTTGTGCTCCAGCCAGAAGCACATGGAACACACAACGTTGTAGTCACAGTGTAGCTGTAGCATGGGTCCACCTGTCCATTGAAAGAACCAAAGGCCAAATAATCTTTATGATATGTGGATACTAACAAATAATCAGGAGGGAGAAGGAAGAATGAGACATATGTAGACATGAGACTGCTTCCCAGAAATAATCCCAGAGTACTACAAAGGACTTCAAATCTTTTAGTAGCTGCCTCTTTGAGAATCTTAGAGCAGGAATTGATGCATAAAATAACAATGCTCAAATTTACTCATCAATTATCCCAAAAGTTGCAATATTACTCTTCTAAATTTAGATTACTAGAATTTCATTGAACATCCTATGTGTGTTTATAGTATGGAATTTAAAAATATTTTTCTTTACTATTTAGATATATAAACGGCAGTAGAGTGAATTCTGAAATATTATATACACATAGAGTATAGCATATAACTTATTCTAATTAGGATCCCATTCTTATGGTTGTAACATGATATGGGGCTTCACTGTGTGTGTGTATTCATAGACGAACATAGGAAAGTTATATCTGATTCATTCCCATTTCCCCTACCTTCTTTTATTCCCATCTGTCTAATCCAATCATATGTATCCTTCCTTCTCCCCCCTGATTATTTGTTAGTATCCACATATCATTAAGATTATTTGGCCTTTGGTTGATAGGGTCTATTATGCTGATTTTATGTCCTTTAGATTTATACTGAGAAGTGGGATAACTTGGTCAAATGGTGGCTCCATTACAAGTTTTCTGAGGAATCTCCATACTGCTTTCAAGTATTGGTTGCACCAAATTGCAGTCCAACCAGCAACGTATGAGTGAAGCTTTTTCCCACAGCCTCTCCAACATTTATTATTACTTGTATTCTTGATAATTGTCATTCCAATTGGAGTGAGACAAAATGCCCGTGTAGTTTTAATTTGCATTTTTCTAATTTGTAGTGATGTTGAACATTTATTTCATATATTTGTTGGCCATTTACATTTCTCCTGTGATGTGCCTGTTCAGTTCCTTTGCCCATTTGGTGATTGAAATGCCTGTTTTTACAGTGTTAAGTTTTCTGATTTCTTTATATATCCTGAAGATGAATGCTGAACCTGATGTGCAGGTGGCAACAATTTTTCTCCCATTGTAGGTTCTCTTCACAAGCTTGATTGTTTTCTTTGTTGTAAAGAAGATTTGTAAATGGGCAACTCATGTCCCTCTTGAAGCAATTCAATAATAAATGATACATGGAAAGCAAAATATAAATTACATGTGTGTCACGCTCATTTAAAGAGTCATAATACCTTCAAGAGATAAAGGCAGTGATAATCCTACTTAAAATCATGAAAGTAGGTTCATAAAATGTAGGCCTTTTAGCCAAATCCCAGTTTCAATAAGTCATAGAGTACAGATAGAAACCTAGTTCTGCACTGTTATTTGTGTTTTCCCTGAGCCAAGTTGTAGTAACAGGCTCAAAAATCTAATGAATTCGGTTTGTTTGAATAGAGATAATAAGACATTCTTATTAAAACCCACTGGCCCAGATAGTATGATGGTTTAGCATTATGTCCTCTTTGCCAGTATTAGATGTTGACAATTTAAAATATTGTTTAGGATTCATCATTGATTTTCTAAATACAGGTGTTTGGGGTGGGTGAGATAGGGAGAGAGGCTCTGCTTGTAATAAAAAAAAATTTTGGCTTCATTCAAAAGTTGACAGATATAGCTGAAGGATGTTAGAAAAGTCAGTGAAAGAACTCAAAGAACTCAGAAGTAAGCCTGTATTCTCGTTTCAATTGATATATATATATATATATATATATATATATATATATATATATATATATATATATATATATATTATTGACATATAATATGTATGATTACAAACTGTCATTTGTTTTGCCTGCTTTATTCCCATTTTTTTTTCTATTTTGACATCAGAAGAAAAAAATAAATAAGAAAATGCATAAAAAAGATACAGGAACAGATAAGAGAAGCAAAATCGTAAGACCACAAGCATATGGAAGAGTAAGTAAAAAGGATCTTCTCTCCTGTACCTTATATCTGGGAATGATTTTATTGTGCTTCAGAGTAACAGGTTTATAACTAGACAGGGCCCCTCTCTCTGTGAATTTCTCCACTGATTAACTTTCCAAATGATCACTAAATTTAATAGAGATCAATCAGTGGGTAGTTGAATAAAAGTTTGTGGCGCATGCAGTGCCTTTTATATAAAAAAGATAAGAGGTTAGGAGATGGTTAAAATACCACTATCTGAATTGTTCAACATCCTTCATTCAGAGCACATGATGAAAACAAAACTAGTATCCTGGGAGGCACCTGACCTTTGTCCAATACTGGCAAATAGTACCCTCCTAGGAGTAATAAGAATGTTGGAAGTTCATTTTGAAGTGTGAGGTTCCAGATTAGTTGGTAAAATGATCCGTTGCTTCAGGGAGAAGATAAAGATGGTCTCCTACACCCTAGAGTTGGTGCATCAAGAGGTATGTGGGCTCATGATTCTTTACACTCTGTAAATGGTGTGTGAGCATTTTGTGAGCTTGTTGAGCACTTATGGAAGTAAATACAATGCCTTGCTGTACCTTTTGATCACTAGCACCCTGCAGAGTTGCTACAGGGTGTAAGCACTCCATAATCAGTGTTTCTTCACAAACCATTATCTGTATAAAAGGGCTACTTTGAAAATAGAAAAGAATCAATTGTTGAAACATGAACCTATAGACATGATGTAAAAGGGAGTTTTTAAAAAGGAATTTGGAGTCATCATCAGTGATAGAGAAGACTGGCAGACTCCAGGTGTTACCAGATCCAGGTCCAGGCTCCTCATTACTGGAAAACCAGTAGTCAGGAGATGTGAATTAGTGGGAAAGAAATCAGGTTTACTGAAGATCCAGCACACTGGTAGAGGGAGGGTGTTGTCATCCTCATAGTGTCCTCTTGGGAATCTCAGGGACACAAAGGATTTTGTAGGGAGAGAAAGATGGGATTGTGAGGCAGTGGGAGAGTTCTCTTTAAGCAGAACTTTTGTCATTGAGGGTGTGTTTCCTTTTCTTTCTCTCTGAATGGACCATCACAATGGAGCTTGACTTTCTGGGGCCAGTAACTATACTTTTTTTGAATCAATATATTTCTTTCTGCATGTTAAATGTCACAGAAATTTGCTTGTTTTGTGTTGGTATATAGTTAAAGACTAAGAAGAGGCATGACACATTCTGATTTTATCTGAGAATCACCAGATGTTCTGGGTTTTGTAAATATAAAGGAACATTATACAGCAGTTCACATCTTAATCAGTTAGCCACAGCTTCTCTCCAAAATTTAGAAACTTGGGTGGAAGAGAGGGTGTAACTCTGTGGGGGTGCACAGGAGGAAAGCTGAAGTAACTACCTAGGACAGCTCCCAGTGGTGATGTCCTCCCCACCTTTTTCTTTTTTTAAGAGAGAGAGAGAGAGAGAGAGAGAGAGAGAGAGAGAGAGAATTTTTAATATTTATTTTTTAGTTCTCGGTGGACACAACATCTTTGTTTGTATGTGGTGCTGAGGCTCGAACCCGGGCTGCACACATGCCAGACAAGCGCGCTACCACTTGAGCCACATCCCCAGCCCCTCCCCACCTTTTCCATTGATATTTTTTAATGAATCCAGAGGCACTTTACCATACAACTGAACTTATATATTTTTAATTTTAAAAAACATTTTTGTTCCAATCTCTCATTAAGTTGTTGAAACTTGCCTCAAAGTTGAGATATTCTGTCTCTGCCTACTGAATAGATGAGGTGACAAGTATACACCACTGCACCTGGATAAGGGTGGCAACTGTTACACAGAAGCAGTCCTTATTTTTATTTTTAATATATTGTTATTAAAATTTTTAAACACTCACAAAAATATAAGTACATGGAATACCATCCCACCCTTTTCTGTTATCACACTGTTTAAAAACTTAGCTCTAAAGTACTAAATATGGAAGGATAATTCTTGACCAGGCCAGCATATGATGAAATATACAGTATAGATAAAAAAAAAAAAAAAAAAAAAAAAAAAAAAAACTTTTAATTTAAAGAAATGTACAAACTTTTGAATTTTTCTGAAAATGAAACTTTTTTTATATGTACTTTATTATGGATAGAAGAGGAATGATGTAAATGACAGGAGGTAAACTTTTAGCAGATTCTCTATGGGGAGCCAAGGTAAATACAAATGACATTTAATCTCAATTCAGTAAGAATTAAAAACTTTCTGCTTCATGTAAGCAGGGTTACATTCCCAAGAGGCTGGCCTGTGGTACCTGGAGTCTTCTGTACCATCCTGGATGACATCACCAGCCAGCCCAACCCCATCCTGGAAGGGCATCCAGCAGCAGGTAGGGAAGGCTCTAGGGTGACCAGGGGGAGTGGGAGGTGTTTCATTCTTTGTCAAAAGAAGTTCCAGGGGACCATCACAGTGTTGCTGAGGAAGGTTGGGGTGCGAAGGAGATGGGAGAGGGGAGACCATTGAAGCCTGTTCTGGGGTTCTGTGCAGAGCAGAGGAAGTGGAGGCTGGGTGTTTTTTGGGAGCAGCAGCTTTTCAGAGGTGACAGCATGCCAAGCTTGGGAACTGGGAGGGCTTCAGGGTGTGGGAAGCACACTTGGACTAGAATAAAGGAGAGATTTCTTACATAAATAAGTGTCCTGAAGCGGTGTCATTTGAAGTCAAGGTTCAGAATGTGAGCTGACATTGGTTGTGTTTCCTCTGAAGAAGAACTTGCAGGTTTTTAGTGCAGGTCTGTACTTCACCTGATTAGTCTCAGGAGTGGTTATTTTCTTCTTCACTGATCGTTTATCCCAGTTCAACTGAATGGTAGCGGTCCACTCTTTTGTATGCTAAAGATTTCCACATCCATGCACAATTTAATGTTGTCAGAAACATTTTGTGTACTTCTTTCTTGACTTTTATTTGGTCTTTCCCAATAAGCAGAGTAGCTGTCCAATGTTTATTAACATGGTCCCCAATGTCTATACAGACATTTAGACCACTGTAGATCCTTATTGAAGTGCCTGATGAGATGAATTTTAGTCCAAATAGAATTCACACATGTGCAATTAAGTACTCAAAAGTATTTTGAGCCTGAGGGGGACCATGACATTCTCAAGTAGGAAAGAAAAAGGATACTGCAGTATGATCCTTCAAGATATCTTTGAACAGAAAAGCATTATATGTTGATAAAAAATAGCTATATATTGAGATTTGTGTGTATCTTTTCTAGGTAGAAGAATCTAGAATTGTTTTAGTTTAGCCTTGATCTGTTAGTACTGTAATAATGGTGAGGACATTGTCTTGCATTTCCTTATCTTTCTTGCTTCCAGTTTCCTTCTGTATGTAAACCTAAAAAAAAAGTCGAGTGTGAGTGAAGTTTTTACTTTCTCTCTCCTTCTTTTGTAAATGATGTTTATATTTTGACCAGTAGAAACTTAGATATACCAGAGTTGTACATATTCATGGTAGTTAAATATATTAGCATGGTTATTTTAGCTCATTCTGTTTGTGCTCAGTTTTGATAAATGTATCCCTGTTGTCTGAATGCTTAGTAACACATTGTGTTTGGTATAAGAAGTGTATGGAAATAGCAGCACCGTTGCCTCTGGTAGTTTTCAGGGCTTGCTTGCTGAGTAGGAGAAGTTTTACGAGCCTCAAGTCAGTGAACTGGTTTATTGTGAAGAGTATTTCCTGATAGGGTTGCACTCTAAATTCATTTCTGTGTTGATGGGATGGGGCACCAAGTATAATGGGAAGAATGGTGCTCCAATGCTAAGGGAATGACTCCTAGAAACATCAGTTCTCACACGCAAACCAAGTGTGATCTTGCAGGTGCTGTAGAGAGAATCTGAGGCTGACCATGAATCAGTGGATTGGAGACACTTGGAGACCCTGCTGCAAGCTAGGAGGCACTGGTTTGCAGTTGAGCAGAAAGGCAGTGTGGGCTCTGGTTCAACATGCACTTGGCAGACACCATCACCAGTGCTTAAGGATGGAAGAGAGCCCCCCGATCTGGATTCTGCTTGACTCCAGGGGAATGACTCAAATTGGAGGTTAGTTGTGGCCTACCTGATGGGGAAATGTGCTCCTGAATATTGCTTCTGAGAGAACCACCTGCCTTCTACATGCACCACAGTGCTTTGGATGCCTGGAAGCCCTGGGACGTGTGTCTAGGTATTAGTGAGCAGCAGGAAAGTGGGAGGCAGTGGGAGCTTCCAGAAAGGGGAATTGATAGAATGCAGGGCCCTGTCAGGACAGGGTTCTTGTGGGGATTCGGCTGGGAGTCCTGGGAGGGGAAGCAGTGGGAGGCAGTGCAGGGGCTACTGGCTGAGGAGTAGCAGTTTGGGTCTGGACATTGGCTGATTCATCTTTGAAGAGGTTAGAGAATGCCAAGCCTGGGGACACACACCAGTAGGGATGTGTGTCCTCAAGGATGTAGGGACTGTACCTGGGGGTGAGGTAGGGTTATTACATGGAGGAGGAAGTATTTTATGGTGACTGATTGTGGGCATTGGTTAGAGAGAAACTTCCTTTTGTTATTAAGCATATTGAAATAGCAAATATGAAATCCAGGTTCTGAAAAACACTTAGCACTTTTTTTTTTTCCTCAATGAGAAGTCTCCTGCAAACTAGTGACTTTTTCACCATAGTCAATAGGTCATAGCTGGTTGGTAGGATTTCATTGTTTTGTATATCAGTGACTCCTATAATTTAAAACAACCTTACCTTGCCCAAAGCTCTTTTTATATCTCCTCTGGTACTTTGAATTTTATTTTACCTTTGCCAATAAACAGTGTCTTTCCACTGACATTTGTCATCAAGTTGTGCAAGCTGAGTACTCAGTAACTTTGCTGTCTGTCCCATTCAATGTTTTAAGCTCACCCATCTTAAAAACTACCTTGCTACTGAAAAGCTGAATATCCAGGTGTCCTGGTGTAAATGCCAGTGTGTTGCACTTTGTACCCTCAACCCCCAACAACCACAGCATGCCAAGATGGAGGATCCTATCTTGGTGAGACCTACAGCTCCAGGAGCAAAGCCTCTTCCATTTTTGTGCTTGAAGGGAAGAAGGAACCCTCAATGCTGTCAGCTGGCTTGGATCAGGGAGGCCCAGCAATTGAGAAGCAAGATATCACAGGAGCTAGAATAGTGTCTGTATCTTCTAAGAGACCCTGCAGTGTAGGCCCCTCCCTCAAACTTCACAGGTTGCTTCTCTGGGAGCTCACGTGTATGCCTGAAGCCAGTGAGGTTGATCAGCATGGTGAAGTGGACCTTCTCAAAATCACAAGTAGAAAGAGAAAAAGGAAAGACCAATATCTAAGATCAGTGTTGTTAAGAAACAGATGCATAGGGGCTGAGGTTGTGGCTCAGCGGTAGAGCACTCGCCTTGCACATGTGAGAACCTGGGTTTGATCCTCAGCACCACATAAAAATAAATAAGTGAAATAAAGGTATTGTGTGCAACTACAAGTAAAAAACATTTTTTTTTAAAGAAAGAAACAGATGCTTAGTGCTAGTCTGACTTACTCATATATTGAGGTTTGGGGTTGAGAGAACAGGAAGTTGTTCTGACCAAGGAAGTATAAGCTGTGAATGGATGGGGTCTTCAAATTTTTGAAAAAGTAGAATTGTCTGGTGATTGGTCTTTGGCTAACACCATGCACCCCACTTTCCAGGAACATCAACTCTGCTGCTGGTGACATCAGCATTCTGCTCATGGGCCATTATCAATGTGTGCCTCTTTGGTAGCTCTGTTTGGATATGTGGAAGTTCCTGCAGTACTGTTTTCTAGTCAAGACATGATGTTGTTGGTCCTGGTGCATCAGTAGCTGATCAGAGCAGACTGTGTACTTGCATCTGTATTGGAGAACCAGCCTTTGAACATGGACTTGAGGATATTTGAGGAAGGAAGCTGTGACATACAGCATAATTTGAGCAAAAACAAAGATGGCAATATGGTTATTGATATTGTACTTGGGATAGACATTTCAAAACCCAACAATCTACCAATAGATGTGAAAACCATGACTGAAGTGAAGAAAGTGAGGAGTTCTGGCATTCTTCTGAGAGAGTGCCAGTAGCCCTCCAGGATATATTCTTATTTAATATGCATAAGCTTATCTCAAATGATTTGGAGAGTTCTTCAGGCTGGGCTACTTGATTTGAAGAGAAGGAAAATTTAAATTAAAAGCTTCAAGTTATAAATGCATTTTGGAACCAACTCATATCCTTCACAGCTATATTGGTGTTTATATATTGTGACTTGTTAACTACCTGTGGGAAATTTCACTGAGCTGTTCCAATTATTATCTTGCAACTGTTGTTTTAATATTAAGTGATATTTTTCTCAAGACAAATCATAAGTATGTTTTCCACTGATATTTTGAGAGCCATATTCACTACACAGTTTTTAAATAACAGATACTTTTACCTCTAAATCTATTTTCTGACAGGGTACAGTAAGCAAATGTTTTGTGGATTTGTATGGAAAATTAAATAACTCTACCCAATGGAAAATATAAACATTTGACCATGTATCTGAATTAAAAACATCAAGGTATGTTTCTATTGTAGATGTAATAAAATAAGATTTTGAATCACTCCTTCTTCATACTTATAAACCATTCTTTTAAAAATTATTGTAGTAGAGTGACATGAATTTAATGAAATTCTTAAAACTATATGAGCATCTCAATTACAGTTGAATGTCATTCCCTTGTCTCTCATTAATACTTGACCATATGACACAGAATGAGAATTCAGTAATGAACTTTCCTATGGTTGGAAGAATGATTGATATTAGTGTAGAAACAGAGGATCTGTCCTTGAACCATAAATGCTCTTCAGCAGGGAGTAAATGCTCATATAATTAAATACCTATAAATATAAGCTACCATAACTTCTATATTATGATATGTAAGTCATTTTATGATGCCTTTATAAGGCTTATAGGTAAGGTTACTTTTATAGTTTTCTATTTTTTTAATTCTTATTCCTTTGTTATTCAGAAAGTTTTTCCTTGGAACCTATTTTCGCATTTAGCACTATTTTGGATGCTGGAAAATATATAATAGCATTTTTATTTGGTATTTAATACTTTTCACTTTTAATATTGGACAGGTTGTCTATCCCTTTCTGTTTTAGAACATGAATATATCTGTAGGGATATCAAATTGGGGTTAAAATAAATAAAGGACCCAAACAAAAAGCACTTAAGTTAGAAAACCACAAGCCATTATCTAAAGAGCATAAATCATGCTGTCTTTAGTTAAGTGGGTCCACATTTAGAAGGTCAGGGGCTCACCCTGCTTATGAATAGGTTGAGTTCTTTTGTAATTCTTGAGTGTCATAATCTATCTATCTATCTATCTATCTATCTATCTATCTATCTATCTATCTATCTATCTATCTATGTCTATGTTTAGTACAGTAATATAAACATGCAGAAAAACTTATACATACATGTGTACATATGTAATAGGGCTTCCAAGAGACAGAGCATCATAAAATGATTATAGATATTTGTAGATTTTTAAGCTGAAACACTCAGTTCACACTGGCTATTATTTTTTTCAACATTTTTAAAACTTGTGCATTATAATTTTACAAAACAAGGATTTGTGTTATATATTTATACATGAACAAAATTTAACAATATAATTTGGCCAATATTGCTTCCCAGCACTTCTTCCCTCCGTGCCTACCTCTCAACCCTTGGTCTTTTTCTTTAGTTATCTCCCTTTGATTTTCCTGAGATCATCCCCCACACCTTTCTATTTCTTTTTCCATTCTAGCTTGCACATATGAGAGAAAGCATATGATCTTTGATCTTCTAGGTTTGACTTATTTTGTTTAATATTATGGTCTCCACCCATTTTCCTGCAGATGACATAATTTCATTTATTTTATGGCTGAATAAAGTTTCATATTATCTCACTTCTTTTTGAATTCCTAGCATTAGGCACACAGGGAAGCTAGTGTTAGTCCATCATGTTGATGATAGTAATAGCACAGCCCTCCTTTCTCGTTCGCCTCCAATTTTGGTGTTCCTCATGTGTGCCTGCCATGATCCTTTGGGTGATCTTTCATTCTTGTGGTGGAATAGTATAACTTGTGTTAAGGATGAAGGGTCCTAAGCCAGAGAAGGAAACAGATGGCTGTGGAGGGAACTCCATTAGTTTGACTCTATGTCCATCATCTTTTTTCCTTGAGAAGCATGGGTGCCAATTTTAAGCCAGAAAATGTCTGCAGTATGAGGATTGCCTTCATCTTATAAAATTTTATTCTTCTTGTATGTATCACAGTATTTTTCACATGTGAACAATAATTCTGTATGTAGTATAATTTTGATAATTATTTGATTTTATCATTTTTTCTGGTTGGGGATATGTTAGTATTGTAATAAGGTTTTTCATTAATGAAATAGGTGGATTGGATCAGGTGATTTCTAATTCTGATTTCATCTTTGATACACCTTTTAATCTTTTATAGTTATTTGATATGTGTTTCTTTTTTCCTGAGCACCTAAAAACATTTTTTATTCATTCTATTTAGTTGTACATGGCAGTGGAATGCTCTTTGACACATCATACATAAATGGAGCATAACTTCTCATTCCTCTGGTTGTACATGACGTAGACTCACACTGGTCATGTAGTCATATATGCACATAGGGTAATTATGTCAGATCCATTCTGCTATTCTTCCTACCTCCATTCCTTTCCCCCTCCCTTCACTCCCCTCTGCCTTATCCACAGTACCTCTGTTCGTCCCTAGGAACCCCAACCCTTATTGTCAATTAGCATCTGAAATTCAGTGAAAACATTCAGCATTTGGTTCTTTGGGATTAGTTAATTTTGTTAAGCATGATATTCTCCATCTCCATTCATTTACCACCAAAATCCATAATTTCATTCTTATTTAAGGCTGAGTAATATCTGGTTGTGTATTTATACCCATTTTCTTTATTCATTCATCTGTTGAAAGGCACTTAGACAGGTTTCATAGTTTAGCTATAACATTGATGTGGCTGCATCACTGTAGTATTCTGACTTTAAATCCATTGGGTATGAACTGAGAAGTGGGATAACTGGGTCAATTCCAAGTTTTCTGAGGAATCTCCATGCTGCTTTCCATAAAGATATATTGAAAATTTGCCTTCCCACAAGCAAGGTATGAATGAACCTTTTTTCCTACATCCCCCCAACATTTATTGTTGCTTGAATTCCTGATAATTGCCATTCTGACTGAAGTGAGATGAAATCTCAGTGTAGATTTGACTTGCATTTTTATAATTACTAAAGATGAACATTTTTTCATATATTTGTTGATGGTATTTTTTTTCTGCTGTGCAGTGTCTGTTCAGATCCTTATTCCATTTATTGATTGGGTGGTTGTTATTGTTGTTATTATTAATATTATTATTAGTAGTAGTATAAAGTTTTTGAGTTCTTCATATATCCTAGAAATTAATGCTGAAACTGAGGTGCAGGTGGTAAAGATTTTCTCCTGTTCAGTAGGCTTTCTCTTCATATTATTGTTTCTTGAGCTGAGAAGAATTTTAAAGGCTGCTTCTTTGATTCCATCCCATTTATTGATTGTTGATTTTACTTCTTCTGCTGTACTGGTGTTGGTAAGAAAGTAAGTTCCTAAGCTTACATTCCTACTTTTTCTTCAGTTAGTTGCAGGGTCTCTATGTTCTAATGCCTAAGTCCTTGATCCACTTTGAGTTGCATGCAGGGTGAGAAGTAGGGGTTTAATTTCATTTTGCTACATGTGTATTTCAAGTTTTCCCAGCACCATTTGTTGAAAATGCTATCTTTTCTTCAGTGTTTGTTTTTGGTGCTGTTTTATAATATTAGATAACTGTACTTATGTGGGTTTTTCTCTGTGTCTTCTCTTCTTTACCATGGTTCTGGTACTGATTGTGATGCCTCCCGCATCACTTTTCTTGATAATGACTGCTTTGCCTATTCTGATTCTCTAATATTTCCAAATGAGTTTTATGGGTGATTTTTCTATTTCTACAAAGGAACTCATTGGTATTTTTATAGGAATTGCATTGAATCTGCATAGCACTTTGGGTAGTATGGTTAATTTGACAATATTAATTCTGCCTAAGATAGGCAGAATTAGGGCATGGAAGATCTGTCCATCTTCAAAGGTCTTTAATTTCTTTCTTCAGTATTCTGTAGTTTTCATTGTAGAACTATTTCATACCTTTTCTTATATATAGTCCAAAGTATTCTATTTTCTGAGGCTATTTTGAATGGGATATTTTTCTAATTTCTCTTTCAGTTCATTTACCATTGATATATAGGTGCATAAATTATTTATGGGTGTTAATAATCCAATGAATTTTGATGTATTTTATCCCTGTTCCCATTTATTTCTGAATTTTTTTCTCCCCTGATTGTATCTGTGATCCAATCCTAATCCAGAGTTGTATATTTTAACCTCCAGGCATTAAAAGGTTTGTTTCTTGTCATTAACTTCTTATTTCTTTCATTTGTGGTCTTATAGGGTGCGAGAAGTTATCTCTATTTCTTGTATTTACCTTGTACACAAAAATATGATTTTTTTTTTGGTTCAAGGGATTGAACTCAGAGGCACTTGACAATTGAGCCACATCCCCAGCCTTATTTAGAAAGAGGATCTCACTGAATTGCTAGCACCTTTTGTTTGCTGAGGCTGGCTTTGAACTTGCAATCCTTCTTAGATTCCTGAGCCGCTGGGATTACAGGTGTGCTCCACCACGCCTGACAATATGAACTATTTCAAAGAATGGTCATTGTTTCATGGAGAAGCAAAGAATTTATTGTTGATGGATTAAATAGTCCATAGATGTCTATTCAGACTATCTGATTAATGTTTTCTATTTAGTTCCGAAGAAGCTAGGCTGGCAGGTTTTTCTTTTTGGGTGGGCATGGTACAGAAAGGTTTCCCCAAACCTCAGCAGTGCAAAGAGTATGCAGTGTCGTCCTCACAAGGCCTTTCATCTGCCACAAAACTCTGTGTTCCATATGTGGCTCCCTCCAATTGTCACCTCAACCACCTCCCCAACACCAGACCATTTTATAGGAATCTTGTTTTGTTTAAAAGCATTGATCCAGGTGTTGGGTATATGGATTAGTGGTAGAGTTCTTTAGCATGTATGAGAACCTGAGTATGGTGTTTATCTCTTTAAAAAATGACTTGCCAAAATTATTTTTGCCAATGAAAAAGCTTATCAAGGGAGACTGAGGGATACTGGCTGGTTTGGGCCATATGTGGAGGTCCTGACCTGAAAGCCTAGAGAAGCAGAGAATCCATGAGTGTCTCCATGCATCTATTCACTCATTTTGCAAATTTGACTGAGTCCTGGAGGATAAAGTGCAAGTCAGTTATGTAGGTTAGAATAGTGTCCAAGATAGTATGTCTGGTCTCCTTCATTTCAGTTAATATTTAGGGGTAAAACAAATTAAGTACAATAAATACAATAAAGAAGGCTCTGTAAAGGACACAAACTAGGCATTCAGTGTTCACGGTTCCAAGACTGGCTTGCTTCTGAGTGAGGCCTTCATTATCCTGTGATGGCAGGAAAAGTGGGAGCAAGATGCTACCAGAGGCATTGGATTAAGTGCAGGGATATGAAATAATGCTACAGACCCTGAGGGGAGAGAGCAAGATCAAGGGAGGGTACAAAAGAATTACAGAGATCATTGCCTGGTCATGGGGACTGTGGACCATGGTGAGTATTTTGAACTTTATTCTAAGAGGAATAGGAAGTCATCTGTGCCTGAATCAGGGTGGGTGTCATGGGTTGGCTCCTGGTATAAACTTTCTTCATTGAACTGATTTTCTTTAACCCAACTGTTATGCTGTTCTCCCATTTTCATTATATCAAGGTCTCTAATTTTGTTGGACCATTCATTTAATGAAGACTTTTTGTGTTCCTTGTGTTACCACGTTTCTCTGATTCTTCTTGACCCTAGTAGCTTGAAAAGGTGCATGCACATTTGAAGAAACCATTACTTCTTCCAGACTTTTTTCTTCCTTTTCTGCCATTTACTGAATAAAGTAATAGGAAGAGTGCAGTATTTGTTTCCTGCTGTGGACATAGGCAGCTGTGCAATGGCAGAGAGGATGAATCCTGCCCTCCCAGGTCTGGGTGTGGGGGGTTCTCACCTGCCCGCCATTGAGGCCCACCTGATTCTGGTGGGGCATCTCACTCACTGTATGGGTCTTGGGGGGTATCAGGGGAGTCCCACCCGGTTCTTGGTGGGGTCTGTACAGAATAGCCAGGTGCTCATCATAGTACAGGGGGCGAACCTTCCAGGAGCCAATCATCTAGGGCCATGCAGATTGTGGAATGTGCATTTGTGTTTATCAGTGTCACCTGGCAACGACTGTTTTGCCAGTTGGTTGGCAGATAGGTAATGGCAGACCTACTTTGGTAGGCCACTTGACAGGGGTTGTTACCTAATTGTCTTTAGGATGGATAGAGCCTGGAAAAAGTTTGTTTATATAAGCCTGGGAATCAAGTTTTTCGGATATAACCCTCTTGGGAAGATCCACCAGTTCATGTGGCCACTCTAGGCAGAGGAGAGGCATCTCAAAATGAAAGAGCAGCACGTATGGAAGCAGAATGGGAAGAGAAGAGAGTGGCTACTCTTAATTTGCATTATCATTATATGCTTATGTTCATACAGTATTTTGTAAGGTTAACTTCAGTTGAAAAGTAGTAATTTTGTGAATAAACTATATTTGTTGTTTTTCAGAGTGGCCAAACAGCACTTTTACTCGCCATAAAGAAAAACAGACAGATGATGGTAGAATTTTTTATTAAGAATAAAGCAAACATACATGCAGTTGATGATAAGGGAAGGTATAGTACTTTATATTTTTTGGAAAAAGGTTAATATTGTAGTAAAATCACTCAAGTTAAAAATATTAAATTAATGGGAATGACATAATCCTTGGAATAGATGAAATTTATGAACATAAACTAAAATTAAGGAGAAAAGCAATTATTCAAACTGAGCAACACAAATAAGAGTATGTAGTATGATTCACATGCCCTTATAATTATTGGCTGATGATTACTATTTGATTTTGTTGATCACATAATCTTGTGTTAGCTAGAGTTTTCATGTTAGTTTTGTAAAATATAGACTTTTAGTTTGTGCTTTTATTCAGTATTGAACTTTTAAAATTTTCTGTAATATTTCATCTTCTCCTGGTATAGTTTTCTTTTGGAAATGCTGTGTTGAGTATAAATAGACATTGAAAATTATTTTTTCCTTTATATTACTATATGCTTTAAATTACTTAATTTGTAGAATATTGATTTCAGATTTTTCCTAAGTGACGTCTAATTAGTCTTAACAAATTTTGAACATTTATAATGAAAAAGAGTGTAACATATGCTTGAAATCTGGTTGCAAGATTATACATGTAGCATTGATTTCAACACCTGGCAAATGCTTCTCAGAGTGAAAGACTGAAGCAGCAATTATTATTATTATTATTATCACCAGTGCTACTGTTATTATGTTATACCTGCAAATACCTTTTTTACTCCTTGACCTTTGGGTGACTGTGAGTTACAATATATTACATCACCCTAAGAAAGAAATGGAGCTTTATTCATTGAAATCTTTGCCAACTCCAGATGAATGACCTCATCATAATTAATGTTCATTGAAGGATTTTAAGTTTGTAACTCTCCCCTTTTGGGACATGTGATTTATTTTTTTATGTGTTTGTTTTCCTTTTAGACTTACAAATGATTTAGAAAGATAAAGATTTGATCTTCCAAAATGTATATGTCTGTTAGTGTATGTAAAGCTAGATGTCAAATTGGTAAAATGTATTACAATGGCTTTTTAACTAAACTTATTAAAATACCTAAATTTGAAGTTATCTCTCTTATTTTAGAACAGCCTTCATGTTGGCTGTGGAACATAAATCAACACACATAGCTGAGCTGCTTCTTCAATGTGGTGTTAATGTGTCTGCTTCAGATAATTGTGGAGAGATTGCCTTGTCTTATGCCATTGCTAGTGGAAATACTGCGTAAGTATTTACATTACAATATTAATCGACATTAGGTGTATATCCACAATAGTTACACCTGTTGCATCTTATATATGAGGTGAGATTTCATAGCATTACTATGTATGGAACTGTAGTGAGTTAGGACAGTTCATTAGTCAGAAACCCTTCAAAGTCTAGCCAAGAAGCAGTGATGATACTTTGATTGGGCAAAGAGAAGGATGGAGGGGTAATGGAGGCAAGAAATATTGTGGAGTGAGATAGACATTATTACCTTGGTACAGGTATGACTGCATATATGATGCAATGGTACATCCTGTAAAATCAGAAATAATTATGTGGTCAGATGGAGTGGAATAAATAGATTTTTAAATTGTTCCTTTGTCTCTATCAGTTCTGTTGCTGTGGTGTTTCTGCCAGACCTGGCCCTGCAGTCTGGTAGTGAAGAGCTTTTATTTCAAAATATCCTGACTGATCCAATCCCTGAGTCTTCATGGTAACCCACACTTAGACTCAACACTCTTTTTAGTTCTCATGCACTTATGCTTTTTTATTCAACAGTTGTTTCCAAGGAGAAGCACTCTGCTTTGACAGCTTGGCCTCTAGCTTTGGCCAACAAATACTAAGCACTCTTACCCTGTCCCCCTTTTAGGAACCTTATGTGGAATCCCCATATTAGCCTTGCCCTTTCTGGTGCATTTGTCTTTTAGGACTTTGTCTTTTCTGTCATAAAATTAAAATCATTCAAATCTATATCTATTAGAAAGCTTCAAGTAAAGCTTCAAGTAATCTCTGGAAGAGATCTGAGTTTTCTGTCATCTTGGCTAACAGATCTGTGCCCCAAATCCTTCCATCCCTTGGAATAGATTTCCTTTGACTGCAGGGGGGTTCCACATCACTGTTTTCCATGGTGAGTGCCAATTTAGATTGGCACTTCTAGTAGTTTTCCCAAGTAATGGAAAATTTCCAAGCTGTTGGAATCGCTGCCTAAAGTTTTCAGCATTTCTACCTCAAAAGGAATAGATTAAACAGATTCATTGAATATAAGAGAGCTAAGCCCCATCATGACTCCTCAGTATCCATTGTGTTAAAGAAAATTTTGTGTTCCAAGTCAGTTGGAGATCAACATGGAAATGTAGCTACACTTATCTGCTGATTCTGTTCAACTAGGTAGAGAAGAAATAGTAGTAGTCCAAGTTTTTGGCATTTGTTAATTTCTTGCCTTTGTTATTATTGATTAGTCTCAGAGAAGGGGATGATTATATTCTGTAATTTAAGGAGATATTTATAAATAGAGTTATAAATTAATTGTTGATTTGCTCTGAGTTATAAAGCACAAAGAAGAGCCCAATTGATCATGAAAATTAGGACTCAAGCATTTTTTAAAATAATTTTAACTTTTGAATATTAGAACCTATGAAAAATACACATTTGTTCTAGCTGAGATTGTAAGTAGTTAAGTATGCCATTATTTTACTATGTTGCCTAACATGTTTCAAGATTATCTTAGTAAATCTCCATAATAACCTGGTGAACTAAAGTGATACAACCCTTATTTTTTAAAAGGCCTTAAGCCTAAGAGAAAGAAGTTGTGCAGGAACAAAAAACTATTTTTTACAGAGATAGGAAATTTTCTGAGTTCAGGCTACACTAGTTAATATATTTACCTGTCCTGTTCTCAATTAATGATCATTTCATCTTTTTTTCTTCTTTAACTTCAAGCTATGGGTGCAGTGACACATGAATTTACCCCAGCTACTTAAGAGCCTGAGGCAGGACAATTGCTTGAGCCCAGGTATTTAAGATCAGCCTGACCATCATCATGAAATACCATCTCACAAAACAGAAAAACCCAAACATTGTACAAATAATTTTCAAGTTAACAAAATGTTTATAGGGCATACAGATTAGGAGAGCATATGAAAAAGTTCTGATACTAGATCTAAAACATTATTAAGTATTGAATTATATTTGGTCAGTGTTTTCATATGAGTGTTAAAATACCAATTTTATTACTTTTTTAAATATAGAAACAGGAATCTAATTCTTCAATACATGAAAGCACAATCTAGAACATCAGTAAATTTCAATCCAGGTAAGACTTAAAAAAATGAGTTACTCTTGATGTTCATGCCCTGTGTAAATAAGAGTAAGAATGTTTGATCACAAAAGAAGAGTGGAAAAAAAATAAATGTTCAAATTCCATTCATATTTTTTATATCTTTCTTGCTCATATAGAATCCAGGATACCTTAATAATTAACTATAAGAAATTTATCATCTAAATGATATTGTCTGAAGAAATTTTACATTAATTTTGACCCTGAAATTTTATGTCTTTGCAGAAGTAAGAATATTTTTAAATTATACATTCTGTTTCGTATATGGTCACATGATAGCAGATTGGACTTGTTATAAAGCCAGGTGTTCTTGTCAACTGTTAATATCAGCTCCTATTGAGTGCCTACATTAGTGAATTTCACAGTGATATTTCTATACACACATATACAATACTTGAATCCTGACCAAATCTCCTTACTTCCATTTTCCCCTCTACTCCCTTTTTCATCCCCAGTTACCTTCCCTCTTCGTTAATGTTCCCTCCATCATTTTCTAGTCATTCTTATTTTCTTCCCAGATTCCACATGTTAGGGAGAGAATGTGATAATTGGGGTTTTCTTTCTGATTTTTCCACCTTAACATGATGACCACCCTTTCCATCCATTTTACAATTATTGTCTTCGTTTCTTTTTTAACATTTTTATTTGGGGTTTGAAATATACCATTTCCTGGGCCTTAAAATTTCTACTCAGAAATCTAATATTTTTCTAATGTGTTTATAATTGCTTTGGCCCTTATGATAGATTTCAGTGTACCTTTGGTAATTTTATAGACTATGATTTGGAGAAGTTCTTTTCGGGCCATGTCCATTTGGTATTCTAAAATCTTATACCTGGATGTCCATAACTTTCACAAGATATAAGAAATAGTTTCTTTTATTCACTGAGAAAGCTTTAATTGCCTGTAGCCTGTACCTCTTCTCTATTATGCGTACCAGTGGTTCATAAAAGTAGTCTATGAATTGTGTCTAGTGGTTTTGTAATTTGTTTACAATTATTTTGATTGTTGTTGATATTGTCTGAATGTGATATTTCATCATCAACTTCAAGCTCTGGTATTTTTTTCTTTCACTTGATCTAGTCTATGGGTCTAACTTCAACTGGATATATTTATTTGAGGTATTGAGCTCTTTATTTTCAAGATTTCTAATTGATTCTTTTTCAGAATCTGTATTGAATTGTTCTTTCATGCCCTGCATTGTTTTCCTTAATCTACTCAGTTTTTCTTTGCTTCATCTTTGAAATAATTCACTATTTTAACATTTTTTTAAAAATTTTATTCTGGCATTTTTGTATATTGCATTATCTTTGGAAATAGTTTCTAGGGTAATTAACTATAAAACAGTCATGCGACTTTGCTTTTTATCTTTCTTATATTTCTATATTGAAATTTGTACATCTTCAGGGATATATATCTTTTCCACACTTATTTGAGTGTCTGCTTAGGAAACTGTTTTCCCTGGATGATGTGTCTTATGCTATTGGTTAAATGTGTGATGTTGAATTATTTTCCAAATGGTGGCTCTATTGTAGTTTCCTATGTCTTATCTGTGACTCCTGAGTGGTGATAGTTGCACTGTTAAGTAACAACTTTCTTTGTCAGTGTTGTGAGAGTGGAGTCATGTTAGTGAAATAGTGATATAGGCAGTAGAGTATCTGAAATGCATTTTCTGTGGTGGTTCCTCCATACTTGTCAATAATATGGTGTCTGCAAATATATGGGAGATACATAGGCTGAGAACCTGCATAAATGAAGATCTCAAACTCGCATAATTCTGTAAGAGGTTCTTCATTTATTTCTAGTCTTGCTTTAGTGTGTCCAGACCACTGAATTTTAGTCATCTCTTTCCATTACTAAATGTGTGTTAGGTTAAAGCTTTTTATCGCTGTTCTTATTTTTAATTTTTTTTCAGCACCAGGTTTTATTTTATTTTTTTTAGGTATGTATGACAGTAGAGTGTATTTTTTACATACATGGGCTACATCTGATTCCATTTAGGATCAGAGAGAACTTTTGGCCTTTGGATTTTTTGGTATTGGCTTATTTCACTAAGTATAATAGTCTCAAGTTCCATCCATTTACCAGCAAGTGCCATAAATTTCATTCTTCTTTATGAATAAGAAATACTCCATTGTGTATATGTACCCCATTTTCTTTAACCTTTCATCTATTGAAGCTCACCTAGGTTATTTCCTTAGCTTAAATATTGTGAATTGGGCTGCTGTAGACATTGATGTGGCTGTGTCACTGTAGTGTATTGATTTAAAGTCCCTTGGAGATATATATATATATATATATATATATATATATATATATATATATATATATATGCCCAACTCTCCATCATGTCAACTTAGGAACTGATTTCCTCAACAAGACTTCTAAATTGCAACAAATAAAATCAAGATCCAACTGGGGTGATAACTGGTTGAATGGTGTTTCCATTCCAAATTTTCAGAGGAATCTCCATACTGTTTTCCAGAGTACTTGCACCAATTTGCAGTCTCACTAGCAAAGTATGAGTGTAACTTTTTTCTCACATTCTCTCCAGCATTTATTGTTACTTGTATTCTTGATAATTCCTATTTTGACTGGACCAAGAATGGAATATCAATGTAGTTTTAATTTGCATTTTCTAATTTCTAGAGAAATTTAGCATTTTTGTGTTTTTTTCTACTTTTTATTGATTTTATAATTTTTTAAGTGCATGTCAACAGTGGAATGCACTACAATCCTTATTACACATATAAAGCACAATTTTATCTCTGAATATAAAGTATGTTTATGTCAATTTATGCCATTTTACATGTACTTTTTTGCACTACAATTCGTTTTTTATTTTTATTTGTTTCAGTTAGTTACACATGACAGTACAATGACCTTGACATATCATACATTTGAACCACATGAGATACAATATCTCATTTTTCTGAGTATACAGGTTGTAGATTCACATTGATCATGCATTCACATATATACACCAATAATAATAATGTCTATTCCATTCCTATCTTTCCAACCTCTCCTCTCCCCTCCCATCATTTCTCTCTTCTTAATCTAAGGTAGCACTATTCCTTTTTCTTTCTCACATCTTCATACATGTAGTTTGTATAACAATGAGGCTCTCCTTCCACCATCTGTGCAATTCCTGTTCTCCCTCCCTTCCCCTCCCACCCCTCTTCCCTGTGTATAGGTAATCTTCTTCCCATGCTTTTCCTCTCTTCCCCATTTTGAGTCACCCCCTTATATCAGAGAAGACATTTGGCATTTGATTTTTGGGGACTGGATAAATTCACTTAGCATAATCTGCTCTAATGCCATCCTTTTGCCTGCAAATGCCATGATCTTATTATTTTTTAGTGCTGAGTAATATTCCATTGTGTATATATGCCACATATTTTTATCCATTCATCCATTGAAGGGCATCTAGGTTGGCTCTACAGTCTAGTTATTGTGAATTGTGCTACTATAAACATTGATGTGGCTGAGTCCCTGTAGTATGCTGTTTTAGGACTTTTGGGTATAGTCCTAGAAGAGGAATAGCTGGGTCAAATGGTGGTTACATTCCCAGTTTTCAAGGAATCTCCATACTGCTTTCCAAATTGGCGGCACCAATGTACAATCTCACCAGCAGTGCAATTCTGATCAAAATCCCAATGACATTCCTTACAGAAATAGAAAAAGCAATTATGAAATTCATCTGGAAATATTAGAGACCCAGAATAGCAAAAGAAATTCTAAGCAGGAAGAGTGAAACAGATGGTATCACTATACCAGATCTTAAACTATACTACAGAGCAATAGTAACAAAAACAGCATGGTACTGGCACCAAAACAGGCTGGTGGACCAATGGTACAGGATAGAGGACACAGAGACTAACCCACAAAACTACAACTACCTTATATTAGACAAAGGTACTAAAAGCATGCACTGGAGAAAATATAGCATCCTCAACAAATGGTGTTGGGAAAACTGGAAATCCATATGCAACAAAATGAAATTGAATCCCTATCTCTCACCATGCACAAAAGTTAACTCAAAATGGATCAAGGGTCTAGGAATTAAACCAGAGACTCTGCATCTAATGGAAGAAAAAGTAGGCCCTAATCTTCCTCATGTGGAGCTAGGGCCCAACTTCCTTAATAAGATGCCTATAGCACAAGAGTTAAAACCAAGAATTAACAAATGGGATGAATTCAAACTAAAAATGTTTTTTATCAGCAAGAGAAATAATAGGTGAGGTGAATAGGGAGCCTACATCCTGGAAATAAATTTTTACCCCTCACACATCAGATAGAGGTCTAATCTGTAGGGTATACAAAGAACTCAAAAAGATAAACACACACACACAAACACACACACACACACACAAATAATCCAATCAACAAATGGGCCAAGGACCTGAACAGACACTTCTCAGAAGAGGATATACAATCAATCAACAAATATATGAAAAAATGCTCACCATCTCTAGCAATCAGAGAAAGGCAAATTAAAACTATCCTAAGATACTATCTCACTTCAGTAAGAATGGCAGCCATGATGAAGACAAACAACATCAAATGCTGGTAAGGATGCGGGAAAAGGGTACCCTCATACACTGCTGGTTGGATATTGAGCATTTTAAAAAATATATTTGCTCACCAATTGTATTTCCTGTTCTGTGAACAACCAGTTTCAGATCCTTTGCACATTTATTGACATCCTATGACCACTAGAAGAGAATATTAACTATATTGGGTTGTGTGCGTGTGTGTGTGTGTGTGTGTGTGTGTGTGTGTGTGTGTGTGTTAAGTTTTTTGATTTTTTTTTTCATGGGGGCAAGTAGTGGGGATTCAACTCAGGGGCATTCAACCACTGAGCCACATCCCCAGCCCTATGTTTTATTTTTATTATTTTTGTTGTAGATGGACACAATTTACTTATTTACTTGTTTATTATTTATTTATATATTTTTATGTAGTGATGAAGATCAAACCCAGGGTCTTACACCTGCAAGGCTAGTTCTCTAACACTGAGCCCCATACCCAGCTCTGTTTTGCATTTTATTTAGACATAGAGTTGCTCAGTGCCTCACCATTGCTGAAGCTGGATTTGAACTCTTGATCCTCCTCTTTCAGCCTCCTATACTGGTTTGTTTTGAATTATTTATATATCCAGAAGACTAATGTTCTGAGGTGCAGGTGGTAAAGATTTTCTCCCATTTTGTAGGTTCTTTGTTCATGTTCTTGATAATTTTCTTTCCTGTGAGAAAGCTTTTTACTTTGTTACCTTCCCATTTATTGATTCTTGATTTTATTTGTTGCAGTTTAGAAGTCTTGTTGAGGAAGTCAGTTCCTAAGCCACGATGATGGAAAGTTGGGCCTATATTTTGTTCTAGTGGGTACAGGATGTCTGGTTTAATGCCTAGTTCCTTGATGTACTTTGAATTGAGTTTTGTGCTGGGATAGGGGTAGGGGTTCAATTTGATTCTGCCACATGCATATTTCCAGTTTTCTCAGTACCATTTGTTTAAGAGGCTGTCTTTTCTTTCAATGTATGTTGTTGGTGCCTTTGTCTAGATTAACAAGACAGTATGTATGTGATTTTTGTCTTTGTGATGTCTTTTCTGTTCCATTGGACATTTTGCCTGTTTTGGTGCCAATCCCATGCCATTTTTGTAGCACTATAATATACTTTGAGATCACATCTTGTGATGTCTGCTGTCTCCTTCACTTTTTTTCACTAAGGAATGTTTTGAATATTCTGGGCTTCTTGTTTTTCCATATGAATTTTATGACTGCTTTTTCTATTTCTTTGTGAAATATCATTGACATTTTAATAGGAGTTGCATTAAAACTATAGCATTTTGGTAGTATGTCAATTTTGGTAACATTAATTCTTCCAATCCATGAACATTTGAAATATTCCATCTTCTACGGTCTTCTTCAATTTCGTTTTTTAGTGTTTGGTAATTTTCATAATAGAGGTCTTTCACTTCTTAGATTGTTTCCTGATTATTTTATTTTTTAAATTGTTTTGAATCCATTGTGATTCATCAGCTGATGCACAATTTGTGTACAGGATCATAATTGACTTATGAGTGTTAATTCTATATCCTGCTACTATGCTGAGTGTGGTTATGAGTTTTAAAAATTTTGTGGTGTAGTTTTGTGTCTTCTACATATAAAATATTGTTGTCAGCAAATAGGGATATTTTGAGCTCTTCTTTTCATACTCATATCTCTTTAATCTCTTTTTCCAAACTGCTCTGGTTAGAATTTCAATATTCATATGTTGAATAGAAGTAGTGAAAGAGGGCACCCTTGTCTTTTTCTAGTTTTTAGAAAGAATGTTTCATTTTTTTTTCCATTTGGAATCATGTTAGTCTTGGGTTTTTTGGTATAGAGCTTTTAAAATGTTCAGTTACATTCATATTATCCCTATTTTTTTCTACCATTTTGAACATGAATGGATGCTGTATTCTGTCAAATGCTCTTTCTTCAACTATTGAGATAATTATGTTATGTTTTTTAAGTCTATTAATGAATCCTGTTTGATTTCCATAGGTTGAACCACCCTTGTGTCCCTGGAATGAACCCCACTTGATCATGGTGCACTATGTTTTTAATATGTTTTTGTATGTAGTATTTTTTTTCAGTATTTCATTAAGAGTTGATGCATGTATGTTCATCAGGAATATTTGTCCAAAGTTTCATTTCTTTGATGTATCTCTGTCTGGTTTTGGTATCAGGATTATTCTTCCTTCATAGAATGAGTTTGGAAGTGTTTCATCCTTTTCTATTTTATGGAATAATTTGAGGAGTATTGGTGTTAGTTCTTCTTTAAGGGTTTGGTATGAATTGCCAGAGAATTTATGTAGTTGTGGACTTTTCTTTATTGGTAGGTCAAAATATTGATCTATGAAAAATAAGTTGCTTCAATAATGCTAGAAATCTCTGGGTTCAGTGGTACAAACCTATAATCCAGGCAGCTTGGGAGGCTGAGACAGGAGAATTGTGAGTTCAAAACCAGCCTCAGCAATGGCTAGGTGCTAATCAACACAGTGAGACCCTTTCTCTCAGTAAAATACAAAGCAGGGATGGGATGTGGCTTAGTTGTTGAATATCTCCAAGTTCAATCCCCAGTAACAAAAAAAAAAAAAAAAAAAAAAAAAAAACTACAAATGAGACAAAGAATTATGAATATGTATAAATGTCCATGAATCATTCAGGTAACAATTAAATAGAAAAGGGAAAAATATATTTAAAAAAAAGAGATCTCAGTGCTTTTGTGGTGCCAGTGATTTAACCCATAACATCATGAAATTGAGGCACATTCTCTGTGAGTGGGCTACATTTAAAGCTGTTGTCTTCCACGTTTAGTACGTTTTTACATGAATATGGGACATGAGGGCATATAGATTACATGCTGAAGAAGTGTGAAATCTATGAACACCTTCCACTTATGAGGAGGATTGAGAAAATTGACATCATATTGTATAATACAGTACTAAATGGACCATCCTGCTCTCCTGGGACCAGGTAAACTCTTCTTTATGGAATTTAAAAGTCTCAATAAATCATAGTTTGGGCTGGCGTTGTGGCTCAGTAGTATAGTGCTTACTTAGCACATGATAAACACTGGATTCGATCCTCAGCACCACATAAAAATAAATAAAATAAAGAAATTGTGTCCAACTACAACTAAAAAATATTTTTTTAAAAAAGTCATAGTATATAAAATTGTCATCAAATGGTCTTTTACATCTACCTTGCCATGTGAAATAAGACTAGAATGTGAATAGCATGCATGAATTGAAATACTCCTCTTCTTTTGAGTGGTGAATATAAACTCAGTCTATATAATTTTAATAGTACAAGTCTTTTGTACTCCTCCTCCTCCACATCATTATCATCATCATCATCACCATCATTGTCAGCATTATCATCATTATTTATTTCACGGTTGGGATTGAAGCCAGAGCTCCTTCATTCTATGCAATACATTACCACTTAGCTCTTTCCTCTGCCCTACCAGTAGATTTTCTCAGAGTAAATGTCTTATTTGTTTGTTGTTGTTGTATTGTTTTGTTTTGTCTTATAGTTTTAATGAAGTGGGAAAGAATTTCTTCTATATGGAGAGACAATGTTTGGCTCATTCTGAAAGCATGAGTGAGTTCATAGCCTATTTAAATATTTTATCATACCAGCTATTACTACATAACAACTTGCTGCTACCTCCCTAGTGCTTCTTTCTGTATTTCCCTATGACCATGTGGTATGGATAAGAGTGTATAAACTCTGAAGGTTGTCATCTTTCAACACTTTTGTCCCTAGGGGAAGTAAACTTTTGTTTGTACCACACATAAGATAGAAAAAGTAGCTGGAAGTAAGAGATGAGCATATTTGCTGTCTCCTACTTTGGAATGTATTTGTAAGCTTTCTGTCCCTCATCTGTTTACTTCTTTTCTCTAATTTCTGTAGATTTTTTTTTCATACATTTGTTGACCATCTGTATTTCTTCTGTGAAGTGCCTGTTGAATTTGTTTGCTCATTTATTAAATGGGTGGAGGTGGGTGATGGTGTTATTATTAGTTTTAAGCTGTTTTATTATTATTATTATTATTATTATTATTATTATTATTATTATTATTATTATTACTTTATCTATCCTGGAAGTTAATGTGTTTTCTGAGGTGCAGGTGGCAAAGGGATTTTTTCCTATTGTGTTGGCTCACTTTTCATGTTCTGGGTTTTTGTCTTTGCCATGAAGAAGCTTCTTAGTTTGATGGAGCATCATTTATTGAAAATTGATTTTACTTTGTGTTGAGGGGCCTGCCCTTTCAGCATCTAATATTGGGAGCTTGAGGGCATACAGAAACCCCTTCAAAGACAGTTGCAAATAATTATTTCTGCTATATTATGCAGCAAAACTAGCTTTCATAGTGGCTATGTTCCAATTTATATATAGCAGTCATGATAGGCCAGAGGGTATACACAACATATAATATTATGGGAGTCCTACCACCAAGAGTCTAGTAACTGCCTTGTACCAACTGGGGAGTAATTTCTTGTCAAAGGAGCAGGTAAATGGTGTTTGCCAGTGTTCTGACAACACTCTGTTCCAAAACATAGTGTTGTATGTTAGGACATCCCTGCTGCACAATGAGAAAGATGAGCATTCCTCCATGTAGATCCAAGGTCAGGCCCACCAACAACTTCTTGTGCTTTAGAGATTTTATTAATAAGTGAGTTCCTGAACTGATATGTTGGAGTTTGGGGCCTACGTATTCTTCTATCCGGTGTGGGGATTCTGGTCTAATACCTAAGTAATTGATCCACTTTGAGTTGAGTTTTTGTGCATGGTGGGAGGATTAGGGTTCAATTTAATTCTACTACATATGGATTTCAAATTTTCTCAGCACCATTTGTAGAAGAGGCTATCTTTGCACCAGTATATGATATTTACGCCTTTGTCTAGTATGAGGTAATTGTATTTATGTGGGTTTGTCTCTCTCTCTCTCTCTTTCATTGGTGGTCTTACCTGTTTTGTTGCCAATACCATACTGGTTTTGTCTTTATAGCTCTGTAGTGTAATTTGAAGTCTGATATTGTGATACCTCCTGCTTCATTTTTCTTGCTAGGTATTGTTTTGGGTATTCTTGGTCTCTTGTTTATCTAAGTAAATTTCATTATTGCTTTTTCTGTTTCTGTGAAGAACATCTTTGGGCTCTGGAAGGGAGTTGCATTGAAATTTTATAGCACTTTTGGTAGTGTGGTAATTTTGACAATATTAATTCTGCCTATCCAAGGACATGGGAAGTCTTTCCATTCCTAGGACCTTCCTCAATTTATTTCTTGAGTGTTCTGTAATTTTCATTGTAGAGTTCTTTTACCTTTTTTGTTAGATTGCTTCCCAAGTGTTTTTTATGCTATTTTGAATAGGATAATTTTCCTAATTTCTCGTTTAGCTCATCTTTTATTGGAGTATAGAAACAAAGTTGATTTATGAATGTTACTTGTGTATCCTGAAATCTGATGAATTCATTTGTGTTCTAGAAGCTTTCTAGTGAGTATTTTTTTTTGAGGGGATCTTCATAATATAGAATCATGTTTTCTTCAAACAGTGCTCATTTTAGCCCTTCCTTTCCTATTCATATCCCTTTAATTACATTCATTTGCCAAATTGCTCTGGCAAGAGATTAAAGGACCTGATTTGTTCATCTCTCTATTTATCATTCAGTCATGAATTTGGTCTTCTGGTGTTTTATTCATTTATGATCCGATAGATTGCAGAGTATTATCTCTACATTTTGTATTTGCTAAGAGTTGCATTGTGTACTAATAGAAGTAGTGAAAGTGGGCATCCCTGTCTCATTGCAGTTTTTAGAAGAAATTCTGTAGTTGTTCTCCCTTCATAATTACATTGTCCTTGATATGTCATGTATAGCTTTTACAATGTTGAGGTATGATTCCTTCATTCCTATTTTTTCTAGTGTTTAAAGCATGAATGGATGGGGTATTATGTAAAAAATAGATGCTGCATCTATTTTGATAATCAAGTGTTCTCATCTCTGTATCTATTTGTGTGATGAATTACATTTATTGATTTCCATTTGCTGAATCAGTGCTGCATTCCTGGGATGAAACCCACTTGGTCATGTGCACTATTTTTTAAAATCTATTTTTGTATGAGATTTAGCAGTATTTTACTGAGGATTTTTGCATCTATGTTCATCAAGGATATTAGACTGAATTTTTCTTTTCTTGATGTATCTTTGTCTGGACTTAGTATCAGTGTGAGATAGGCTTCATTTAATGAATTTGAAGAATTCCCTCTTTTTCAATTTCATGAAATAATTTGAGGAGGATTGGTATTGGTTCTTCTTTAAAGGTTTGGTAGAAATTGGCTGAGCATCCATCTGGTCCTAGGCTTTTCTTTGTTGGTAGAGTCTTGATGACTTTTTTATTCTCATTATTTGAAATTGATCTCTTTAAATTTTCTATATACTTCTGGTTAAGTTTGGGTAGCTCATGTCTCCTGGAATTTACTGATGTCTTTTAGATTTTCTAGCTTATTGGAGTATAGATTTTGAAAAATAGCTCCTGTTTATGCTCTGTTTCAGTAGTATCTGGGCTGATATTTCCATTTTCACCATAGGTTTTGGTACTTTTCATTTTTCTCTGATAGCTTGGTTAATATTTATCAATTTTGTTCATTTAAAAAAAAATTGAGAAAGAAAGAGTGCCGAGAAGGAAGATGGCGGCGAGGGGAGTGCATTGTCCCCGTGTGCTGCTTCACTGTGTGGGAGTATGACAAGTCAGGATGGCTAAAGGATATCTTGTTAGGAATTTCCAGCAATAGTGGGGTGCTCCGGAACCTGGAGGAAGGATTTCCATCGCACGAGGATCGGCTACGGGGACTCAAACGTGAGAGGTTTGTCGCACGGAGGGTAACACTGCTTATTCAGCAAATCGCCCCACGGCTAGAGTCTGCGGCTAGAGTCTGCAGCACGCGCTGGGAAACGAGGAGATAGCGACGCAGGGATACAGCGCTGCAGTTTCCGCCAGCCGTGCAAGCACAGTACTCAGGGCTGAATTTTGGGTTCGAGAAGGGGGAAGGAAGCGGTCCATCTCAGTTCTCCACACCGGTCAGACCACAGAGGTGGCCAGCAGCCACCATGTTGGAAAGCTGATGTCACCATACCTGTTTTCGACTGACTGCAGCTCATTCAGCCATAGAACAGGTAATTTCAGGCTGCAATTCGCCTGCGGCTTGCAGACAGATTGCTAGGGTTCAGTGCCTGGGTGCTTCTTAGAACCTGATCTTATCGGAGCGAACACCGAGCACGGGGCGGCCAAGTTCCGGCTCCCGGAACCGTCCCGGAACCGCCCTGGCCCAGGGCCGCGGAGCCTGTGGAGGCTGCTTCTTGGACCCTGCTCCTATCAGAGCATACACCAAGCACTAAGCGGCCGAATTCCGGCTCCCGGAACTGAGCCCGCGGGGACTGCTTCTTGGAGCATACACTTATCGGAGCTTACACCGAGCACAGAGCGGCCGAGTTCCGGCTCCCGGAACTTCCCTGGCCCGGGGATAGGAGCCCGCGGAAACTGCTTCTTGGTCTGGGTCCTGCTGAGGGCCGGTCAGGACTCACCCGTTGCTTTGGTTGCCCGGCAAGGGGAACGAAATGCTGCCATTCGCATAGGATACCAACATGGCAGAGATCTGATGTCATCAGAAAGCGGCGGAGGAGAGAACTTCATCAATACCAGCGGTGACATAAACAGTTGGTCTCCTGGTAGGGGGGTGAGGCACAGACACCCGAGTCTCCTCAATTTGTCGTCGAGCCAGAGGGGAGGAGCCGGGCCGCCGCCAGCGCCTGGAGCAGTCCCACTGGCTCGCCAGCGTGGTGACCGCGTGACCCCAATTGGAGAGGGGCCAGAGCGGAGCCGCCACCCGCACCCGCAAGGTGGGCAGCCCCGCGACCCAGTGGTACATGGGCGTGGTAGGAGGGGCAGGGCAGAGCCGCGGTTCACGCTTGCAAGGTAAACAGACCTGTGACAGCCTGGCGGGTCAGGCCCAGTGGCCTGCCAGTGTGGTACACACGTCACCCCAACTGGAGTAGGGGCAGAGCAGATCCTTCTCCCACGCCCGGACCAGGCCCTGCCGGTGTGGTGGTCACGTGACCCCAATTGGAGTGGGGGCAGAGCGGAACCGCCACCCGTGCCCGCAGGGTGAGCAGACCAGTGATCAACCTGCAGATCAGGCCCAGGGGTCCGCAGGCGTGGTAGGAAGGGCAGGGCAGATCCGCCGCCTGTGCCTCCAAGGTAGGCAGACCTGCAACAGACCGGCGGATCAGGCCCAGGAGCCTGCCGGCGTGGTACACACACCACCCTAATTGGAGTAGGGGCAGAGCAGAGTCGCCGCCAGCGCCCAGAACAGGCCCAGTGACCTGCCGGCGTGGTAGCCATGACACCCCAATTGGAATAAGGAGAGAGCAGAGCCGCTGCCTGCGCCTGCAGGAAAGATACGCAAGCAGTATGAAAAGACAAGGAAAGAAAGGACCACAAGCAATGCAGGTCAACGCAACTTTAGAACAGGTAACAGCTGCAGCAGATGGAATGTCAGATAAAGAATTCAGGATATACATGCTTCAGATGATCTGGAGTATCAAGGAAGACATTAAACAGCAAAATCAGACAATGAAAGCTCACTTCGACAATGAATTACTCAAACAAATCCAGGAAGCAAAGGATCAAATATACAGGGAGATAGAGGTTATAAAAAAACAAACAAACAGAAATCCTAGAAATGCAGGAAGCAATAAACCAACTTAAAAACTCAATGGAGAATACTACCAGCAGAGTAGAACACTTAGAAGATAGAACATCAGACAATGAAGACAAAGTATTTCAACTGGAAAAGAACATAGACAGCTCAGAAAGACTGTTAAGAAACCATGAGCAGAACATCCAAGAAATATGGGATAACATTAAGAGACCAAACTTAAGAGTCATTGGGATACAGGAAGGTACAGAACTCCAAACCAAAGGAATGAGCAGTCTATTCAATGAAATAATTCGAGAAAACTTCCCAGACTTGAAGAATGAGACAGAATCCCAAATCCTAGAAGCCTACAGGATGCCGAATGTGCAAAATCATAAGAGATCCACACCTAGACACATTATAATGAAGATGCCCAACATACAGAATAAGGAGAGAATTTTAAAAGCTACAAGAGAAAGGAAGCAGATTACATTTAGGGGTAAGCCAATCAGGATAACAGCTGATCTTTCAACACAGACTCTGAAAGCTAGAAGATCCTGGAATAACATATTTCAAACACTGAAAGAAAATGGGTTCCAACCAAGAATTGTGTATCCAGCGAAATTAAGCTTCAGGATGGAAGATGAAATTAAAACCTTCCACGATAAACAAAAGTTTAAAGAATTCGCAGCTAGAAAACCATCTCTTCAAAACATCCTCGCCAAAGCATTACAGGAAGAGGAAATGGAAAATAACAATGAAAACCAACAGTGAGAGGTAGGACAGTAAAGGGGGGGGGGTAATAATCAAAGAGGAAAACAAACCATGTTTAGTAACAGAAATAAACAAATATGGCTGGAAGAACAACCCATATCTCAATAATAACCCTAAATGTTAATGGCTTAAACTCACCAATTAAGAGACACAGGCTAGTAGAATGGATCACAAAACAAGACCCAACATTATGCTGCCTACAGGAGACGCATTTGATAGGAAAAGACATACATAGGCTGAAGGTGAAAGGTTGGGAAAAATCATATCACTCATATGGACTTCGGAAACAAGCAGGAGTGTCCATACTCATATCAAATAAAATAGATTTCAAGCCAAAGTTAATCAAAAGGGATAAAGAGGGACACTACATACTGCTTAAGGGAACCATACACCAACAAGACATAACAATCATAAATATTTATGCCCCAAACAATGGTGCAGCTGTGTTCGTCAAACAAACTCTTCTCAAGTTCAAGAGTCTAATAGACCACCATACCATAATCATGGGAGACTTCAACACACCTCTCTCGCCACTGGACAGATCTTCCAAACAAAAGTTGAATAAGGAAACTATAGAACTCAATAACACTATTAACAACCTAGACCTAATGGACATATATAGAGTATACCACCCAACATCAAGCAGTTACACTTTTTTCTCAGCAGCACATGGATCCTTCTCAAAAATAGATCATATATTATGTCACAGGGCAACTCTTAGACAATATAAAGGAGTAGAGATAATACCATGCATCTTATCTGATCATAATGGAATGAAACTGAAAATCAACGATAAAAGAAGGAAGGAAAAAGCATACATCACTTGGAGAATGAACAATAGGTTACTGAATGATCAGTGGGTTATAGAAGACATCAAGGAGGAAATTAAAAAATTCTTAGAGATAAATGAAAACACAGACACAACATATTGGAATCTATGGGACACATTGAAAGCAGTTCTAAGAGGAAAATTCATTGCTTGGAGTTCATTCCTTCAAAAAAGAAAAAAAAACCAACAAATAAAGGATCTCATACTTCATCTCAAAATCCTAGAAAAAGAAGAGCAAAACAACAGCAAAAGAAGTAGAAGGCAAGAAATAATTAAAATCAGAGCTGAAATTAATGAAATTGAAAAAATTGACAAAACTAAAAGTTGGTTCTTTGAAAAAATAAACAAAATCGACAGACCCTTAGCGATGCTAGCGAAGAGAAGAAGAGAGAGAACTCAAATTACTAGCATACGGGATGAAAAAGGCAATATCACAACAGACACTTCAGAAATACAGAAGATAATCAAAAACTATTTTGAATCCTTATACTCCAACAAATTAGAAGATCGTGAAGGCATAGATAAATTTCTTAAGTCATATGATCTGCCCAGATTGAGTCAGGAGGATATAGAAAACCTAAACAGACCAATATCAATTGAGGAAATAGAAGAAACCATAAAAAGACTACCAACTAAGAAAAGCCCAGGTCCGGATGGGTATACAGCAGAATTTTTCAAAACCTTTAAAGAAGAACTAATACCAATACTTTTCAAGCTACTTCAGGAAATAGAAAAGGAGGGAGAACTTCCAAATTCATTCTATGAGGCCAACATCACCCTGATACCTAAACCAGACAAAGACACTTCAAAGAAAGAAAACTACAGACCAATATCTCTAATGAACCTAGATGCAAAAATCCTCAATAAAATTCTGGCGAATCGGATACAAAAACATATCAAAAAAATTGTACACCATGATCAAGTAGGATTCATCCCTGGGATGCAAGGCTGGTTAAATATACGGAAATCAATAAATGTTATTCACCACAACAGTAGACTTAAAAATAAGAACCATATGATCATCTCGATAGATGCGGAAAAAGCATTCGACAAAGTACAGCATCACTTTATGTTCAAAACTCTAGAAAAACTAGGGATAACAGGAACATACCTCAATATTGTAAAAGCAGTTTATGCTAAGCCTCAGGCTAGCATCATTCTGAATGGAGAAAAACTGAAGGCATTCCCTCTAAAATCTGGAACTAGACAGGGATGCCCTCTCTCTCCACTTCTGTTCAACATAGTTCTCGAAACACTGGCCAGAGCAATTAGACAGACGAAAGAAATTAAAGGCATAAAAATAGGAAAAGAAGAACTTAAATTATCACTATTTGCAGATGATATGATTCTATACCTAGCAGACCCAAAAGGCTCTACAAAGAAACTATTAGAGCTAATAAATGAATTCAGCAAAGTGGCAGGATATAAAATCAACATGCATAAATCAAAGGCATTCCTGTATATCAGCGACAAATCCTGTGAAATGGAAATGAGGACAACCACTCCATTCAAAATATCTTCAAAAAAATAAAATACTTGGGAATCAACCTAACAAAAGTGGTGAAAGACTTATACAATGAAAACTACAGAACCCTAAAGAGAGAAATAGAAGAAGATCTTAGAAGATGGAAAAATATACCCTGTTCATGGATAGGCAGAACTAACATCATCAAAATGGTGATATTACCAAAAGTTCTCTATAGGTTTAATGCAATGCCAATCAAAATCCCAACGGCATTTCTTGTAGAAATAGAGAAAGCAATCATGAAATTCATATGGAAAAATAAAAGACCCAGAATAGCAAAAACAATGCTAAGCAGGAAGTGTGAATCAGGCGGTATAGCGATACCAGACTTCAAACTATACTACAGAGCAATAGTAACAAAAACAGCATGGTACTGGTACCAAAACAGGCGGGTGGACCAATGGTACAGAATAGAGGACACAGAAACCAATCCACAAAACTACAACTTTCTTATATTTGATAAAGGGGCTAAAAACATGCAATGGAGGAAGCATAGCATCTTCAACAAATGGTGCTGGGAAAACTGGAAATCCATATGCAACAAAATGAAACTGAATCCCTTTCTCTCGCCATGCACAAAAGTGAATTCAAAATGGATCAAGGAGCTTGATATCAAATCAGAGACACGCCGTCTGATAGAAGAAAAAGTTGGCTACAATCTACAGTCGGTGGGGTCGGGCTCCAAATTCCCCAATAGGACACCCATAGCACAAAAGTTAATAACTAGAATCAACAAATTTCGGACTTAATCAAACTTAAAAGTTTTTTCTCAGCAAAAGAAACAATAAGAGAGGTAAATAGGGAGCCTACACCCTGGGAACAAATCTTTACTCCTCACACTTCAGATAGAGCCCTAATATCCAGAGTATACAAAGAACTCAAAAAATTAGACAATAAGAGAACAAACAACCCAATCAACAAATGGGCCAAGGACCTGAACAGACACTTCTCAGAGGAGGACATACAGTCAATCTACAAGTACATGAAAAAATGCTCACCATCTCTAGCTGTCAGTGAAATGCAAATCAAAACCACCCTAAGATACCATCACACTCCAGTAAGATTGGCAGCCATTATGAAGTCAAACAACAACAAGTGCTGGCGAGGATGTGGGGAAAAGGGTACACTTGTACATTGCTGGTGGGACTGTAGATTGGTGCAGCCAATTTGGAAAGCAGTATGGAGATTTCTTGGAAAGCTGGGAATGGAGCCACCATTTGACCCAGCTATTCCCCTTCTTGGTCTATTCCCTAAAGACCTAAAAAGAGCATGCTACAGGGACACTGCTACATCGATGTTCATAGCAGCACAATTCACAATAGCAAGACTGTGGAACCAACCTAGATGCCCTTCAATAGATGAATGGATAAAAAAAAATGTGGCATTTATACACAATGGAGTATTACTCTGCATTAAAAAATGACAAAATCATAGAATTTACAGGGAAATGGATGGCATTAGAGCAGATTATGCTAAGTGAAGCTAGCCAATCCCTAAAAAACAAATGCCAAATGTCTTCTTTGATATAAGGAGAGTAACTAAGATCAGAGTAGGGACGAAGAACAGGAGAAGAAGATTAACATTTAACAGGGATGAGAGGTGGGAGGGAAAGGGTGAGAGAAGGGAAATTGCATGGTAATGGAAGGAGACCCTCAGGGTTATACAGTGGAGGGGGTAGAGAGAGAGGAGAGGAGGGGAGGGGCGAGGTCGGGAGGGGGGAGGGTGGAGGATGGGAAAGGCAGCGGAGCACAACAGACACTAGTATGTCAATATGTAAATCAATGGATGTGTAACTGATGTGATTCTGCAATCTGTGTATGGGGTGAAGGTGGGAGTTCATAACCCACTTGAATCAAAGTGTGGAATATGATATGTCAAGAAATTTGTAATGTTTTGAACAACCCACAATAAAAAATTTAAAATAAAAAGAAAATAAAAAATAAAAAAAAGTTTGATTCATTTCTTTTTCAGTTTTTACATCTTGATTTTATCAATTTCGTCTTTGATTTTTTCCCCTTTATTTTGCTGATTTTAGTGTTTTTCTCTAGGTCCTTAAGATATAATGTTAGAATATTTTACTCAGTAACTTTCTATTCTTTTAATGTATGGGCTCAATGCTATAAACATTTCTCTTAGAACTGCCTTCATAGTGTCCCAAAGGTTTTTATATATTGTATCACTATTCTCATTTACATTTAACTTTTTTATTTAAACTCTGATTTGTTCATCTATCTGTTCATTATTCAATAGTGAATTTAGTCTCCTAGTGTTATTTTTTTTTTTTAATTTTCATCTTGTTGATTTCTAGTTTTATTCCTTTATGGTCTGACAGAGTTCAAGGTATTAGCTCTATTTTTGGTATTTGTGAAATATTGCTTTATGTACTAAAATATGGTCTATTTTGGAAAATGTTCCCTGTGCAGCTAAGAAGAAACTATATTCAGTCATTGATGAGTAAAATATTCTGTTCATTTCTGTTAAGTCTAAATTATTTATTGTAATTTTAGTTCTATATTTAACTTTTGTTGGTATGATCTTTCTAGTGATGAGAGACACATCTTAAAGTTACCGATATTATTGTGTTGTTATCTGTTTGATTCTCTATATTGAGAAGGAGCTCTTGATTACTTAGATGCTTCATAGTTTGGAGCATATATATTTACCACTATTATTTCTTTCTGTTGTATTAATCTACTAAGCAGTATGAAAATGGAATTTTTTATCTGTTGTGATGAACTTTTGCTCAAAGTCCATTATATCAGATATGAAAATAGATACACCTTGTTTATAAGATCCATGTGAATGATATGTTTTTCCCATCCTTTCACAGTTAGTCTGTGTATATATCTGTCTAAGAGGTGAGTCTCTTGGAGACAGGCTATTGTTGGGTTCTTTTTTTTTTTTTTCAATTCAATCTGCCAGTGTATGTCTGTTGATGAGTTGAGTCCATTAACATTCAGTGATATTATTGAGAGATGATTTATGTTGCCTGTTATTTTGGTACATTTCTAGTTATCAAGTTGAAATAGATTCTACATTGATTAATTATTCTTTTAGTTTTAGTTTCTGTATGTTTTTATTTGCATATTTTATTTTTTCTTAATAAAATATTTATTGAGTGTGTTTTATAATGCCAGCTTTCTAGTTGTGATTTTTTTTAACTTTTGTTTATTATGGATGTTATTATCTCATATTAAAATCTGACATAATTTAGTATTCTATGCAGAATCCGTTTTCTTTCAGAGCTTATTATATATTATTTCAAGACCCCCTAGCTTTTAAGGTCTTTGAAAAATCAGCTGAGATCTGGATCAGTTTGCCTCTGAATATGACCAATCATTTTTCACTATCAGGTTTTAAAATTCTATTATAAGTAAAATTCTATACTTATTCTGTATGTTAGGTATTTTCATACTATTGTGGCTAGGAGTGTTGTAATTCTATATATTTGGAGTTGTATACACCTCCTGTGTTTGATTTTTCATTTCATTCTTAAGATCTTGGAAATTTTCAGTTATTTCATTGAAAAGATTGTTCATTTTTTGTTTTGAAATTCCATCCCTTCATCTATCACAGTGAATATTAAATTTGGCCTTTTCTTATTATCCCATATAATTTTTTTTTAAATTCTGTTCATGGTCTGGTAACATCTTTTCTCCATGATGAACTTTGTTTTCAAGATTATGCACTACTTCTTTATTACCTGAATAATTGTCCTTTAAGTCATCTAGTGTATTGGTGATGCTTTGCATTGCATTTTTAATTTGGTTTATTGATTTCTGAATTTTGAAAATTTCTGATTTATTTTTCTTTAGAACTTCTATTTCTTTATTGATATTTTACTTCTTGTGTCTTCTCTGTGATTTTACTTTTTACATTATATTTTATCTCATAGATCAGTTGAAATATAAACTTTCAAAATTCCCTCTCTGACATTTTATTCACTGTCGTTTTTGTGGAATCTGCTTTTGAGTCATTCTGGTTTGTTTGGGATGTTTTGTTCCCTTGCTTGTTCATATTGTTTGTGTGTCTATTCATGTATCAAAATGGATCTCTAGCAACAGAACTTCTATTCTGCGCATTTCTAGTGATCCTGTAGATATCTTGTGGCTCACAGATTGGAGGGGGGGGAGCCAAATAATTGCAACCAACTGTGCATAAAAATATAGAACTAAATTGCATACTTAATTTTTATTTTCACACAAAGTTAGTTGGCACAATAAACAGAACTGTATCAATTTATATCAGTAATGACAGTAAGTAATCATGAGTTATATCTTTCATAAAATAAAAGAATAAGTGTTTTCTATAGCTTTAATTGTATTAATTGTTGCTTTAGCATTAGTGGTGGTGTGTGGAGTTTTATAAACCAAGGGTTCTGGGGGAAATTAAAAATAGAGTTCATTATGAAGAAAAAAGCAATGGTGATAGAAAAGGATTAGCAGTTTCAAGATGTGAGTAGGGCAGAAGCAAAGTGATATACGATGTATTGTTTATGAGGAAGAAGGAAAAACAAGTAAAAGAAATAAAGAGTAAAGTGAGAATAATGGAATTTCACTTTTTGTAAGATAAAAGAAATAGAAACAAAAAGAAATAAAAGGTTTGAAACAGAACACAAACTCAATCCAAAATAGGCTAATTGAAAACTTTTACCCTTAACAACGGAGTAAGGAAAAATAACTATGTTTCAGAATAGTACAAATGAGAAAGCATAAACAAATATGTACAAGTGTATGAATGTCCTTCATGTATCCATCAGTACACATACAAAAACTAAAAAGAGAGAAAAAAAAAAAAAACAGGATTGTTACTGAGAGTATGTGCTTGCTGTCTCTTCCAAAGTGTCTTTCCATCTCTCAGTTTCCATTCTCCATGGGATGGTATGGGGAGCTGTGAAAGGTGCTGTCAGCTCCACCCCCAGGGTATAGGTTATGCTAGGTTCTACAATATGTTCTCAGGGGAGGCAGTGAGGTCCTGTCTTTGCCCCAGGTGTTTCATTTCATGGGGAGTTACTGGGCATAAATAAATCAGTGCACACCTAGGATTTACTCTACTCTTCTCCCCAGGGCTACATTCATGGGACAGGGAAGCCAGTCCTTTACCAGTTCTGTTTTTTCAGGGTACTGTTATTTCTTACCTCCTTAGGTCTGCCCTCAAGCACCAAGGTCCATCACTCCTGCTCATTGAGATTATGAAGCAACTGCCACTGGTCTTGGGCACAGCTGTGTCAAGGGAGGAGAGGAGGACAGGCTCTCTTTGGCCTATCAGACTAGTATTACCCCCAGGAGAAATACTGTCCATGCCAGAAATTCTCCTGATTTGCTAGGCTCAGTTTATGTCTTGTGGATGGTGTCTGCCAGATTTATATATCGGACTGAGCCCCAACACATGGATCTAAATTCCCAGTCTGAGTTGGTTCCATTGCAGTGCAGATGTTTAAATATGTCTCCAGCTTCAACTCTCTGTACATTCCAGGCAGACTGGTGGTGACTTTCATGCCATAGTTTAATGAGTAGAATAGCTTGACCCTGTGGTCCCACATTCTGCATTCCAAGACTGTCTGCTGCACTTTTCATATATATAATTAGTTTTAGGTAGACACAGTATCTTTATTTTATTTTACATGGATTGAAACCAGTGCCTCATGCATGCTAGGCAAACACGCTACCACTGAGCCACAACCCTAGCCCCTTGTCTGCATCACTTTTCAGTCTTTTTTTTTCCTAATGTACTGATTTTCCCCAATCACATAAGATCCTAAGCTTCAGCTCTGTTTCTCATCTTTGTCTGATATACCCCACATTCCCCAGTTTTCAAGGTCTCTGTCCAGTATTGAGTATCAGTGGCATGCTTTTATCTCCCACCTCACAGAGAAGCAGTTTTCTCACTCTCTGAGTCCCATATGGTGGAGCTGTGAGAAAATCCACTTCCTGCTAATTCACCATCATGTCTCCCCTTGTTTGACACTTATATATTTATGCTACTTTATTTGACAATGATAAGGTTTTCTTTCATTTTTGCAACTTTTAGTAAGGATTATAATTATGGGACCAATGATTTACTTTTAAGTATCAAACTTTTATAATTCCTGTTGTTTCTTCCTTGCATTTGATAAGTACAAAGTGGGAAACATAGGAGTTGTTAATGCATTAATTACTTACCTGTCATAAATACAATTAATATTAATTCTAAAAATTTCTCTGAGTATGGGTCTGGAGGAACATTTTATAACAAAACATCAGAGTTGTAAAATTTTATATTTTATATTTCTGTTTTTGATTAATTATATATATTACTGTTTTATTTAATAGTGAAAGAAAGTCCTAAAGATGACTCATTAGTAAGGTATGAATTTATAGATTTTAAATAAAAAATGTCTATTAACTAAGTGGAGAGTGAAGGTAGAAGGATTTGTTGAGTATTCTAGTGTGGGACAGACACCACATTCACTTAACACTTGTTTCCTAAAGTTGTCTTATAAGCACTTTGAAAGTATCTGTGCTATTATAATCTGTTAATTACTAATAAAGAGCTGTCATTCATAGAGGTTGACTATTTGTCCCATATTTGTGTAATTAATAAGTTTCAGGCCTGTGTTTAGACTGTAGTCTTACCTGGCTGACAACTCCGTGTTGTTCCACTGTACAGGTTGATACCAAGTGGGACCTATACAGGAAAAATCAATTTTATAATTTATTTCAATGTGTCTGACAAATGTATTCTAAATAACATATATATTCACATTTTAACTTTCAAATTGTGTATCATCAATTTAGAAAGTCAAAGGCAGTTGTGTGTTAATTCTGATTTATATTTTACCTGATAAGCCAGGTTATAGTCCAAGATTTTGTCCTGATATTGACAGTTCCACTAGTAATCAGGATTTTTTTCTTAATATATCAAAAGCTTTTATGGAAAATCTCACAGAGCTATGGCCTCATGGATTCTAACAAACAAGAAGATCAGGCAAGTGCCGTAGAGAAATTATTTTATTGAAAGTTAAGAATAACATTATTTAGACAATGTTGTATTACTTATATTAATCCTTAGAGGACATTCTAATTTCTCTACCTCCTGATTTTCCAGTTAGTTTCTCTTCAATTACTACCCCTAACAATTTTATGAAGACTTTTACTTTTATACTTTTTTCCTTTTTTATGACTATAACCTTTTATTAAATTTCTATTTGCATTTTCTGTTTTGTTCTCTTCGTGTTTCTATTTTATTTTGTCAGTTGAATAATTTTTTTTTCTTTTGACAGATCAAAAGTTTAGAAATTTCAGAATTTTAAGGAATTTTAGAGACCTTCTAGTCTTTCAGCATGTGTTCTACATGCCAGCCAAATGATAGTTTTGAGGATGTACCTGAAACTTAAATATATTAAAGGGAGTTTTCTGGGTACAAACAATGACAACAATGAGATTTAAACTCCAGTTTCTTAATTCTGAGCTCAGTACATTTTCTGGTTATCATTTTAAAGGTGATTTTTTAAAAAATAATAGATTGAAGATTGACTATAGGAACCCAACTAAAGAGGACAAGACTAGAATTTTTATGTGAACACAGTGGTAAAGGATCAAAATTTAACTAGTGAAGGAAAGGGCTATAAAAGTATTCACCCAGAGTAACAACACTGTGTTGGGTAGGAATAAGCATTTTTAAAAAGAGACCAAAATCTTAGGGTTTATGATTAGTTTGATGAGCACAAAACAAGAATGAAGGACACAGAATATTAAAATCTCTGTATAAAGGCATATTAATACAAAATTTAGAGGAATTCTTAATAGCTTGTATTTTCCCTGTTTTCATCTCTGCAATGCAAGAATGGATTAGAGACTAGTGAAACAGACTGTGGAAATTGTTAGAATACATGAATCTGTGGCACAAAACAGGTTTTCATTCACCTTCACTTTCTTTCCAAATTGCTGATGTCCTTAAAATGTACATGTAGTGCTGGGCAAAGGAGTGATTGGCAGGGAAATTTATTACAAAGCTTCAGTTGAGTAGCTGGAAAGGTACTCAGACAGGCCAATGATTGAGACTCCATTTAGTTTAACCTTGTGTCAGGAATCTGAATATTCAAGGGATGTAGATTTCAAGTTTAGAGACTGCCACTGAGTTTTGCAGATGAGTGACTGGGAAATGGATTCCCAGAGGAAGGAGGGTATTTACATAATAGCTAGGGAAACAGAAGAATCTGCTTTTCTGGCAGTCTTTCCCCCTGGGTGTCTGAGTGCTTGTAAAGGTTTTAAAGGGCTTGCTAGTTTATGAGGACCTGAATAAAGTGAGACCTATATAGGAAAAATCAACTTTATAATTTATTTCAATGTTTCTGACAAAGGTATTCTAAATAACATATATATTCACTTTTTAACTTTCAATAATTTTTAAAGTTCCAGAGAACTCTGTGCAATATTTGTGGGTAGAGGGAATAAATAGTGTATTATTATTCGTGATTTCCATACTGAAGAACAACATTGCTTAATATTTGACTCCTGGATATTCACCAGAGAGAACTGTGCCTCTTATTATCTTGTCTTGTGTTACCAGAGGTTTGTTTCAGTTCAGGTGAAAAAAAAAATGTCAGCCATTAATTGGGTTTTAAATTCAGCCTTCAAGACAGGCAATTTGCAAGAACAATTTATTATCTGTTTCTGCTCATGTATTGGCTATTGCTCTGAATTGGAACTAAGAGTGCCTTAATATCTATATTGAACATTTTATAGATTCACAGCAGTAGAGTCAGAAAGAGGTGAACACAAGCTATTTTTTAATTGGAGGTCATATTTTAATTATATCAATCAAGAAACACCATTTAATAAGTTATACCTTAAATTAAACAAAGTTTATTTTAAAAAGAAAACTATTCACCATTTTTGTTATACATTTTTGCTTTAAAGATCTATCAAAAAATCACACTCAGGTGATTCCTTGTTTGCAATGGTTGGGGGCAGCTATGAAACTCATATTAAGTTAAAGTGATCTTTTGTAAAAAACCTCACGTTCTTGCTCTGAATTTTGTGTTTTAAGATGTTAATGCTGAAAATTTAGCTATATTTTTTTCTTAAATTTTATATGAATATTTGCTAAGAATCCATTTTAAAGAATTATGTTGTTTTTTTTTAAATGTTTTTTGTATCACTGTTCTCTCAAGTACTTGGGAATCATGGGGGCTGGAAGTAACAATGGGCTGTGAAATACATAGTGAAAGAAAAATTGCATTAGAAACAGCTTTCTAACTGTAGAGTAAATATAATATTTATTCAAGGATTTTTTTGTATCAGTTTTCATTACTGTGGTTTTTAAATCATTCTTACATGACTTACAATACTCATGCCTAAATTATTTTTTATAGAATTGTGGAATTTCCCTGGTGCCTTTAGTTTGGAATATATAATATACATTGCACATAACTTTTCTTTTTTTTACTTTGACCATTGATATTTTGGTATCATAGCATTTGAGGAGACCTATATTCTCTATTTCTTTCCATGGTTCCATATTTATACTAAAGTAATATTGGGATTTATGGCAACCCAGAAATCTAGAATCTGTATCTTAATACTTGTATTAAAATGGCTTTCATAGCCATACTTTGAGTCTTTCCACTAAAAGTGACAGTAATTAAAAAAAAAAAAAACTATAAGTAAATAGCAGAAAGATTAGAAGAACAGAATGAAGTACTAGGTCCTGAATTAGAACAAATTATATTCTATGCTTTTATAATTATATTCTAGTATATAACTTCTATTTTGATGTATAACTGAAAAGAACCAATAAAAATTCTAAAGAAATGTGAGGCAATGAAATTTTCTAAAAATTTACTCATCATCTAATCAAAGAATAAATGGTGTGTGCAAAGTAATAATCAATTCTGGAAGCAGAAACACTCAATAATTGTATGGGAATACTTTAGTTTTAGAATTGTTGTTTTTCCATTATAGTTTCTTAAAATATATAAATTCTATGTCAAATTTTGAAATTTCAAATTTTAGATGTTTCTGTGTTTACTTACTTTAATGTTTACTGTAAAACACTACTATTTTTATGAACTATTCCAGGTTAGGAAATATATTTGCAAATATCCTGGAAAAGCTAAAATAAGGTTAAATGTAAACGATATCTTTTATTTTTGAAATTAATTTTATTTGAGTTATGAAGAGGTAAATATTATGTGAGTAACAAGGGTATAATTTTTAACTGGGAGATAAAAGTATAGAGTTATCATTCTGTGTTCCATTTAAAATGCTATTTTGGTATTATTTATAACTCAACTGAGCTCATTTGGCCTGGAGAAATGCACCATTTCTAAAAGCTGGTGTTATATACAGTGTTGAACATGAGTAAATGTGGATAAAATAAATATCTACTTGCTGAAATGTCCTAAGTAGTATAATATGCATGAGACAACTAGTAATTAGGTTTACTGAATTAAAAAATAATATGCTTTAAGTTTGCATTCTCTTTTAATACATGAGATGTGAAAGTTTTGAGTAATTCAAATTGGTGCCATAAAGGAAGAATAAACAAGTTAGAGTAATGTCATAAATATGTTAGTAGGAACAAGAATATCCTCCAAGCCTTCTCCAAACTTGAGTTTAGATTTGGACTTCAGATGAAAATTTGCTAGTTTTTTCCTTCTTCCTTGTCTTTTAAAAAATGACTTACTCCACTGTCTTTTGTTACCTGTGTCAAGCAAAGCTGAAATGACTTTAATTTTGTGGCATCAGCACCTGGTTTATTAAGAAATATTTTATTGTTTTATATCTTATTGTTTTGTTAATTTAATTATATGAAGGTAATTGAATAAAAAGAACACGTCTCCCTTTCTAAAACAATGACTTACTCTAATACTCAATATTTCCCTGCAGAAAAAATCTTTTCAGTGTCTATTCATTGTTCCATCTCTGTCATTGTGGTTTGGTTATTGAGTCAATGTTTCCATTTAGCAGCTCTGTGGGGTTATTATTCATTGGTATAACCCCACAAGATTGTTTTTGTCATTTATCTTTTTGTGGAAGCAGCAAAATTTGTATAATTATTTATCTTTAGCTATTTAACACATAAGATGGACAAAACTTATACTGTTTATGAATCCAATCAATCTTCTTTAATAGATAACTCTAAAAGCTCATGTCTTATGAGCTTTCCCCTCAAGAGGTAATTCATGCCAATATAAGTCATAAAAACACATTAAAATATCACATATAATTTCTCATATTGTTAGTCTTTTTCAAAAATAGTCTAAATAAAGATGGCTACAATGTTTATTCTACATCATTCAGGTTAAGAAAATAGTATAATGGATTTCAGTATTTGTGTAAAAATCAATTTTAGACAAGGGGAGTGACATTTTGGGGATCTCTCTGTCATGGCTCCTAATCCTTATCCCATTAGAAATTATAGCTTACTAAGTGAGAGAATTGTAGTTTGAGTATAGATCAGAATGCTTATTATGTTGTACCCTACAGTAGTGGAGAACAATAATTATTTTGTCATCTTTGGTTCTTATTATCCCTTATTTTTTTTCCTAGAACATCCCAGAAAAAGAAGGAGAATTAATTGAAGCTTCCAGACAATCCATGAAGGATGGTAAGCTATGTGAAGACTGCCTGAAGTTGTGCTGCTTACTGACTTTAAATTACAGAATTTATATACTCTTTATTTTGTTTTTATTGTCAGAAGTAATATATATATATATATATATATATATATATATATATATATATATATATATATATTATTTTCTTTATACATCAATCTGTTGATTGGCAACTAGGCTTCATTTGATAGCCTTTCTATTTTGAATTGTGCTGCCATAAACTCTGATGTGGCTACATCCCTAAAATATGCTGATTTTAAATCTTTTGAATCTATACCAAGCAATGGAAGAGTTGGGTGTACCTTTCTTCTGCATCCTCATCAACATTTAATATTATTTGTGTTTTTGATAATTGCCATTCTGAAGAGAGTGAGATAAAATCTCAATGTAGTATTTATTTGTATTTCCAAACTGCTGGAGATGTTGAACTTTTAAAAATATATTTATTGTTCAATTGTAATTCTTTTTAGAAAGATCCCTTTAGTGTTTTTCAATTTATCCTGTGAGTTATTAATTGTTTGTGATAAGTTTTTTGAGTTCTTTATATATTCTGAATATTAACCCACATTTGTGTATCAGGTGGCAAAGATCTCCGTTTCTGCAATCTCTGTCTTCATGCTCTTATTTGTTTCCTTTAGTGTTCAGAAGTTTTTAATTTTATGCCATCCTACTTATTGATTCTTGGTATTATATCTTATGCTTTAGGAGTTTTGTTAGGACAATTGATGATTGTGATAATATGTTGAAAAGTTCAGCTTACAATTTTATCTAGCAGCTGTAGAGTTTCTTGTGTAATTCCTAAATCTTTGATCCATTCTTGAGTTGATTTTGCTCTTCATGTGTTTAGGTATTTTTTTCCCAGACCCCCTTGTTAAAAAGGCTGTATGTGTTGTTTTCTAATAGCAATCCATTGTTATCTGATAAGGGATAAATGAAATTATTTTGTTTTTGTATTTACTAAGACATGCTTTGTATCCTAATATATGATCTATTATAAAGAAAGTTTTTTGTATTGCTAAAAAATTACGAGTTCTGTTCTTGTCAGATGAAATAGTGCGTAGACAACTATTAAGTTGTCATAATAAAAAGTAAAAGTGATACATAGGAAAGTTATTGATGTTTTGTCCACCTAACCAGTCACTGGTGATATTAGTATTAATGTCACCCACACTTCTGATTTTTATTGGGCCCTTCTGTCCCTTTAGGCTGAATAGTGATTATTTTATAAAATTGGTTGCACTACCACTTATGTATAAATATTTAAAGGCATTTTTCTTGTTGTTGGATTTTTCCCTTTAGCTGTAGGTTGTGACCTTCTTTGCTAACTTTAAGTAATTGTTTAAAGTCACCTTTATCAAATTTGCAAATAGCTATTACTTTTTTTTTGGCTTCCATTTACATGGAATATCTCTCTATCCTTTCAGTTTTATTCTGTGATATCGTTGCATGTCAGGCTGTGTTTCTTGTAGACAACATACATTTGGGTCTTGTTTGTTAATTGATTATTTTAATCTATGTCTTTTGAGTTGATAATTAACTCGATGTGAATCCAATGTTAATGAGGTGTGTTTCTTTATAATATAGGGTTCACTCTTTATTCCTATTTGCTTATCCACTCTTCTAGTTACATTTATTCTTTTATATTCTCCCATGATTTATTTTAATCTTCTTATTGTGTATATAGAATTCCATAGTGAATCTTCTACACTGGCAGGTTAGTTGTTATAGTTTATTTATCTCCCTGTATAGTTGATCTTTTGCTTCCTGGATTTGTTTATGTAATTCATTGTTGAAGTGATCTTTCATTGTCTGATTTTGCTGTTTAATATGTGCCTGGCCATTTATTTCACCTATTTAAAATTCTCCCTATTTTGTACTCTAATTTGTAGATGTATTAGAAGTTAGTTTATTCTTGTCTTGAAAGGTGTTTATTTCTGAAGAATAACTTTGATGCAGATAACAATGTAGGCTGGCAGTACTGAAGTAAGACAGGTAAGACTGGACACCAGAGGAATTAGCAAAGTGCAGGTTTATTGTCTGCAGCCTGTTCAGAGGGGGCTTTCACCTGAAAAAAATTCTCTCTATGAATGCTGAGTCTAGACATTTGTTGAGCTTTATACCCGGTGGTGTGGAAATGGGAGCCTGGAAGTATACATTTTGCAGGGGTCTACATAAAAGTTATTTTTTTTCTGTGAGTTCTCAGAAGTTACCTATTGTCTCATTTCTTAGAACTGTCAGGGATTTTACAGATTATACCACAAAAGCAGAGTACATTCATTAAGTCTAGGGATAAATTCAGTCTTTTCAATACAGAGCAGATCAACAGAAAATAGGATGTATAACATTTGAGTCGTTTTGTAGAGATCTTAGCTAATATATTGTATACAAGAACAATTGTGGTAAGGGTCTCTGGGGAAGCTTAATGAAGATGCATTTGTGGAGGAGGGGGTGCCACTATAATATTTCTGTTTTAGTGCTTGAAATATATTATTGCATGTCCTGCTGGCCCTTAGAGTTATTCAGATGCATTACCATTTACCAATAACTTGGTGTTTCTCTCTTGAATTTGTAAAAATCTTTCTTTGCTCTGAATTTTGGCATTTTAAACAAAATATAATGTAGACAGTTTCTTTTTGGCCATGTCCATTTGGCCTTCTAAATGTTTTCTGTGCCTGATGTTCTTATTTCCACAATTAAATATTTTTTTCTGGTGCGAGTTCACTTAATAAGTTTCTATGCCATTAGTCTGTCTATACATTCCTTCCTTCAAGACCTTAATCTCAATTGGTCTTTTAAAGTTGCCCTAGAATGCTTGGATATTCTTTTTTTTTTTCTCAGACACAATACATGATATTTATTTATTTATATTTATTATTATTTTTTATTAGATACATATGACATTACAATGATCTTGGCAATTCAAACATTTGAATCAATTGGGGTATAATTTCTCATTTTTCTGATTGTAGAGATTGCAGAATCACACTGGTCATAGAGTCACCTATATACATACAGCAATCATAATATCTATTCTATTCTGCTGCCCTTCATATCCCCCCTTTCCCTCCCCTCCCCTCCCATCATTTCTCTCTATCCAATCTAATGTTACACACTTTTTTCTCTTTTTAAAGTCTCTCATTTTTATTACATTAGGAAAGTTCTACATCATCCACCTTGTCTTCAAGACTTAACATTCTTCCATCTACCTGATGTAGTATATTTTCAGTACTTCTCATTTCGACTTTTATTTAATAAACTTATTATTTCCAAATTTTCTGACCTTTTTTCCCCACAAACTCTATTTCATTGTGATGATATTCTTTCAAAACCTGGATTTCCTTCATTAATTCATGTTTTAGTCCTTTAGTTTCTGAAATTACTTTCATAATAAATTGTTTGAATTCTTTGCTATCCTACACATCAATGTATGTGTAGTAAGTTATTAGGGATTTAAACACTTTGGGTAATGTGTTAGTGCCTTGCACTCTCATTTTCTTGTTTTAATATACAGAGGTTTGTGCAGATGTTCAAATAGATTTCTATTCTCTTAGATGTGGGTCATTTTCTTCAGCAGATTTCTCTTCAGATATTCCCCAAACAGAGTGTATGTTCTATTTTCAAAGCCCCAACTCAATGACAAAAGTGCTGGGACCACTAATCCAAAGTAATTTAAGAGGAAAGAATAGCCACCAGTAATATCTAAAAGTTAGAAGCTAAGCACATGTTGACTTATGACCAAAGCAAAAACTTTTAAAAATGATCTCCATGATTCAGGTAACCAATGAATAAGTGATAATAATAAACAATATCCAAAATTCAGTTGTGAGTGATTCTAAAATTAATACTAAAATACACAGAAAAAAGAAGAAAAAATGAAAAAAGAAAAATAATGCAAATACAAATGAAAAATAAGAAAACAAGTACAAAGAAAATTAAACAAAAGATCATTTGTGTTAGAAAGTGAAAAACAAATGATAAAAAAAGCCATTTAAAGATTCAGTGCCAAGAAAAGTATGATTTCCTCATCTGATGTAATTCAAATATAGACAGTTTCTTCCCCAACTTCTACTTTTAAGATTAACCATTTTGGGGTGTTTCTGGGGAGCAACTATCATTGTACTTGTTTCTTCTCAATTCTAGCCTGAACAGGTCAGTACTGGTTGTGGAGTCTTGAATGTTGAAAAGTTTCATTCGTGCTTACCAGGAAGTACTATAGAACCATTTTTATATGAAGAGGTAAATCAGTCACAATATTGGTTTTTTATGTACCTGAGTAAGGGGCTCTGGTTAGAGTAGGAGCTATCAACAAAACTCTAGGACATGGAGCATGTGGGTCAGTCTGTGCTGAAAATCCAATTCCTCACTTCTATCAGTGAGTTCAAGGTCATGCAAGACTTCAAGTCTCTGTGGTTGGTTTTACTTCCTCTAAGCATGGTAGAGATGGACTGCATGCAGGTCTGTGCTTGGTTGGGGGAGATGCAGGAAACAAGCTTTTCAAAAGACCTTTCAAAGCATTCCAAAAATGTTCTGCCCCACAAAATCGCATGCAACTCATTTTTTTTAATAATCTCAAAACACCAGTTTTAAAAGGGAGATGTCCCCACTGCCCTCCATTCTATAATGCAGCCAACCAGCACACCATAATTCCTGCTGATCAGAGTTTTCAACATATCTCTGTTAATCTGGACCAAAATGGTGGGTATCCACAATTCCAGTAAATAGAGGCAGTCCCTGTGTCTTGGAGATAAAACATACATGAGACCCTCATATCTCAAAGACAGAGTTCCACCAATGGGACCTTTCTAAAGAGGGAACCCCCTCAGTGAATCACCAAGGAAATGACTATAATTGCTTCAGTTGAAGAAGTGGGGGTTCTTCCTTCACATGCCTCAAAGCACAGAGAGATGGCCAGACTCTGGTGATCAGCTCTCCTCTCTGTAGATGGTAGCAGCAAGTTTTTTTTTTTTTTTTTACCAGAACCAGTTCTGACTGTCTTCTTTCACATAGTTCCTACAGGCACGTTTAATTGAAACTCACCTCAGTTTCTATCTCTTAGATGACCATGTAACCATGACTACAGCTTTCCAGAGCTCCTTACAGATCTGTGTCTCAGTTACTTTTGTTGATAGAGCCTGACTTGTGTTGTTGATGATGACTCTTGACCTGCCAAATTCATGTCCTTGTTGGGTCCTGGAAATATAAGAACATAAAGACCAGGGTTTCTGATAAATCATTAAGAAAGTCTAGAAAAAGGACCCCACGTGAAGAAGTTTCTTCAGTAAGCATTCTGATTCTGCTGAGAAGAATCTGCTGTGCACCTGTCCTCCATTGACATCTCAGGCAAAATCCAACTGGATGACACTCATTACTGGAAGTTAAAATACAATTTTTTTAAGATTATAGAGGGTGTGAGCCTACCAGAGAAGAGCTTCAACCTAGCCAGTTTTTCCCTGAAAACTGCTGCAGTTAAATTATTTTATTACCTTGCTTATTACTCTAAAAAACATATTTTTGGTCTAGTCTGTTCATTGGCTCTCTGTAATTGCACTCCACTGTGTGACCTTACTCAGGTTTGCCAAACACACACTAGTTGATTTGACTCAAATTCAGGGTGCAGTCAGTAACCACTGTACGCATCTACATATAAGTTTTTTACCATAGTATAATATTTAGTAATTTTTTCTTGTGCGGAAACTGTATTGTAAAAGAAAGAAAACTTTTGAAAAACCAGTTTATCATTTTATTAAACTAGTTTTCCTATCAGTAAAAGTTTCACCAAAAGAAATTTAGATTTCTGTAAGCCCTTGCTTCCCTGAATAAAACAGTGGGAACAAGGCTTCTTTTCTACTTGATGTGACATAATTCAGTCTCAACATGAAAAGCTTATAATTAGATTGTTTTAAATGTTTAATGATGTGTAGCAAATATATATATATATATATATATATATATATATATATATATATATATATATATATATATATATACACATTCATACAACTTACACTTTATACATGTTATATAGTATATATGTTATATATGGTAGAAGGTCCTCTTATTTTTAGTGGTAATTTATGACTAGTGTTCGGTGTAATGAAGTTACTTCCTGATAGAAATATGCACATCAGTTAGTGTACTATTGGTAGTTTTCTCTCTCTCTCTCTCTCTCTCTCTCTCTCTCTCTCTCTCTCTCTCTCTCTCTTCTTTTAGCTGTCAATGGACCTTTGTTTTATTCATTTATATGCAGTGCTGAGACTTGAACCCAGTTCCTCACACATGCATGGCAAGCACTCTGCCACTGATCCACAACCCTAGCCCTCGTGTTGATAGTTCTCTATTGTCCTTCTATCCTGGTTTTATAGAGTTAGTAGACAAATGAATATAATATTTGCCTGATTTGCAGAGTATATATAACACTGTGATGTAAAATATATCAATTTTTAATGTATACTTCTCTAGTTTTTAAATCTAATTTATTTCAAATCTGGAAAATTAGGTGTCTCCTTAGAATACTGATTAGGCAATCTTCATATAATTCATTAGTTGTTTAATTTTACCAGATGACTATCTCTCAGATTCTTCCTCAGAATAGTGTTGGTTATTCATTTGGTGATCACATCAAAGAGAAAAAGATGATATAAATGGACATACAGAAGGTAAGAACCACTCATTACAAAATCATTGGATATAATGCATGTTTAAAACATGAGCACTAGTATGATTTAATAGTGGAAGAAATGAAAATAATAAATAGTATGGGAGTTGAAATAGTGTATCTTATCAAGTTGCAACCACAGGGTAAGTTGGAGTGGTCCTAGAGGAGCTGAGCTATTAGGTCCAGACCTGCTGAAATTAGAGGTAAGTTGGGACATAAGAAAGGGGAGAGAAGAATTCAGAAATGAAGAATGAGAAAAGATTATAGACAACAACAACCAAAAAAAAAAAAAAAAAAAAAAAAGAAAGAAAAAGAAAAAGATAAGCAGATGCACATTGATGATAGCCTGATAAAACATTCCTTGGAAAGATTATGACTTCTAATACATCTACAAATTAGAGTACAAAATAGGGAGAATTTTAAATAGGTGAAATAAATGGCCAGGCACATGGTGCATGCCTATATTCCCAGTGGCTCTGGAGGCTGAAGATGGAGAAATAATTTTTATTTTAAAGCCAGCTCAGTAACTGAATGAGGCCCTCATATATTCAGCAAAACCCTTTCTCTAAATAAAATATAAAAAGGGATGTGGATGTTGCTTAGTAGTTAGACACCCATGGGTTCAATCCCCAGTACCAATAACAAAATAACAAAGCAAAAAGAAACTTCAAATAGGCATGTTAAGTTAGAGGAATTGGTAGAAGATTAAGCATGCATAAGAACTCTCAAATTTTATTGAATCATATGTTGGGGACCATGTACAAAATGTTTGTGCTGACTCAGCAGGTCTTTGGTTCTACATCCTGAATACATTCAAAGATGCTTCCAATGCTCCTTGATCCACAGACTACATTCTGATTTGCAAGAGCAGTTGAATGAATTGTCCTTTAGAAAATCTAAATTAATAGCCATTGTGTCTTAGTTCATGGCATAACTATATTAAATTAGAGAATAAATCTTGCTTTGTTTTTGATTATGTCTGTTGGCAAAGGTGAAGAACAAATGGATGAAACATAGAAATTGTATTTTTTAAAATATTTTTTGTAGTTGTACACAATAACTTTATTTATTTATTTATTTATTTATTTATATGTGGTGCTGAGGATCGAACCCAGAGCCTTGCACATGCAAGGCAAGCACTCTACCGCTGAGCCATAACCCAAGCCCCCAAATTGTATTTTTTAAAGATTTTTTTAATAATGTGTCTAGGTGTGGATCTCTTATGATTTTGCACATTCGGTGTCCTGTAGGCTTCTAGGATTTGGGATTCTGTCTCATTCTTCAAGGCTGGGAAGTTTTATCGTATTATTTCATTGAATAGATTGCTCATTCCTTTGGTTTGGACCTCTATATCTTCCTGTATCCCAATGACTCTTAAGTTTGGTCTCTTTATGTTATCCCATATTTCTTGGATGTTCTGCTCATGGTTTCTTAACAATCTTGCTGAGCTGTCTATGTTCTTTTCAAGTTGAAATACTTTGTCTTCATTGTCTGATGTTCTATCTTCTAAGTGTTCTCCTCTGCTGGTAGTATTCTCAATTGAGTTTTTAAGTTGGTTTATTACTTCCTGCATTTCTAGGATTTCTGTTTGTTTATTTTTTATAACCTCTATCTCCCTGTATAGTTGATCTTTTGCTTCCTGGATTTGTTTGCATAATTCATTGTTGAAGTGATCTTTCATTGTCTGATTTTGCTGTTTAATATCTTCCTTGAGACTCCAGATCAACTGAGGCATGTATATCCTGAATTCTTTATCTGACATTCCATCTGCTGCAGCTATTACCTCTTCTAAAGTTGAGTTGACCTAAATTGCTTGTGGTCCTTTCTTTCCTTGTCTTTTCATACTGCTCGCATTTCTTTCTGCTTGGTGAAACTGTTGTGTTTTTGAAATTTTCCCCCTATATATTTATATTGCTCTTGTATAGTTGAAAAGTCTCCCTTGCAGGGTCGGGCGGCTGCTGTGCTCCTCCTCCAATTGGGGTGATCTGTCTACCACGCTGATGGGCCGCTGGGCCTGTTTTGCCGGTCGGTCGCAGGTCTGCCTACCTTGCAGGCACGGGCGGCGGCTCTGCTCTGCCCTTACTCCAATTGGGGTGGCGTGACTACCACGCTGGCGGGTCGCTGGGCCTGTTCTGGGCACGGGTGGCAGCTCTGCTCTGCCCCTACTCCAATTGGGGTGCATACCCAGACTCTCAGACTTTAATAGATCATCTGTGGGGATCCCTATTCAAAATGCATACTCTGACTTACCTGGCTTGCACATCTATGTTTTCTTCCATGTAAGGTGATTCCAATGATCACTGTGTGCCCGCCACCATGTAAAGAGGTCAGGAAAGAATTTCCTTTTAGCAAAACTAAATGCAGAGCCACTGGGACATCAAATGTAATAAAGTTATTGCATACATCTAGTTTTTATTCTTTTCTTGTCTCTTGGCAAGTGATAAGACATCAAAGTATAGAATTTATATTTCTTAGGTCTAATCCTTAAATTGGGAATTAAGAAAGAGTGGTGGACTGGGGTTGTAGCTCAGTGGTAGAGTGCTTGCCTTGCATGCGCAGGTTCTATCCTCAGCAACACATATAAATAAATAAATAAATAAATAAATAAATAAATAAATAAATAAATAAATAAAATGAAGACATTGTGTCCATCTATAACTAAAAGAAAAGAAAAAGAAAGAGTGGGGATAATTCATAGACAAAATGGAAAATATAAAGAATCAAGACCAGAGATCAAGATGTTGCTTTTGAAAAGTTTCTGGGAAGGAAAAATGTGGAAGAAACAAAATAAGTTAGCTGGGTAATCTTGGAGGGAATGATGGGGAAACTGAGAGCATGCAATTCAGGGGCTATCAGTATATCTATCTTTCACAATATGTGAGAGATTGTAACTTGTCCATCATTTGAATCATGAGGGGCTTGTAAGTTGGGGAAAGATTCCACCCATGACCAACTTTTCTCCATACCTATCAGACATACTGCTTGCTGTGGTTTAAATTGAGTCATTCTGAGGAGCAAAATTACATTTCAGAATCATTCGTGGCTTTTAATGACACCTCTTCTCTTTCTCTTCTTTCCTCCCTCCCTCCCTTCCTTCCTTCCTCCCTCCCTCCCTCCCTCCCTTCCTTCCTTCCTTCCTTCCCTCTTTCCTTTCTAACTCCCTTCCCTCCCTCCCTGTCTTTTTTCCTTACATAATTACTTTCTGTATTTCTTTCCTATTTGCCTGGAAATAAAATTTTGATCATGGGCATTCTAGAAATTCACTTCATTACTGAGCTACATCCTCATCCTTCAAAAGCTAATTATAATTTTTTGATAGGCCTGGCCTTTTATGAATACACTTAAAACACTGGCAAGTCACACCAAACCAAACTCATTTGTAAATAGAACTCTTTATACAGTTTACTTTTTGAATACCCAAAATCTTTGTCATATATGCGTGTGTTTGTGTGTGTAATAATATATTATTGTTATCAGATAAAGCTGTGCTCTTCCATTTCAACTTTCCATTTAAATTTTTATGTCTCAAAAGTTTAAACCAATCAAACCTTATTTCTTAGATGTGGAAACTATCTGTTCTCACACAAGGGGATCATGAAAATCTAATCTGTTTAAACCAGAGAATACAGGAATAGAGGATGCACAAGAGGAACCAGCATCCCACCTGAATATAAGAAACAAACAATAGTGTCATAGCTTTCAGTGTCAAAATATGTATTTCAACTGACTCCTTCAGATATCTTTGTTGAGAAATGAACCTAACATTTCCCTGGGATCTGAACACAGCTTAGGCCTTACTAAACAAAAATGAAAGGACAAATACAGTAAATATATACATACTTAAAATTATAAATATTGAATCTTTTCAATAGTATTTCAGTAAGATAGGTTCTATGGCTTGTTTTTGTTTTGACTTCACCTTTGCCATTGATTCTCTTAGGGACCTTCTTTGCTTCTTCACTTGAGAATTTTTGGATTCTCCGTCAATCTGTATCTTTGCATTGGTATATGTTTCCTTGTCTGTTTTATTTATGGTCATTGGACAAATAATCTCAGGTTTGTGAAATGAACACCATGTTTCACAAAACCTATTCACAAAATTCCTTTGGCAGATTTTAGTCACATGATTGTTGTCAGCCAAACCATCCAGCACAGAAACCCAGGAGATAGCATAATTTTTAGCACAGCTGAACCATGGACCTCAGATGTATGTGGAGGCATCTGTAATGTATGAGTTGTTTTGTCCTCTTCAACTTTGCTTGATTATATACCCCTTTTGTTTTTCAGCCTCTAGGGATTCATCTGATTTCAGAAAGGTACTAAAATTTCTATATTTATTCTAAATTATTAACTTTGTAGTCAATGAAAAATACACTCTTTATGTACTATCTTCTTTCTAAGCACACCGATCCCATCACAATAAAAGAGGCCCTTCCATGGAAAGGATTAGGCAAGGTGAAAGAAAAGACAGTCAAATTGGGTAAGTTTTACATTACAACACTCCAGGGAACACAATGTTAAAACACTTGAAATGCTACCAGTGTTGTCACATGTAAGGTGGTTTTCCCAAAGAGTTGGGAGGATTTTCCTCACAATGTCATCAGTATTCACAGAAAATGATCTCTCCTCTGTGTTTCTGGGAATATCCTCTCAATTCTGAATTGTTTCCCCTACATATCATACTATTACATTCTTCCTATTTCCAGCCTTTGGAGTGAACTAGCTACCATGCAAATGTCACCATAAACATCTCTTTGGAATGTGAAAGGTCAACCTTCTGAAATTTCTTAGAAATATTTCCTGACATGAGCCAAGCCTCATTCTGTATCTTTATACCTTTCCTCTGCCTCAACTGTCCTCTGGCATTAGGCCTCACCTATCCCTTTATTCTGAGACAAATCCTGACCTATTTCATACTTTTCTCTGTGTGGGCCTACAGCATTTCATGCTCTCACCATCTCCTGCTCTCTAGCTACTCACCTCTCACCTGTCTTTTTGAGAGGTGAGTAGGCAGAAAAAACACCATCCCTGGGGGCACATTTTCTCTGCCTTAGGTCATTTTCTCTGACACTTCAGCTGGCCACATTAGCTTCCAGACACATAGGTTCCCCTTTGCCCTTCTCACTGGAGTCACACGGGTATAGTCTAGCCTGCACCAGTTTTGTCTACCTTCCATCAGGCACAGCCTAGGTCCCTTGATAGGCACTTCCAGGATCCTCATGTGTGTGTGTGTGTGTGTGTGTGTGTGTGTGTGTGTGTGTTGTTTAGAGGAACTGAATCAAAGAAACCACTGTTGCACTCTTCCCGAGGATGGCTATGGCTTCAGCACTCCCATCACCCATTGAGAGAAGAGCATGCTTTTTAAGCACCAGTGCATAGTGCACCTTTTGGTCAGATCAGTTTAAGCAATATTTTTGATATCAGGTTTCTCCTTAGCAGGCACATCATGGTACAACTTAGAATGCAACTTCTTCTTCTCTCTCCTCCTTTGTCTGAGGCAGATCTGCACTGATATTTGCATGCAGGTTGTAGGCTTTTTTTTTGTTTATGGTACAGAGATTACTGAATCTCTGGACCTTTTCAGTGTTCAGAAATTTTAGGGATTTGAATAAAATCCTTATTTCACTCACTTTGCTGAGAAGCTCTTCACCAACTCTTTGGTCTCCATGCAATAGTGCACCTTAGAATGCAGCTTACTCTATACTAACATTTTCACAGAATCAGCCCTTCTTTCCATGTGTATTTTCAAGCTTCTTTCTGAGCAAATTTCATTGATCTTGAGTAGACAAATCTTGGCAATATGGTTTGCACTGAACCTTGTATCCTGTCATGTCTCTATAAGATGTGTGTTGAGGATTTGGATCAAGATAAAATACTCCCTGAGAACTCAATGTTTGTTGGGTGCAAATGGGTACATCTTTATTCACAACTACTTGGAAGTCCAAGCCTTGAAGGATGGCTATATTCTGTCCACTCAGAGGACTCAAGTTGCCAATTAATGTGGCCATGGGATAGAACTAAGTAGTAGAGTATTTGACAAGAATGCATAAGTTTGTGGGTCCACTCCCAAGGTGTATACGCAAAGAAAGAAAAAGAAAAAAGAAAAACTGTGGAAAGTTGAAACCAGTAATTTTTCACCAAATATTAAACTTAATTGGAAATCATATTTGGGAATATTAAGTTGTTTTGGTGTTACAATTTCCCTTTTCTATTTGGATTGATGTTCACTCTTTCTAATGCAGTTCTAAGGAATGAGAGTAAATGTATTCATTTATCAGCAGAGACCCATTTTGACATGACTTCAGAGGAAGAGCACAAAAGTTTTGATGATGCTCAATGTACCCAGTCTCAGGTATGTCAACATATAAAGCACTTCTTCCTGTTTCCTCTTGTTTTTCTTTCTTGAGGAAAGTAAAGGAGGCCAAATGAAAATACCTTTTAAATAGTCTTTTGGAATCCAGGCATTATATATTACTAATTACATCTAAAACCACTCTGAACTGGTTAGAATCTGAAAATAGCATTAGTAGTCTTGTCAACTTATAGCTAAATTTACTATGTAATGGAGGCAAAACAATTCTAAATGTTGCTTGTGCTTCCACTTGCATAAACATTTTGAAAAATAAAAAGTTGATACTAAATTTGAGACTGACGAATAACCACCTGGGTTATGAATGGTAATGGTCACTGACTGCATTCATGTGAAAGGGTGATGTTGTCAAAGGCTCAAAATTCTAGTGAAAATCAGTAGTTACTTGCTACAAGTTGAAATATATATATATATATATATATATATATATATATATATATATATATATATATATATATATAAACACTACATCCTGGTTAATGTTTATTTGTTATTTTTTGCTTTTTTAATTGATTTTTTTAAAAAAATAAATGACAGCAGAATGCATTATAATTCTTATTACACATATATAGCACATTTTTTATATCTCTGGTTGTGTATAAAGTATGTTGAACCAATTTCTGTCTTCTTACATGTATTAAACATTTTTTTTTTCCTGCAGTGACCTTTTCATTTTGTTTCTCATCCTTGTAAAAAATTCAGTCAATATGTTGAATAATTTTATCAAAATGTCTTAGTATATTAAAGAAATGTATTTGTGTGCATTAATGGGGGAATGATGGAATTTAGAGATTCTGTCTCATCTTTTTTCTCACATTGCCAACATTCCTGGTGTGAGATTTAGCACACATCTAGATTTATTTTATTTGGCTGGCATATGTAGGTCCTTGGGTTTACAGCTTTCCCTTTGGGGTGTATCCTGGGCAGTGGCCATATCTCAGTGTCAAATCCCCAACTGAACATCTAAGTCTCATATTTTCAAACAAATCTTTGTTAGTTCATTGTTTAAAAAGTGTAATCCTATTTAATATGAAACATACTACTCAAAATTCTTTCAAATAAGACTTGAAAGCCTTCTCACATTTGATGGTGAATGCAAAGTTGGATGAGTTACAATGAATATCATTCCTCCCGTCCTTTGGGGTGTATACACCTTTGTTAGCATGTTGTCAAGGAATGCCTTTTCTATGACATCCACCCTGCTTTTACCAAATCAGGAGCCATTGGAAGATAAGTGTTCAGCTTCATCTAGAGCACAATGCTAAGACACCCTATGGAAAGTATGACTGCTCAGTCTGTAGTTATCTACATGTTAGTTAGCTGCTTTCAAGACCAAAATTTGGGTGATGTCTAAAAGAGTGATAGTGAAGTCTTCGTGCAGCTCATTGGGGTCCTTTATTTTGCAGGTATTTTCTGAGGATCATCCACAGATATGTGTTTCTCACTCATCTGGAGAGAAACATCATAAAGCAAAAGAGAAAGAAGATGGACATGTCCATGGTAAGAACAACATATTCTACACAGTTCTTTGGATAGAATATTGATTTATAACATGAGTGCTGATATATTCTAATACTGGGAGAAATGAACCTAGTAAACAGGGAATAAAGAAAAAGCAAGAAAGATAAAGAGTTGTCTCTCTCAAGACCAAAGTCCAGCAGCAGGTTATAGTGGGAGTGTCCCTCTTAGTTTCTGTACAAGACAAGTATAGACCACAGGGGAGTTGGAAAACTTGAATTCTTATGTTGGAAAGAATAATGTTCTTCACATTCTACCTGCTTTCTGTTCATTTCTCAGTGTATTTTCATTTTCCCCAGGGAATCTTTTCTATAGATCAGATTTAGGTATTAGATCAAAAACCTCTTTTCTAATATCATCTGTTTAAAATTATAATGATCTTTTTTTGTGTCTGTCTTCTCCATTAGACTTTAAGCTAAAGAACAAAGGGGTCTAATATCATCTGCTATATCTTCAGAGTTCAGCATATTGTGTCACGTGTTTTATGCACTCATTGCTTTAGTGTATAAATAATGCATGTGAAATATACAGCATTCATATATTTAAATTAGTCACATATTTTATTTCTATCTTCTTTTTTCTGACAGATTCTGTTAGCCTGTCAAAAACCCAGAAAGCAGTTCTATCACTTCAAAGAATAATAAAAAGCAAAAAAAGTCACTGCACACAGTTTTCACTACATGTTAAAAAAATGCACAACTGGAAAATGAGATTCATGAACTAAAAAAGAGAGTATCAGAGTTTAAGCAAGAAAATATAGAATTGAAAGAACAACTCCACAATTTGAGGTATTATATCCTAGATTGAAAGAAGGAGTGGAATCTTTTCCTTTAATCCAGTAAAATAAGAAGGACAAAGTTTTTTTAACTATTGCCTCATCTGTTAGCACTTTGCAAAGGAGAAAACGTAAATAAATTATAAAATTCTTACAAATATGATAGCATATTATTAAATGTGATTACTTCTAAAAACTAAGTTCATATTTTTCCCCATCACAATTTTAATGGCTCTATGGAACCCCATCTGCTAGTAATCTATTTATTTAACAAGCATAATTTGGGATTGTTATTTGTTTATATTTTTAACTTTTTATTACAATTAATATTTCAAGAAATATCATTTATAAAAAAAAATAATTTCCTACTTAGATACCATGGCATGTGCCTATAATTCCAGCAGCTTGGGAGACAAAGATAGGAGGATCAAAATTTCAAAATAATCCTCATCAACATAGCAGCAATGTTCTAAGCAAATTAATGAGACCCTATCTCAAAAAAAAAAAAAAAAAAAAATTAAAAAGACCTTGGGATGTAGCTAAGGGATTTAGCTTCTGTGGGTTCAATCCCTGGTACCAAAGTTGGGGATGAGAAGAAAATAAAAAAAAATAACTTTCTGTATTTCTGTTTACTTTTGAAAAAAATTTCAATATAGAGTTATTTGGTCAAAGTTGGGAAACTTTAAAAAGATTACAGGATTTTTAAATTTATCTCATGAAATTTTATATTCCACCAGTGAGGCATTTTTCACTGCCCTGAAACATGTTATTATACATTTATAGCTTTATAGGCTGTTTTAGGGGATCAAACTCAGAGTTTTGTGTTACTAGTGTGATGTGCTAGTGCTGAGCTAGACACTCGGCTGCACTTCTAACGTTAACATTCATTAAAAAATGAAATGAAAACAGATTTTTTTTTATTCAAATTCATTCTCATTCATAAATTTGTTCATATTTCTATATTTAACGGGCATATACTTTTATGTTTTTTAGGTATACATGACAGTAGACTATATGTTGACATAAATTTATTTTTGTTATGTCTTATATTCCATTGTGTGTGCGCACACACACACATATTTTTTTTTATCCATTCATCTGTTGAAGAACGTTACTATTCATTATTGGATTAAATATTAGGTCCCATCTTGTTCAAAAATGGATTTTGAGTTTTTTGTAAAATACATAATGATCAAAAAGGTAAGTTTAGAGTGTTACCATAAAAGAAACATAATAAGTATAATAACTGGTATTAGATTATTTATCCCAGTTTGGGGTTATAGTGATACAAAAGATACATATTTTTTATATCTTTATTTTATTTATATGTGGTGCTAAGGATCGAACTCAGCACCTGACCCATGCTAGGCAAACACTCTACCACTGTGCTACAGCCCCAGCCCCAAAAGACACATATTGAAAAAAGAATGACTGAATATGCTGTTACACTGTAAGCCAATTATAGGTATACCTGACATATTTTATGAAGATAAATGATGTTACTACTGAATGCATAAGTTTGTATATAAACAATGTCTTTAAATCTTATTTTACATGAAATTATCTTTTTAACTGGGGAGGACCTATGATTGTGCAAAAAAAAAATAGATTAAACTTGTCAAATTACCAAATCATTTCTAAATTCTTTTTCTGTGGTATCTAAAATATTTGCTAGTAACAGAAACTTATCAAATAACAAAAGAATCTTTTATTATTGACTTTCAATTATGTATGTTTTACACAAGATTAAAGGAGAAATTTAAAATGTTAAACTAGAAAAGCTTCAGAGAACATAGAATTTTTATTAAGATACTAAATCATCATACAAAGAGCCAGAACATAAAAAGACATTTTTGGTTTTTGGCAAAAATCAATTAAAATGCATCCATATTAACTTCAGATATACCTTAAAAGAAGATGAGGTGAAGAGAAAAAAATGATGATATGTTACATAAAAAAATAAGAACCCATTAAAAGAAAAAGAAACAGAATTTAACAAAGAGGATCAAGTGAGAAAGCAAGCTGAAATCTCTGTTTGTACAATAGATACAGAATTGGAGACTGCAAGGAATCATTTTAATCAGGTAAATGAACGTTCAGTGAAGTTTCAAATTTTTACTGTATTTCATTTGAATTATTTATAAAATCCCTTTAACTTATTGTATGTGGCCATGTTTCACTTAATTATGGCAAAGTGGTCTGAGGAATGTGCTGTTTGGCAACTTCACCAACATGCAGTCATCATGTGTGTGTACTTCCACACACTTCAGACATCTCCCACAATGCCAGGAAACACAGACTTATAGGAACACCATTTATATGCAGTCTGCTGTTTCCCAAAGCATGGGTATGTGGGGTGTGAACTATTATTTTGATTTAAAACACAATGTTCATTATTTGGCAATAAAAAAATTAAAAAAATATCTGACAAACCAGAAAAAAAAAAAAAACAAAAAAACACAGTGTTATCTGACTCTAAAATTAAATGATGATATTTATGACAAAACTAGTTACAGCAAAACTTATCATCTGGTAGTTGTTCAGCATTTGTTGTCTGAATGAAGAAATTTAGTTTAATCACTGATATAAATACAAATTTAGGTGTTTTATTTTAAAATACAAACTAAATATCTATTAACCTATTTAAATCATTTTTTAAAAAGTGTTTCCAATTACATTTCTGTCTGCATTTAAGAAATGTTTTTTTTTTTAATTTTTAAATATTTTTTAAAGATAGATAGATAGAATTTTAATATTTATTTTTTAGTTTTCGGTGGACACAACATCTTTGTTTGTATGTGGTGCTGAGGATTAAACCTGGGCCACACGCATGTCAGGCGAGCACGCTACCACTTGAGCGACATCCCCACCCCAAGAAATGTTTTCACTCACCCAAATTTATCTGTCATTTGTGCAAGTGAAATGTAAGACATTTACTCATAAAGAATAAATCTACCTTTTGGAATTATTTTTTAATCTTGATGGTCCCACTCTTAAATTAAGCTTTTAGACTTCTGTCACCTGCTGATATACTGCCAAAACCTTGCTGAAATAAATTTGTAGATTTTAGCAGAACCAAATGAAACCTACAGACAATTTCCATGAGACCATAATGCCAGAATTTACAATATGAAATTTCAGTAACACATCTTTGCAAACAAAAAGAGATAGACATGTGCAGAAAGGAAATATTTCCTGAATTATTTTCTTCTGTTTTTAAATGAGTGAGTGTGCTCACTTAACTGTAAGAAGAATAAGTTTGCAATCTGACACCTCATCTATTCAACCAGACCATAGTAAGAGCCTTAGCTCTACATCTACTGAGACATACAAAAGTTCTCCATGGTCTTTTCCTAAAAATATTCCTAGCATATTCTCTTTTCTAACATTTTGTAGCTGGGAAAGAGAATTGCATCTATTGATAAATTATAAATGTAGGAACAGCATTAAACACATGATCTATATCAATGAACAATGTATCACAATACTGAAAAAGGAGCACAAGGCTAAAAACATAGGCAAATTGCATGATTTTTCTCCAAGTCTTTTGCCTCTGCTTCTAGTGCTCATCCACAAAGCCAGTTACTTCTATCCTATGAATGGATAAACACCAAAGAAGGTCTGTGTTTCAAAATACAAATGACAAATAAGGCAAAATGTGTAAGGCTCTACTCAGAAAATCCTGAGATTTCTACTCAGTAGCATTTGTTTGTTTGCTATAAATATTTATGTGGCTGTGTCACTATAGTATCATTGGAGTATACACTGAGGAGCAGAATAACTGGGTCAAATGGTCGTTCCATTCCAGGTTTTGTGAGAAATCTATATACAGCTTTCCTGAAAAATTACTTGGTGCAATATATGAGTGAATCTTTTCCCCACATTCTCACCAACATTTATTGTTACTTGCATTCTTTATATCTCAGTGTAGTTTTAATTTTCATTTTTCTAATCGCTAAAGATGTTGAACATTTTTTTTTCATATACTTGTTAACTGTTTGTACATATTTTTCTTTGAAGTGCTTGCTCAGTTTTTTGTTCATTTATTGATTGGGTTATTTTTTGCTTGTGAGTTATTTTTTGAGTTGTTTATATATTATGGAGATTAATGTTCTATCTGACATGTCAGTGACAAAGATTTTCTCCCATTCTATATGCTCTCTACTCACATTCTTGATGGTTTCCTTTGCTGTAAAGATACCACCCCATTTATTGATTCTTTATTTTACTTCTTGTGCTTTAAGTGTCTTTTTGAGGAATTCAGTTTCTACACTGACAAGATGGAGCACTGGGCCTGTCTAGTCTTGTAATAGGTCTAGGGTTTTTATCTAATGTCTAGGTCCTTGATCCACTTTGTTTTTGAGAAATAGGGGTTAAATTTCTCCTACAACATATGGGTTTTCAGTTTTCCCAGCACAATTGGTTGAGGAACCTATCCTTTCCCCAATGCATGTTTTATAGTGTGTTTCTCTAGTATTAGATAACTATATGTGTAGGGTTTTCTCTGTTGCTTCTCTTCTGCAAAGTTATTTTTTTTTTTACATTGGCAAACTAACTAATCACTTAATCTATTCTTTCATTCTGGTATAATGCAGATTTTTTCAATCTATTTTTTTTTCTTTTTTTATAACCAAGAATTGAACCAGGGTGCTCAACACTGAGATGCATCCCAGCCATTTATTTATTTATTTATTTATTTATTTATGAATGAATCAGGGTCTCACTGAATTGCTGAAGACTGGCTTTGAACCTGTGATCCTCCTGCCTCAGTATCCTGAGACACTGGTATTACAAGCATGAGCCCCTGAACCTGGCAGTTCTTACATTCTTTAAGTTGTAATTTTCTTTTACTCTCATAGATCCATCTTCTTGAATTAACTTTTGAACTCTTGGGAATTTATATTTTTATGAGCTCAGAAGTTTACATCTAATTTTTATTCTGTGGGTATCTATTTATTAAAACCCTTTCACCATATAAATATACAGGTTTTTCTTTAATTTCAGTGAAAATTATGAAACATAATTTTATTGAGTGCTAGCTAAATGTATCCTTGATTTTATTTAGGTTTCTCCTAGTGATGGGACAGAGAACAAGCTATTGCATAAATATCACAAGAAGAAGGATGAGGTCTCTATGAAGAGACTGGGAATGGACACAGTAAAATATCAGAACCAGGAAAAGAAGTGCTTTGAGAATACTGAAAAGAATACCAGCCTTCCATGGAAACAAAAATTGAATGAGGAAACACTTATGGAAATATTTCAGGACAATGAACAGTTGGGTATTTGGAAAGTTGAGAGTACATTGCAAAATTTCACACCTGAGAGTGAAAAACAAAGCACAGAATGACCAGAAACAGATGTCAAATCTCATCCTGCCAGATCTGGTCCTGCTCCACACCATCAAGGTGAAAGTCCAACACCAAAAAGAAATCTAGAACTTGCTTTCCAGAGAGGCAGAGATAAAGACTTTAGTTCACAGGAAAAAAAGAATATTGATGTATCTAACCTAAACGGTAGTAGTGAGATTCCTTCCCAATAGGTTCCAAAGTCTGAAGTAAAAACAAGTGACCTAGAAAATGAGCTGCATCAGACAAGAGTAATGACATTGGCTACAAATCAAGTAAACAGACACCTAAAACAAAGACAGTGCCAACAGAAGGAGATGGAATACAGGTATCAAAATGAAGAAAGAAAAAGGAATGAACACCTCAGAAAGCAGGAAGCTTCTAAAGATAAGGTATCTAAACTACAATGAGAAACTACATTGCATGAAGACCAATTGCTTGACTATCAGAACAAAGGTGAAAATAAAATAGATGGAATTATTAATGTCCAAACCCAATTTTATGATGTTATAAAAAAAACTTCAAGCTCGGAATGACAGATATCATCTCATGCTGGAAAAAAATATTTGGAATTAATCAATGAAACTAATCATTTAAAAGAACAACTGGATCAATATGGAAAGGAGAAAGCAGAAGAAGTAAGTATCAAGCAAGATATCTTTATAAAGAGTCTTCAAAGGAATACTCAAAGTGATATCTGCTTATGGCTAAATGTTGAATCTTGATGAATATAAAAATGTAGATATTATGAATGTGTTTCTGTATCAACACAGAACTACAACCTGTTGTCCAGCTAAAATAACTTAGACCTCATTTGCAGCACAATCAATCTGTGTTTGAAGTGCTGAGTATTCCAATTTCCCTGCTCTGATTCTTACACACTGTGCACATATTTTAAAATAACTATAGGTATTCATGTGTCAACTAAACACAAAAGAATTAGTTAAAATGGATTTTAATATTTAAAAAGGAGGAAATTTTTAAAACTTGGGCCTGACCCTTCAATTTAAGAAATTGTTTCTTATAAAGATTTAAGAGGTTGAGTTAAGATTTTTTTGTAGGTTTATATGCTGACATTAGTAATATGGTCTCAATAATGCTGAAACATTATCTAATTTTGGTGCTATTAATTCAACCCAAAGTTTGCACATGCTAAACACATGTTCTACCAATGAGCTACATCCCATTACTGAATAACAATTTTAATGTCTTCTTGTTGCTATACTTGAAGATCACAATGAAATACATAATGGAAATTCTCATACATAGTTTCAAATAAATTGGTTACTTTTACAGTTCATTCCAGATTTTACAGTTGAACTGAAATGTAGATGCTGTATTTTTAATAGACTTTCTTCAGTATATTTTTGTATATTTCTAGTTGGTAAATTTATTTTTAGTCATTTAAGTTTAACATAAATATGAAAATAACTGTCCTGATATTTTTTGATTTCATTCATGTCTTGTCCACCTCTTTAAAAGCATCTATTTGTCATTATCATAAATTGGGACTAATGTGATGAATTGCAGCAAAACCACAGTTGATTTCATCTGTAATTTGATGCACATATTCATGATAACTTGCTAATAGTTTTCTTCATTTCATGGCCTAATTCCTATTATATAGTGACTTTCAGTACAAAGATTATTGTAGCCATCTAAAATTCATTAATTTGGCACTGAACCCCCATGTCCACACTAATGAGGGTGGCAGGGTTTATGTAAAGCAGGAGTGGTGTGAGGACCAGTGAGAAATCTAGGAGATGTGGACAGGCAGTGAGGTGGAGACCAGGTTACCTAGAATCTCCTTTATTCTTTGTGAAAGTATATTGGAATTATTTTAACAAAGCTTTAAAGATGTGAGGATGTGGAGTATTAAATTGAGTCTCTAATAAGAGAGGGATAATAACCTCTGTAGAATTCACCACTACCAATGAGACCTGTGTAACCATTTTTGATTGAGATTTCAGTAGTTTGTTAAACATTGCAACTTTATCAAGGGCAGTATGTAGAGATACAGGGCTCACCCTGTTGTGTAAGGAATGTGATAGTGACTAAGCAGGAGTACACAATCTTCTATTTTCTTAAGGGAATTCAGAAATAAACAGCAGCTTACTGTTGTATGTAGTGATTTTTTTTTCAGAGTAAACATCATTATATAATAATAATAATAATAATAATAATAATAATAATAATAGTAATAATAATAATAATAATAATAAATTTTTAAAGTGAGCTGAGTAACAAAATCATTAACAGAAATATCAGGTATTTGCGAGACACCTTGAAAAACAGCCAGCTGGTACCCTACAACGTGTATCAGAGGCTTCTCTAGAAGATTTAGCACATTTTCACATAAATTTAAAATATAAAGACAGGATTTAATGAAGAAACTAAAAGAAATGACAAGTCAAGTATGTATAAAATTGAAAATTGAACATGTCATCTGTAAATCAACACCTGCTTAAGTAATAAAAGTTATTCTGGGATACTAATTTCAATGAACAGATTTCTTTATATTTTCATTATAATTGATTTTATTATATTTGGGGATCTTTATACTGCATTTATTTCTTACACTTAAAATTTTCTTTTAGAATTTTTCACTTACAAAATCAGCATCTTTCATTAAAATATCTAGTCTGAGGAAAGCTGAGACTTTTTTCTATAACCCAGCAGCTTTTCATGTTGTCTCTACTTCCATGGTACAACAAGGAAAACTAAATTAGAGGTACTATTTAATAGAATGTTTCAGGAAAATTTGTTATTTTTACTTCATTTTTGTGCATCTATTCAAAATCTGCAAGTAATTACTAAATTGACTTTATAAAAGTGTACAAATTTTCTATGCTTTTCTCAAAATACAGATATGTTTTATGTTTTAGTTTAATTATTGAAAAACTTAGGCTATTTCTTTATTTTTTTCATTTATTTTGGATACATTATGAAGCATATAAATATTTGTATTATGTCTGGACTGATATCCAAACTAGACAATGAAAAATGTTAGCTATGTTTTTTTCAGTACATATCTTAAAAGGCATTTTTATGATATATGCAATGCACCTGACATCGAATTCACCCATACAACATGTAAAATACAGTGTCTCTTAGTACATTAACAGAGTTATGTAACCATTTACACAGTCAATTTTAGAACATTTTCATGTTCTTGAAAAGAAACCTGGAACCTCTTAGCTGTCAGTTTTCTAATCCCTATATGTCCAAAGTCCTAGAAAACTACCAATATATTATTTTAGTAATTTACAAATGTAAACAATAGTACTTTTTATTTATTTATTTATTTTTTAACTTTAGGCAAGACTCTGTTTTATTTTTATGTGATTTTTAAATTTGTTTTAATTAGTTACCCATAACAATACAATGACCTTGACATATCATTCATTTGAATCACATGAGATAAAATATCTCATTTTTCTGATTATACAGGTTGCAGAATCACATTTGTCATGCATTCACATACATACACATGGTAATAATAATGTCTGTTTTATTCTACTATCCTTCCTATCTCCCCAGCCTTCCCCTCCCTTCCCATCACTTCTCTCTACCTAATCTAAGCTAACACTATTATTTTTTTTTTTCTCACAGCTTCATACATGTATTTTGTATAACAATGAAGGTCTCCTTCCACTATCCACGCAATTCCCTTTCTCCCTTATTTTCCCTCCCACCCCTTTTCCCTGTGTAGAGGTAATCTTCTTCCCAAGCTCGTCCTCTCTTCCCCATTTTGAGTCACCCCCCTTATATCAGAGAAGATACTCGGCATTTGTTTTTCTGGGGATTGGCTATCTTCACTTAGCATAATCTGCTCTAATGCCATTCATTTCCCTGCAAATGCCATGGTCTTATTATTTTAGTGCTGAGTAATATTCCATTGAGTATATATGCCACATGTTTTTATCCATTCATCCGTTGAAGGGCATCTAGGTTGGCTCCACAGTCTAGCTATTCTAAATTGTGCTGCGATAAACATTGATGTGGCTATGTCCCTGTAGTATGCTGTTTCTTTATTGTTCTTTTTAGATATATATGACAGTAGACTGTATTTACATCCTAGATTATAACTTCACATTTTTATATTTGTACATAATGTGGAGTTACATTGGTCATGTATTCACATGTGAATATAGGAAAGTTGTTTCAGATTTATTCTACTGTCTTTTCTGTTTCCATTTTCATTCCCATTCCTTTTGTCCTAATTCAATGAACTTCTATTTTTTTTTTTTCCCACATTCCTTACTGTGTGTTAGCATTCACTTATGAAAGAAAACTTCCAGCCTTTGGATTTGGAGGATTGGCTTATTTCACTTAGGATGATAATCTCCAGTTCTATCCATTTACTGGCAAATGCCATAATTTCATTCTTTCTCACAGCTTATTAATAGTCCATCCTGTGTACATGACACATATTTTTAATCTGTTCATCTATTGAAGGGTACCTTGGTTGGTTTCATAGCTTCAATATTGTGATTTGAGCCACTTTAGACATTGTTGTGGCTGTGTCACTGTAGTATGATGATTTTAAGGATTTTGTGTGTAAATCAAGGAGTGGGATAAGTGGGTCAAATGGCGGTTACATTCCAAGATTTCTGAGGACTCTCCATACTGCTTTCCAGAGTGATTGCACCAATTTTCAGTCCCATCAGCAATGTGTAAGTGAACATTTTCCCCACACTGCCACCAACATCTATCATTATTTTATTCTTTTCAGTTGCCATTCTGAACCGAGTGAGATGGAATCTCAGGGTGGCATTTGCATTTCTCTAATTGAATTTTTTTTTTCATATATTTTCTGACCATTTACATATGTTCTTCTGGGAAGTGCCTTTTCAGTTCCTTTGCGCATTTATTGATTGGATTACTGGTTGATGTTCTTTTTTTAAAATTTTTTATTGTTGGTTGTTCAAAACATTACATAGTTCTTGACATATCATATTTCACACTTTGATTCAAGTGGGTTATGAACTCCCATTTTTACCCCATATACAGATTGCAGAATCACATCAGTTATGCATCCATTGATTTACATATTGCCATACTAGTGTCTGTTGTGTTCTGCTGCCTTTCCTATCCTCTACTATCCCCCCTCCCCTCCCCTCCCCTCCCCTCTTCTCTCTCTACCCCCTCTACTGTCATTCATTTGTCCTGCTTTTAGAGATGGCAAGGGTTGATGTTCTTTTGGTGTTAAAAATTTTGAATTATTTGTAATCCTGGTGATTAATGTTCTATCTGAGGTGCACATGGCAAAGATTTTCTCACATTTTTGAAGGCTCTCTGTTCATAATTCGTGATGATTTCCTTTGCTGTGAAAAAGTTTTTTAGTTTGATACCAACCCATTTATTGATCCTTTTTTTAAAAAAAATAGTTGTATATAGACCACAATATCTTTATTTTTAAGTGGTGGTGAGGATCAAACACAATGCCTCACACATGGAAGGCAAGCACTCTACCACTGAGCTACAGCCCCAGCCCCAGACCCATATTGATGCTTTTAAAAAATATTTCTATTTGTAGATGGACACATTATCTTTATTTATTCATGTGTGGTGCTGAGAATCAAACCAAGAGCTGCACACATGCTAAGCAAGCACTCTACCACTGCACTACCAGCCACCATTAGCTGATTCTTGATATTAACTTTTGCTTTTTTGGAAATCTTGTTTGGAAGTTGGCTTATAGTTCTAACTCTAAAATTACTCTGTAATGGATATTTCATACAAGTGAATTTATACAACAGTAAGTTTTTGTTTTTTACCAGTTTTATTGACTTAGAATACTTTTTTCAGGGATCCTCTGTGTTGTAGCAAGCATCACTATTATATTTCTTTCTGTTGTCTAGTAGAATTTTGTTTTATGACCATGTCACTTAGCCAGTTATCAGTTGCTAAACCATAAAATGCTTCCACCTCTTGACAACTCCAGTACTACATGACTGGGGGCATCTATTTACAAGTTAATATTTGGACATGCTTTTATTACCCTGCCTCTTTGTGGTCTTCATGAATTGTGCCGATTGTACCATATCTCTGTCTTATTCATGCTGTACTTTCTGACTTGTCTGTTTTTATTCACTTGATCATGTTTATTCAGAGATCACATAAAATGAATTTTTATTTTTCATGCACTTTCTCTGACTTTTCTGTCACCAACAGTGTTTGCATGGTGATTATCTTGTTGAGATATAAATTCTCCCAAGGTGAGAGTAATATCTGATATCCACACCTATTCTAGAATGAATGGAAAATATTAATGCCTAATAGTTGTTTTAACAAAATTACTATTTGATATCAATCAATATTTTTTGTTAGTAGATTGGCCTGTTAAGACTTTTATTCTAACTCTATTTCAGTGACAAAATATAAAATTAAATTCACTTAATCCAATAGTAATTTCATTACTGGAAAAATCATCTTCTATATAGATTTCCTCAACATTTATTATGTAGCCAGAATTGGGATTTATACATGTGTAATCCTTACCAACTGAAAAGCTAATATACCTTATTATAGAAACTTAATCTACTCTTCATAATGCTGGTATAGATTATGTTTTGTTGCAATTGAATTTATGTAAAATTTGTTGTTTGAGTTTGTGTCGAATATTTTCAGTATCATGTTTTTCAATACTTCTTTTATTCATGCAGATGGATGATCTTACTACAAAGATGAACAATGTATCTTCAAAGCATTTACGTTTGAGAACAAACTATGAATGTTTTATGCAGAGCTTGTTTTTTATAAAAAGTATACAAGATACATTCGAAAAAATAGAAAGGAATCAAAAGAAGTTGTAAGAAAATGTAGTAAACTTTCCAAGGCACACATGGAGCACTCGAGTAGAACGAGGCCAAGGACTACGATGGGAATGTGACATTGAACATCGAGCAAGATGGGATTTAGAGGAGAAGCAAAAACAAGTATTTCTGATTTTACAGGCTATCTTACTTATCTGCAATTTGCTTTAATTCATTTCATTGTAAACTGTATTTTGGATATACGTATTATAGGTGTATTCTATATCTCTTGAGGAAAGATGTTGTGTAGATCTCTAAGAGAAGGAAGACATTTGATGCCCCTTCAAATACCACAATTTACATCATTCTTTCAGCTAATTTGATCTGAATAATAATTTTCATCAGATAACTGTTGGATATTTGATAATAGTGGGCATAAGTAAGACTATGAGGAGAAAAAAAATGTGATGCAGAAATATACTTTTGAATTGTTAAGTCAAAATTTTCAACTTTCATATTTTGAATTGATTCTATTATTCTTTAAACTGTTGGATGATCTGAGTGCTAACATGAGAATGATTCATTACTTTGAGCACAGATCAATGGTAGATAGCCTAGCCTGTGCAATGCCCTGGGTTCCATTCACAGTAGAAAGGAGGAGGAGGAGGACAGGGAATGAGGAGGGGAAGGGGGAGAGGAAGAAAGGTTCAGATTTAATGTAATTGGTACTGATGACAGAATTTTACAGTCTAATATTTTTTTCTTCACATTTAAAATTACTGTCTGAATTTTTGACTCAGAACTAAATAAAATAACTACATAATAATTATTTGGGTTCTAATTATTTTTAAAATATATTCTTTTTATTTTCTTTAGACAAAAAAGCAGCTCCAGAAATTACATAGCAGTTCAGAAAGACCTACTTTACTTCAATAAGAAGTCAGATGGAACTCAGAATTAGCCATCTGGAATCTGAACTGAAAATTCTAAGAAATGCAACTGAAAGAATATAGGCACTTTCATATAGAACAATCCAGATTCCACAAGTATGTCAAAACCCAGACTGAAAGAGAGCAACTTAGTCTCCTTAATTTGTGTCTACTGCATAACTTTGAGACAGGTTGATGAGATCAGTAGCATGCAAAAGCAAACTAGACCCTATAATTTGTGGAAGTAATGAGAGGAAATGAATGTATTCTTGAAATATTTGTCTAGGGAGTTTATCTTTCACTCACCTTTGCATTTTACATCTGAAGGTAAACTATTAAGCTTTCTTCCCTTAGTGTTCTTTTATATGTAATCTGGTCTATTAGACTTTTAGTTAAGTATTTTTTAAGTTTTGTGATTCACATAGTTATATTGTGACAAAACTGCTTCTACATGGAAACATGAACAAGTTTCACAATTTTTGAAAGATTATAACTGAAATCTTAAGTGTCCATTGTTGCTATAACTACACTCTGGGCACATTCTGACACCTGACAGATTAACTGATTTTTATTTTAATTTTTAAATATTATATTACATGGTATCTAGAGACAAAATGTTCTATATAGTTTTTCCTTTCTACATTGTCATACTTGTGATGAAGGGAAGTATAACCTGCAAAGCAGTTAAAAATATTCTGATGATCAGTGTTGGGGCCTGTGAATGACAGAATGAATGGGCAGTCTCCTGAAGCCCTGGTAACAAATTCATGGGCCAACTTTCTAGGCAGCAGCTTTAATCTATCTTGATCACCCACTCACCTATCTTGTTCTGAACCAGTGGCTGTTGCTCTGAATTGTCTCAGTGTCAAATGCTTTATTTATCTAGGTAATAGGTAGAATATACATATGATGGTAATAAATGCTTGACAATATCTTCAAGGAACATTCATTATGTCCTTGAACTGGTTCACTAAATATGAATCTTTCTAGCTTTACTAAAATTTTCTAGTTGCATGTGTTTAAGGAAACGATGATGATTTAATATACTTCAACATAGTAAAATGACTTTGGTAGTCAAATAAACTAAGGTATACATCATCTGCTATATTTACCTTTAAAATACCAATATTTCTAATGGCATCCTCAAGAATCTTCCAAGGAGAGTCTTTCAAGAATGCAGCATTGTTACTTGCAAAGTCATACATCGCTGATTTCTGTCTCTCTTCCACCAACATTGCTTTAATTGGAAGTTTGAAGCCCCCTAGAAATATGTACACTTCTTTAGAGAAATTACAAACCCATAATTGCATACACGGTCTCTGTTCTGATTCTTTTAGTGTTGTGCCCACATATGGAGAATTTCTACCTACTCTCTTTTTAAATTTTTTTTTAGTTATAGATGAACAATACTTTTATTTTCTTTATTTTATGTGGTGCTGAGGATTGAACCCAGTGCCTCACATGTGTAGGCAAGTACTCTACCACTGAGCAACAATCACTCCACTTACTCTTATGGAAAATTTAAATTATTCTTTTATTTGATGAAAATTTTGAAAGTGCATTTAGACATAAATAATATTGAGGTTAATTTTGAAATAATTAAACAAGCATGAAATATAATGTGCTCTAATTCAGTGACCAGTACTTCCACTTTATCTCCCCTTCTTCCTCCCTGTGTTCTCTTTCTTCTGCTCTACTGATCTTATACTTATTTGTAGTTTTTAAGTTTCTTTTTCAATTATGCATTATGAATATACACGAAGGTGAAATTCACTGTGATATTTTTATATGGATTCACAAAAAAATTTGATCAGATTCATTTCACTATTCCACACTGAGTGCTGTCCCCAACTCCCTGGCTTGGGTTGGGTTAGGGTTAGGGTTAGGTTAGGGTTAGAGTTGCATTGTATAACAGGAGCCCTTCAGTACAACCAGGTGATTTCCTTCATACTAAGACTTCATTTGAGCGAGTCAAATATTAGTCCAAAAATGATGAGCTATATTTTTAAGAGCTAATAAGAAAAACAATGTCCAGCTTTTTTGAACCCATTTGAAGTTATTTCTATAATATTTGACATTTTTTTTATCAGGGGTATTATTACAATAATGAAATATCTGCTTGAAAATGAACAAATAAAAGATACCATCTTGCTTTCATTGCACGTTGGTTTAGAGCTTCCATGGTTTTATTTTATTTTATTTTTTGGTTGTTTGTTTCTCTGTACCAGGGATTGTACTCAGGGACACTTGACCACTGAGCCACATCCCCAAACCTATTCATGTTTTATTTAGAGACAGGGTCTCAGTGAGTTGCTTAGGCCTCATGGTTGCTGAAGCTAGCTTTGAACTCAAGACTGTCCTATCTCAGCCTCTTAAGCCACTGTGATTACAGGCATGTGCCATCACACCCTGCTTCAATGGTGTTTTGATGAACTTCTTAACACATAGTAAAGCCATGCACATCTATGTTAAATGTGGCCTCAACCTTATTCTTTTATTTGGCATTTTGACCTAAAAAATCACAGGAGAACAAATCTAAGCTTTATAAAACAATGCTGAAGTTAAATAGTTATGACATAAAGAAATAATTTTAACATATAAATTAAAATTTAATTTAATAGCTGATATATGTTTTTTTTTTTCAGTTTCTTAGCTTACATGAATATCTTTCTGAAAAAAAATGAGAGAATCGGGTTTGAAGTGCTTCAGAGTCATGAAATTGGATGACTATTTACAAAAAGAGAATGAAAGTTAGTTGTTATGCATGATGCAAGTATAAGTTGTTCTTATTAGTTCTTACCAGAAAAAAAAATGAGATAATTTACCATTTACAAAACAATGATAAATTGTGTATGAATGTAGACACAGTGCAAAGGGGATTTGGGAGGCAACTCTTTTTCCAATGTATTTCTAGGAGAAAGTGATGTTTCTTTTTTACTTATGCATAAGCTAGTTTATTTAAAACTTAATGTAATAGTTCTACATTTCCTTGTGGAACATTAGTTTGCCATATCATGCTAGCCTGAATAGAAGAGTGTTTTTTAAACTCTTTCATCATAATACAAAGATATGTCTCCATAATCACTGCAGAATGCTTTCAAAGCTGAAGGGAGAAGGAGAGGAAAAAACTACTAGAGAGGAAGAGTGATCAAATTATTTTATGTGCATCTGTGAATATGTCATAATTAATTCCTCTATTATATATAGTCAAATGCACCAGTAAATATTTTTGTTTAAAATAATTTTCTTTAAAAAATAGAACATAAAGACAGGAATGGGAATTCTGTCAGTCAAAATCATTTGTTTTCACATCAAATGTGTAAAGGCATTAGACACCACCTTATTGTTATCACTACAACATACTTACTATGTTCAGTAATATATTTTAGACCCTATTTGGGGAATTAGGAAGAGAAGAGTTCTATACAAAGAAGACTCTACATGGAGATATTTATATAAGAGTTGGAAGTACTTACCACATAACTCATCAAGTGCACATCTATAATGAGCCAAATGTTTAAAAACTGCTGGTCATAACTTCTGAAATCAATTACAATTAAAGAGCTATGTATTTTTTCCAATTCTGTATATCAACAAATTAAAGACCTTAAGTGTGAAACTTCTTTTTTCCCACTTCTGCCCCGCTATGAAAATGTCAGCCTATACACTGACATTCTTTTGTGGGAAAAAATGGCATCACCCATTTTCTGTGGTTTATGGCCAAAAGCCCAGACTGACTTAGTAACAGTCACACATTTAAAATACCCTGTCATGACTCTGTCATTAGTTTACATTTGCCTCAAGAAAATTATGAAATTTCTTAGCCAAAAATTAAAATATCCAAACAACTGGATTTTTGTCAGGTTACTCAGGCTATCTCATCTCACTTGCTTTACTGGCACTTTGCTCTAGATTCTAGTGACACTGGACCACTGTGATTCCACAAGTGTTCTTTCTCATCTTGGTGTCTGCATGCACCTCTTCCCTTTCTCTCACAATTTCTCCTTTTACTTCAGGTGTTAACTCATGTATCACTTCCACTGAAGGACCTCAAACAGTGACACAAATTTGGGACAGAAGTCCCTTCTACGTGTTCCAGTAGTATTCTGTTTTATCCTTGTCCTAATGCCAATGACTCTGTATGGAAATTGCCTGATTGTCTGCTTTTGAAGCTATAGTATATGACTGTTGAGAGGTGTCCAATATCATCTCCATGTTGTCATTCCAGTTCTTGCCAGAATACCCTAGCATTTGGTTGTCAAATTTATGCATAAGGGGTGTAAAACCCAAAGCTCTGATACTCAGTCATAATGACAACTGTGTATGAAAATATGGGCATAATGCATTTCATAGTGATTTTGTATTGTGGACATATCTTTTTTTTCTTCTTATAAACAATGAAAAGTTCTAAACTTCTTCACTGATTTATACTTATAAAATGTTTGAGAAAAATATAATCCTTTTTCTCTTCACGTGCTGCAGAATTTGAATCCTGACCATGGGAGCTTCTGCCTTAAGAATTACTAATAAGACAAGATAAGATTTACTTTTGGAAACATCATAAGGTTATACAGAGATTTTAAGAAAAAAAATGTGAAAGCTAATATTGTGTTTTTCAGACTGTTAATATAATATTTAAATTATTTATGAAATGTATGATGTAAATACTTTATTGAAATGGATGTGTGTAACATATATATGATGAAATTATCAAAATATGAATATTATTTATACCTGTAAGAAAATTTGAAGTGCAAGTGCAAACCAGTTTTTATTGAGATGTGTTTTCAGACTATCTAAATGTTAGCATTTAAGCTCAATTCAGCAACCAAGTCAACACTAATTTGGTAGATCTAAATATCACATTAATGATGGATTATTTATATTATATCACTGAATATGGGTCCAGAGAATTAGGCAACATTATTTTTACATGCTAGTTACTATATTCACTAATGGATTAATGTATTGAAATTATTATACTGCCATCTTTAAATTTATATTTCAGGCACTGACTTAATAATTTCTCTAATAAGAATATTTGCTTAGTGTTTTATCTTTATTTTTTTCCTTTTCTCTTTGTTTGTACAATCTTGAGAAATAATAGTAAATTTACAGGTTCTAATATAAAGTACTTTTGTCTGCTGAAGCATTTTAAATTGAATTGCTTACAAATGCTATCATTTATGATATTTTTAGTATTTTGTACAAATCAGAACATGCTAGATAACTACAATTCAACAATCATTTATTATGAATATATTAACAGGTAACAGCATAGTTGTTAATTGTATCAGTTTCATTATGAAGGTTATATTGTTATCTAGCATGTTCTGACTTGTAGGAAATACTAAACCTATCATGAAAGATGGCATATGTTAACAATTCATTTTAAAATGCTTCAGTGGGAAAAAGTACTTTGCATTAGAACCTGCAACTTCACTAGTATTTTCCAAGATTGTATAAAGAATAAAAGCAAAAAAAAAAAAAAAAAAAAAAAAAAAAATTAAGCAAATGCTGTTTGTCAAATCAACACTTATACATTCTATCATAATGCCTTGAACCACTTAATCCTCAGATTATTTTCATATTTTTCTAGTAGCCTAATATTGTTCTTTATAAAAATTATTTCCTTCAGAGACATGAAATTAACTTAATTGTTTTATTTTATAGATGCCTTCTGATTTAAATATTCCTTAGTCTTTTCTTAACTTTCATGACCTTGAACTTTTCAGGGGGAAAGCTTGTAGAATGTACTTAAAATGGATTCTCTGTTTTCCTTATGATTGGAGCTAGATTACATGTTTTGGAAAGAGTACCACAGAAATCAATTCTATGATTTTCACTTTGAATCACATCATGTGACCTATAATATCCTCATTACTGCTGATGTTAATATTGGTCATTAATGTGGTATTTGCAGGATTTTATTTTGTAATTATTATTTTTGTGAAGATAGTTTGAGACTATAAATATTAATATAAATATAAATGTGTATAATTCACCACTAAATTTGTTCATTTATTATACCTATACAGATTTATGGTTTATTTTATTGTGTTTGCTGTTACTTGTTAATATTTTAAAAATGTATTTTTCTTTCAGAAATGTTCTATTTTGATAATCTCAGATTTATAGAATATGTAAGACTGTAGTGAAAGAAATTCATAAGAAATATTCCCCAAATGTTATTATTCATTTCTAGATAAGTCTAGGTACATAAGAGTTTTTATCTCTGAACCATTTGCAAGAGGCACACAATGTCTTTTTATTTGTAAATAAAAAAACCTCACATTTTCTAAAAATGAGAAATTATCTCTGTAACTATGGTGCAATGATCAAAATAAGTAAACTATAATATGAATATCTACTCTACAAATCTTATTCAAAATTTGACAGTTATTTTAACAATTGTCTTTGAACCAAAATAAATCAAATTTTGGGAAATTTTAATATCAATTATTCACTGTGTCCAGTGGTCTTGTTTCTTCTGTTTTTTTGTTGTTGTTGTTGTTTTTTTTTTTTTTTTTTTAATCTGGGATGGTTCCTGAGCATTTCTGGGCTATTCATGTTATCTTTGATTTTGGTTTTTGAATGGTGTATTTCAGTAGTAGTTCTATAGATTTTTCTTCATTTTATAATTAGATTTTAATTTTCATAACCAGTGGATAAATGCTCAAATATTTGACTCTCGAATTAACCTAAATGCTGCTGGTAGATTGCATATAGGGATCCCTGTTCCACCAATATGTCAATATATTTGGTGATATTAAAATTAATACCAATGGAATTTGCAAATATTTCTTTAGAGGAGCACATCATGAAGACTTTAGGCTTTGTGGACCAGAAGTTCTCTGTGGTCATAGCCTAAAATCTGCAATATATAATAATTGAATGCCTGATGGCATTTCAATAAAACTATATTTTCAGGGTAAGGGGGTGAGGCTCAGTGGTAGAGTACGTGTATAGCACATATGAAGCCTGAGGACAAAAGAAAACAACAAAAACACTTTATTTGCCAAAACAAGCTACATTCTGGATTCAGTCTTGATTTGTTGATCCAATGTTCCTCAATGCTGTGAAACTTGAGTGGTGACCTGCATGTATGTTTTTTCTTTTGTATACACAACACACTTCATATGCACCACATTATTCTTCTACAAAATTTCTGTACAATTCAGTTTATGAAATAAGAATATTTTCTGAATTTGCCCTCAGGTTTTGTTATTGAATTCACCATTTCAATATTAATAAGTACTTTGCATATCTGCCTTTGAAACTTATTCTGTTATCTTTTTAAAAATATTATTACCAATTGTTGATATTTATTTATTTATTTATTTATTTATTTATTTATTTATGGTGCTGAGTATCAAAAACAGTGCCTCATCCATGCTAGAAAAATTCTCTAACACTGAAAAACAACCCCAGCCCTGTATTATCATTAAGAATGAGAAAATTAATACTCAGTTTATCTAATAAATCAGGAAGAAATTTTCAAGGTGAATGTAGATTAAATTTTTATGAATTTATTACTTAATACTTTTTTTCAGCATTTTTGGTGTTACATATGTAATTTTTAAAATGTTCAAAGTTTTACATATGACCATTATGTAAAGATTGAAAAATACAGTTAAAGAAAAACAAAGATTATTCTCCATTATTCCACTTAGATACACTGTCTTTCAAAAGGAGGGTCTGCAAACACTAAATTAAAATCAGTTTTAATTTTTTTTATTTTATTGATTGATTGATTGATGATATTCCAATCTAATCCAGAATATGCTCTACCGTAAGCCATATCCCAAGTCTTCCATTCATTTGTGAATCTCACTCTTGTGTTTTTCTCTTCCTGCATAACTCCAAGAATTACTTTTCCCAAAGTTACCATTGAATTTTATTTTTAACACATCTACACTTAATTTCATGCACTTAATTTTACAACTACTCATTCATCAATGGAACATTTCCACTTCTAATAACAAGAATTCCCAAGTGGCTGAAGGGAGTTCAGACTCCACAAAAACAGCTATACAAATGATTTCTCTTCCCCACAACCACACATAAATGTATATAAACAGCCTCAATACCCAGCCAAATAGTTGTAGTAAAACTAATAAGAACTGGAGATAGAGGGCAAAACCAAGAACAGCCTCACTAAATGGTAAAGGAAAACTTTTGCCTTTCTCACAGATCAGCTTTTCCCCCAAGTTGACACACCAGTATGATCAGGAGAAACTGCCCAATTCTCAGTTTTTCCCTTTTGGCGTCAGAGAAAGGAGAAGGTAGCTCCAATATTCTGGATTTTTAGGGAACTGTTTTCTGTCTACTGTGACACAGAACTGGTGGCATATTTTGATAATTAGTCACATTGAGAAAGAGGAAAAACCATTCAACATCAAAGAACCTACAGTGCAGAAACCAGGTGGAAGAAAAGTTTATGTACTTTTGATAGAATTCCACAGCTTTCTTCCTAGAAAGCTAAGTTTCTGGAGAGAGTGTGTCCACAGCAAGGGTGACAAAGCCCTTAAATACTTAACTGGGCTTGCTGGTAAAGATCTTCCCCTGTGTGCAGCCACCAGGAGAGAGAAGTTTGAAACTAAAATTCTCAACCAAAGGCAAACTAGTTCAAGGAGCACCCCAAGAAAAGCCACAACACAGAGCCATGCTATCCTGTAAAATCTGTGGGGCCTAGAAAATGAGGTTTCTTAGTGTTTCTGTTAAAAAACAAGAATGTCAAAAACTACAGTTTTAAAAGAAATATTAAACAATGAAAAATAAATGACAATAAATTAAATATTAGGGAGAAATCTGTCAAATATATAATTGAAAATACAAATGATCTTTAAATTCATGGTTCTCAATCTCCCTGACCCCCAGTACTGGGGATGGAACCCAGGGGTACTCCCCCTCTGAGCTGTACACACCATCCTTTATATATATATATATATATTTTTTTTTAATATTAGCCATGTAGCTAGCATATGCCAGGTACTGTGATTTTATTCTTAATCTCATGTTTAACTTAATCCTCCACTGACTTTATTTATTTTTTTTTTATTTATTTTTTTTTAAATTTTTTATTGTGGGTTGTTCAAAACATTACAAATTTCTTGACATATCATATTCCACACTTTGATTCAAGTGGGTTATGAACTCCCACCTTCACCCCATAAACAGATTGCAGAATCACATCAGTTACACATCCATTGATTTACATATTGACATACTAGTGTCTGTTGTGCTCCGCTGCCTTTCCCATCCTCCACCCTCCCCCCTCCCGACCTCTCCCGTCCCCTCCCCTCCTCTCTCTCTACCCCCTCCACTGTATAACCCTGAGGGTCTCCTTCCATTACCATGCAATTTCCCTTCTCTCACCCTTTCCCTCCCACCTCTCATCCCTGTTAAATGTTAATCTTCTTCTCCTGTTCTTCATCCCTACTCTGATCTTAGTTACTCTCCTTATATCAAAGAAGACATTTGGCATTTGTTTTTTAGGGATTGGCTAGCTTCACTTAGCATAATCTGCTCTAATGCCATCCATTTCCCTGTAAATTCTATGATTTTGTCATTTTTTAATGCAGAGTAATACTCCATTGTGTATAAATGCCACATTTATTTTATCCATTCATCTATTGAAGGGCATCTAGGTTGGTTCCACAGTCTTGCTATTGTGAATTGTGCTGCTATGAACATCGATGTAGCAGTGTCCCTGTAGCATGCTCTTTTTAGGTCTTTAGGGAATAGACCAAGAAGGGGAATAGCTGGGTCAAATGGTGGCTCCATTCCCAGCTTTCCAAGAAATCTCCATACTGCTTTCCAAATTGGCTGCACCAATCTACAGTCCCACCAGCAATGTACAAGTGTACCCTTTTCCCCACATCCTCACCAGCACTTGTTGTTGTTTGACTTCATAATGGCTGCCAATCTTACTGGAGTGTGATGGTATCTTAGGGTGGTTTTGATTTGCATTTCTCTGACAGCTAGAGATGGTGAGCATTTTTTCATGTACTTGTAGATTGACTGTATGTCCTCCTCTGAGAAGTGTCTGTTCAGGTCCTTGGCCCATTTGTTGATTGGGTTGTTTGTTCTCTTATTGTCTAATTTTTTGAGTTCTTTGTATACTCTGGATATTAGGGCTCTATCTGAAGTGTGAGGAGTAAAGATTTGTTCCCAGGGTGTAGGCTCCCTATTTACCTCTCTTATTGTTTCTTTTGCTGAGAAAAAACTTTTAAGTTTGATTAAGTCCGAAATTTGTTGATTCTAGTTATTAACTTTTGTGCTATGGGTGTCCTATTGGGGAATTTGGAGCCCGACCCCACCGACTGTAGATTGTAGCCAACTTTTTCTTCTATCAGACGGCGTGTCTCTGATTTGATATCAAGCTCCTTGATCCATTTTGAATTCACTTTTGTGCATGGCGAGAGAAAGGGATTCAGTTTCATTTTGTTGCATATGGATTTCCAGTTTTCCCAGCACCATTTGTTGAAGATGCTATGCTTCCTCCATTGCATGTTTTTAGCCCCTTTATCAAATATAAGAAAGTTGTAGTTTTGTGGATTGGTTTCTGTGTCCTCTATTCTGTACCATTGGTCCACCCGCCTGTTTTGGTACCAGTACCATGCTGTTTTTGTTACTATTGCTCTGTAGTATAGTTTGAAGTCTGGTATCGCTATACCGCCTGATTCACACTTCCTGCTTAGCATTGTTTTTGCTATTCTGGGTCTTTTATTTTTCCATATGAATTTCATGATTGCTTTCTCTATTTCTACAAGAAATGCCGTTGGGATTTTGATTGGCATTGCATTAAACCTATAGAGAACTTTTGGTAATATCACCATTTTGATGATGTTAGTTCTGCCTATCCATGAACAGGGTATATTTTTCCATCTTCTAAGATCTTCTTCTATTTCTCTCTTTAGGGTTCTGTAGTTTTCATTGTATAAGTCTTTCACCACTTTTGTTAGGTTGATTCCCAAGTATTTTATTTTTTTGAAGATATTTTGAATGGAGTGGTTGTCCTCATTTCCATTTCACAGGATTTGTCGCTGATATACAGGAATGCCTTTGATTTATGCATGTTGATTTTATATCCTGCCACTTTGCTGAATTCATTTATTAGCTCTAATAGTTTCTTTGTAGAGCCTTTTGGGTCTGCTAGGTATAGAATCATATCATCTGCAAATAGTGATAATTTAAGTTCTTCTTTTCCTATTTTTATGCCTTTAATTTCTTTCGTCTGTCTAATTGCTCTGGCCAGTGTTTCGAGAACTATGTTGAACAGAAGTGGAGAGAGAGGGCATCCCTGTCTAGTTCCAGATTTTGGAGGGAATGCCTTCAGTTTTTCTCCATTCAGAATGATGCTAGCCTGAGGCTTAGCATAGATTGCTTTTACAATATTGAGGTATGTTCCTGTTATCCCTAGTTTTTCTAGAGTTTTGAACATAAAGTGATGCTGTACTTTGTCGAATGCTTTTTCCGCATCTATCGAGATGATCATATGGTTCTTATTTTTAAGTCTACTGATGTGGTGAATAACATTTATTGATTTCCGTATATTGAACCAGCCTTGCATCCCAGGGATGAATCCTACTTGATCATGGTGTACAATTTTTTTGATATGTTTTTGTATCCGATTCGCCAGAATTTTATTGAGGATTTTTGCATCTAGGTTCATTAGAGATATTGGTCTGTAGTTTTCTTTCTTTGAAGTGTCTTTGTCTGGTTTAGGTATCAGGGTGATGTTGGCCTCATAGAATGAATTTGGAAGTTCTCCCTCCTTTTCTATTTCCTGAAGTAGCTTGAAAAGTATTGGTATTAGTTCTTCTTTAAAGGTTTTGTAAAATTCTGCTGTATACCCATCTGGACCTGGGCTTTTCTTAGTTGGTAGTCTTTTTATGGTTTCTTCTATTTCCTCAATTGATATTGGTCTGTTTAGGTTTTCTATATCCTCCTGACTCAATCTGGGCAGATCATATGACTTAAGAAATTTATCTATGCCTTCACTATCTTCTAATTTGTTGGAGTATAAGGATTCAAAATAGTTTTTGATTATCTTCTGTATTTCTGAACTGTCTGTTGTGATATTGCCTTTTTCATCCCGTATGCTAGTAATTTGAGTTCTCTCTCTTCTTCTCTTCGCTAGCATGGCTAAGGGTCTGTCGATTTTGTTTATTTTTTCAAAGAACCAACTTTTAGTTTTGTCAATTTTTTCAATTGTTTCTTTTGTTTCGATTTCATTAATTTCAGCTCTGATTTTAATTATTTCTTGCCTTCTACTTCTTTTGCTGTTGTTTTGCTCTTCTTTTTCAAGGATTTTGAGATGAAGCATGAGATCATTTATTTGTTGGTTTTTTTCTTTTTTTAAGGAATGAACTCCAAGCAATGAATTTTCCTCTTAGAACTGCTTTCAATGTGTCCCATAGATTCCGATATGTTGTGTCTGTGTTTTCATTTATCTCTAAGAATTTTTTAATTTCCTTCTTGATGTCTTCTATAACCCATTGATCATTCAGTAACCTATTGTTCATTCTCCAAGTGATGTATGCTTTTTCCTTCCTTCTTTTATCGTTGATTTTCAGTTTCATTCCATTATGATCAGATAAGATGCATGGTATTATCTCTACTCCTTTATATTGTCTAAGAGTTGCCCTGTGACATAATATATGATCTATTTTTGAGAAGGATCCATGTGCTGCTGAGAAAAAAGTGTAACTGCTTGATGTTGGGTGGTATATTCTATATATGTCAATTAGGTCTAGGTTATTAATAGTGTTGTTGAGTTCTATAGTTTCCTTATTCAACTTTTGTTTGGAAGATCTGTCCAGTGGCGAGAGAGGTGTGTTGAAGTCTCCCATGATTATGGTATGGTGGTCTATTAGACTCTTGAACTTGAGAAGAGTTTGTTTGACGAACATAGCTGCACCATTGTTTGGGGCATAAATATTTATGATTGTTATGTCTTGTTGGTGTATGGTTCCCTTAAGCAGTATGTAGTGTCCCTCTTTATCTCTTTTGATTAACTTTGGCTTGAAATCTATTTTATTTGATATGAGTATGGACACTCCTGCTTGTTTCCGAAGTCCATATGAGTGATATGATTTTTCCCAACCTTTCACCTTCAGCCTATGTAAGTCTTTTCCTATCAAATGCGTCTCCTGTAGGCAGCATATTGTTGGGTCTTGTTTTGTGATCCATTCTACTAGCCTGTGTCTCTTAATTGGTGAGTTTAAGCCATTAACATTTAGGGTTATTATTGAGATATGGGTTGTTCTTCCAGCCATATTTGTTTATTTCTGTTACTAAACATGGTTTGTTTTCCTCTTTGATTATTCCCCCCCCTTTACTGTCCTACCTCCCACTGTTGGTTTTCATTGTTATTTTCCATTTCCTCTTCCTGTAATGCTTTGGCGAGGATGTTTTGAAGAGATGGTTTTCTAGCTGCGAATTCTTTAAACTTTTGTTTATCGTGGAAGGTTTTAATTTCATCCTCCATCCTGAAGCTTAATTTCGCTGGATACACAATTCTTGGTTGGAACCCATTTTCTTTCAGTGTTTGAAATATGTTATTCCAGGATCTTCTAGCTTTCAGAGTCTGTGTTGAAAGATCAGCTGTTATCCTGATTGGCTTACCCCTAAATGTAATCTGCTTCCTTTCTCTTGTAGCTTTTAAAATTCTCTCCTTATTCTGTATGTTGGGCATCTTCATTATAATGTGTCTAGGTGTGGATCTCTTATGATTTTGCACATTCGGCGTCCTGTAGGCTTCTAGGATTTGGGATTCTGTCTCATTCTTCAAGTCTGGGAAGTTTTCTTGTATTATTTCATTGAATAGACTTCTCATTCCTTTCGTTTGGAGCTCTGTACCTTCCTGTATCCCAATGACTCTTAAGTTTGGTCTCTTAATGTTATCCCATATTTCTTGGATGTTCTGCTCATGGTTTCTTAACAGTCTTGCTGAGCTGTCTATGTTCTTTTCTAGTTGAAATACTTTGTCTTCATTGTCTGATGTTCTATCTTCTAAGTGTTCTACTCTGCTGGTAGTATTCTCCATTGAGTTTTTAAGTTGGTTTATTGCTTCCTGCATTTCTAGGATTTCTGTTTGTTTGTTTTTTATAACCTCTATCTCCCTGTATAGTTGATCCTTTGCTTCCTGGATTTGTTTGCGTAATTCGTTGTCGAAGTGATCTTTCATTGTCTGATTTTGCTGTTTAATGTCTTCCTTGATACTCCAGATCATCTGAAGCATGTATATCCTGAATTCTTTATCTGACATTCCATCTGCTGCAGCTGTTACCTCTTCTAAAGTTGCGTTGACCTGCATTGCTTGTGGTCCTTTCTTTCCTTGTCTTTTCATACTGCTTGCGTATCTTTCCTGCAGGTGCGGGCGGTGGCTTTGCTCTCTCCTTATTCCAATTGGGGTGTCGTGGCTACCACGCCGGCAGGTCACTGGGCCTGTTCTGGGAGCTGGCGGTGGCTCTGTTCTGCCCCTACTCCAATTGGGGTGACGAGTGTACCACGCCGGCCGGCCACCGGGCCTGATCCGCCGGTCGGTTGCAGGTTTGCCTACCCTGCAGGCGCGGGCGGCGGCTCTACCCTGCCCCTACTGCAAATGGGGTGACGTGTCTGTCGTACCGGCAGGCCACTGGGCCTGTCCCGCTGGTCGGTCGCAGATCTGCCCACCTTTCGGGCACGGGTGGAGGCTCTGCTCTGCCCCTACTCCAATTGGGGTGTCGTGACTACCCCGCCTGCAGGACGCTGGGCCTGTTCCTGGCACGGGCGGTGACTCTGCTCTGCCACTACTCCAATTAGGGTGGTGTTTGTACCACGCCGGCAGGCTCCTGGGCCTGATCCGCCGGTCTGTTGTAGGTCTGCCTACCTTGGAGGCGCGGGCGGCGGATCTGCCCTGCCCCTCCTACCATGCCTGCGGACCCCTGGGCCTGATCTGCAGGTTGATCACTGGTCTGCTCACCCTGCGGGCACGGGTGACGGTTCCGCTCTGCCCCCACTCCAATTGGGGTCACGTGACCACCACACCGGCAGGGCCTGGTCCGGGCGTGGGAGAAGGATCTGCTCTGCCCCTACTCCAGTTGGGGTGACGTGTGTACCACACTGGCAGGCCACTGGGCCTGACCCACCAGGCTGTCACAGGTCTGTTTACCTTGCAAGCGCGAACCGCGGCTCTGCCCTGCCCCTCCTACCACGCCCATGTACCACTGGGTCGCGGGTCTGCCCACCTTGCGGTTGCGGGTGGCGGCTCCGCTCCCCCCCCTCTCCAATTGGGGTCACGCGGTCACCACGCTGGCGAGCCACTGGGCCTGCTCCGGGCGCTGGCGGCAGCCTGGCTCCTTCCCTCTGGCTCGATGACAAATTGAGGAGACTCGGGTGACTGTGCCTCACCCCCCCTACCAGGAGACCAACTGCTTATGTCACCACTGGTATTGATGAAGTTCCCTCCTCCGCCGCTTTCTGCAGACATCAGATCTCTGCCATGTTGGTATCCTATGCGAATGGCAGCATTTCGTTCCCCTTGCCGGGCAACCAAAGCAGCGGGTGAGTCCTGACCGGCCCTCAGCAGGACCCGGACCGAGAAGCAGTTTCCACACCATCCTTTTTAAATGATCACTTTTAATTTTGAGACACTAAGTGCCCAGGCTGGCTTCCAACTTAGGATGCTCTGCTTCCTTCCACCTCTACCATGCTGGGATTAAGGGCATGAGGCACTGTGCCAAGCTTCTCAACCTTAAATAAAGGGAAAAAAGTAAGGCAAGTGAAACTTTAATACTAGTATTGAGAAAGAATAATAACCACAGTCCAGTAAAGAGAATTTAATAAACAAAAAGTTCAGAAGATTGACATGTACATTTTTCCAAATGACTTTACTTGGGAGGCTGAATCAGAGCACAAATTCAGGGCCAGTTGCAACAATTTAGCAAGGCCCTAAGCAACAATGAGACTCTGTGTCAGATTAGTATATGAAGAAGTTTGGGATGGAGCTTGGTGAAAGACTACCACTAAGTTCAATCTCCTATACCAATGAATAAATTAATCAAAATCACAAAAGAATATGGCAGGTAACTAATAGCAATTCACTTGAGAATCAAGAAGGAGGACTATTTTTAAAATAAATTTCAAACAAATAAAAATAACTCAGTAAGTAACAAATATGAATGGATAAATTATATCAGAAAGGGGACTATTAGCTACCATTAGGTGAGCAAGCAGACAGTATAGGTTAATAACTGAGTTCTAGGTAAATTTAAGGATCAGCTCATTAGATTCTAAGGTGCTTCAATATGTTCTGGACTACAGAATTTTATCATGGAAGTCTTGGTGTTTTATTTTATTAATATCAAAAACATGAATATAAACTCAATGGCATAAAAGTTATACAAATGAATGGAAGTGGAAAAATCTAATTAGAACATCTGTAAAGAGAATCTATAAAACAAGAAAAATACATTCTAGATATAGTAATCTGTAAGTTAAAGAGGTTATTCTCATGTCTAATCAACAGTTTAATGAGGAGTACAGATAAAGGTACATCTTGGTGAGTACTTCTAATTAAAACAGCACTGAAAGTGAAAAAGAAATGAGCACCACTTCTGCAAATCAGGAGACAGCACCATTTTTAGATGGTAAAACACTTAATTTTTTCAATTAAAATCTTGAACCTGAGGCATGCCAGCTAATGCTGTTTATATACTTAAATAGAAAATAGAAACATTTAAGCAAAGAAAGGAGATAAATTACATATACACAAGAAAGATTAAAAGTTCTTTATTATTAATCTTATAATTTTTTCACTTAGAAAACCTGATATATTGTAAAAAATCCTCAATATGTTAAAATCACAATGAGATTATGAATAAGAGATAAATTTGGAAAATAATAATTTTATTTATATTAGGAATTGAGACACAATAAATTTCTGTTGCTATTGTCTGAAATCTGTAATAGACAATAAATGAATGGGAGTGGACTCATTCTAAATCTGTTTATTACCAGAATATTGGCAGGGTGATTGCCTACTATGAGTGTGCATGAAAGTTCCTGAGGTTGATGCCTCGCAGCTATAAAATAAAACAAAAGAGTCAAAAAAGTGCCTTTATTTACACATATGACCATGCTGTGGATTGGTCTACAGGCATTAATTTGATGATCTTCATGCAATATCCAATTTTCTGCTAATGTAGCAAATCACTTTAAAGGTACTTTGTGTACCTCTCTTGCTCCTTTGTAAACATATCTCAATTTGTGTCACACAACATTTTTCAAGTGACTATGTAAAATTTTCAAAAATTCAGATTTCTAAATGACATTACTTAAAAATTGTCTCCTCTTTTATTTCTGTTTTTGAATTCAATTAATCCATATGAAAAATTTGTATATTTGAATAGTACAAAATATCCTGGAATAAGCTAATTTGTGTCTACAAAGAAATATTGTCTTTGAAATATTTATTCTTCATGGAGCTTTTATGTGCACATATGAACAAAATTTTAAAATTAGCTTTTATAATATATTACTAAGAAATATTCAAGGGCTGGGAATGTGGCTCAAGCAGTAGCCCGCTCGCCTGGCATGCGTGCAGCCCAGGTTCGATCCTCAGCACCACATACAAATAAAGATGTTGTGTCTGCTGAAAATTAAAAAAAAATAAATATTAAAATTCTCTCTCTCTCTCTCTCTCTCTCTCTCTCTCCCTCTCTCTCTGTTTAAAATTAAAAAAAAAATCTCTCTCCCTCTCTCTCTCTCTCTCTCTCTCTCACTCTCTCTCTTTAAAAAAAAGAAATATTCAAGGGGTCTTTTCAATAATTTATATCTTTTGAATTTATTATTAACTATCTTGGTCTACTGTGGTTTCTGGGCCAGATGCATGTAATGTTAAAAAAAAGAGTGACTGGCTATAATGGTGCAGGCCTGAAATCCCAGTAATGGGAGAATAAATCAGGACGATCACAAAATCAAAGCCAGCCTCAGCAACTCATTAAGAACATCAGAAACTTAGACCCTGTTTCAAAATAAGAATAAATAAATAGGCTGTGGGGTACAGCTCAGAAGTAATGCAATCTTGGGTTCAGTCCCTAGTAGCACCGAGAAAAAAAATGCTATATATACACTACACTATCATCCTGTTATAATTGAAACATATAATCCAACAAGAACAAAATGAGATCTCTCCCCATTATGACATTTTGCTATGCCTTTGAAAGAAAGCCTTGTTGTCAATCTTTAGCAGTGAAAACAAATATAATATTATATATATATATATATATATATATATATATATATATATATATATGTGTGTTTTCAATGCTAAATATATTATATATGTGTGTGTGTATGTATATATATATATATATATATATATATATATATATATATATATATATATATATATATATATAATTTATTGCAAATAATGTATGGCCAAAACAATGCTGAAGAGACTATAAAAATTGGTACATTATATTTAATGGGTACTAAAATAATGTATATTTTATGAGCTAGTTGATATAGGGGTGTGCTTAAGCAAGCAGGAAATCACTCAAAAAAAAGAGAGAAAAAACCAAAAAGGAATATTTCTGAGTATTCCCTGAGTATTAATACATAAAAGAATAAATGTGACATGGTATTATTTTATTTATATATTTATTTCTTACATACATGACATTAGTGGAATTCATTACATTCATATTTATCCATTCACAGAACAATTTTTCATAACTCTGTATATAAAGTATGTTCATACCAAATTATGCCATTATACATGAACTCTATTTTTTGCATTACAATTCTTAATACATCTTTATAACACAAATTGTCATATCTATGTTTATATATAAGATATGTTGACACCAAATTCACATCTTCATACATGTATTTTGTATAATGTTGTCTGTCTCCTTCCAGCATCCATGTTATTCCTTTTCTTGGCAGCTGGAATAAAAACCTTAATACTAATATTTGAGAATACAGAGGTTTCTTAGACCTGGAAAGGAAAAGAAGGCAAGGTGAGGCTTCCTTCTGACAGCCCAGTGAAGTGAAAGCAAAGCATCATGGGGGCAAGGGGAGCTCAGCTTCCCCTCTACAGTCAAGTCTTTAAAAGAGAAAACAGCAAGGAAAGTAAAGGCTTGGCTTCCTCTTCATAGCAAAGCTAAGGGCAAGGACAGGAACAGTAGGACAAATTTAGCTTCCCAATGATAGCCATCTCAAGGCAATGCATGGCAAAATGCAGAAAGGCCAGGCTTTTTTCCCCCTCAGTAGCCCAGCCATAGCAATGCAAGAAAAGAAAGGTAAGGTGAGGAAGAAAAGCAAACAAGGGTTGGCTTTCCTGATACAGAAGGCAAGGTCAGGCCAGGCAAAGCCTGGCTTCCCTCATGACCAAGCCATGAAAGTTTGGGCCAGACCAGGGAGGATTTGGCTTTTCTTAGATAGCTCAATCACAGCAAGGGATATCAAAGGAAAAAGAAATAATAAGGCAAGGCAAGTCTGGTTTTCCCCTACATAGGTAAACCATGGTCGGTCAATGAAGCAAGCCATCAATTCAAGTTAGGGCAAGCTTTGGCTTCCCCTGATGCACAAGCCATGAAAAGGCTGTAAGAACAAGTCAAGGTCATGCTAGGCAAGGCCAAGCAAGTCTTAACTTCTCAGTAGTCATGCCACGAAGAGGCAAGGCAAGGCCAGATAAGGCAAGACCAGGCAAGAGTTAGTTTTACTCCAATAATCAAATCTTGGCAAGAAAGTCAAGGGAAGACCAGACAATGCAAGTGTCAATTTAAAAAAAACAAAAACATCAGACTGTATCTCACAACTGATTCCTCAGCTGGGTCTGTCAGTGAGATCACCTAATATGGCTCATCAATATGGTCTCAGCTACCTTCAGTATGTGGTATTTGGGTAGCCAGACTTTTTTATGATGGCTTGGGGTATCTCAGGATATAAGGCAGAGGTGTGTCTATTGTCTCATTTGATTTATTCTTGGAAGTCACAAAGCTTCTTTAACACTGATGCAATTGGTCATGGTCCTGCCCATATTCAATACAGAAAACACACTACCTAATTCTTAGTGGGCAGGTAAGAAGTGGTCAGACTGCTCACTCTGCCTAAAGTTGTTAAAACATCAAAAAAGCCCTGTGACTCCACTCTTCATTACATTTTGATCTCTTAAACTATCACTAAAATGTGTAAGTCCCTGTGTACTCTAAAAGAACCAAATTATGCATCATCCACTAATGGTCTTAAAATATCTTGGAATAAGATGCAAAATTTGTACTTTATGTATCTGCCAGAATACTTAGTTGCAGGATTTAAACATTTATTGAAGGCCATTAGGTAGCTTACAGATTTTCTAAAGGAGTCTGAGAATATGGGTTGGAAACTATATGGTTGGGAGAAACCATAAAGTTATACTGCATATTGCTTAGGGAAGTTCCTGATGCCACTGATACTGAGCAGACATTGCTTCTCACCCAGCACAATGTTTCAGAACCTCTGTCTGTTGCCATCTCTGAAATCTCATGTTCCATGCCTTTATTCTAGCCAAGGTGGATCTGTGCAGAACCTACTTTTGAATGTTATTTGCATCCCAAAAGGTGTCTTATGCATATGTACTCAAATGGTTGATGTTAGCCCTTTTTCTTTGTGTGAGGTGCAGCCATGGGAAGAGAAACTGTGTCCCATTGTCCCAGATGTGGAACACGTATGAAAACCTAAATACAGTATATGACATATAATTATGTGATATGTAATGGTTATAAGACTATAAGTACATTAAAATAAATATAATATTGATTAACAGCAACATGATAATATATAAGCTCTCAATGATAATTTCAAACCTATTTTAATGCACCTGTATCAATTTCATTGAAATAGTCATAGAATTGAGTTCCTGGGAATTTAATGGGTTAAGACTGAAAATCTACTCCAGGTCTGGAAGGGATGCATAAGGTTTTACTAGACAGAACAGAGCGGTAGGGCATTCATTTAAAAGTCATTACAGAGTGGTAGAAGGCCAAGAGAGATCAAGAGCAAGTACTCCAGCATATAGTAAAGGCCTTTGCACTGAAATTATGCAGAATATGTGTATAGTGATGTTCAAGATAGGAGGTTAGTATAGTTTTTTTTTTTTTCATTCACTAGTGTACTTTTCACCCTTTACAAATCATATTTTCCTTTTAACTATTTGAAGGTAGTGTGTGCCATGACCAATATACATGCATTACTAATTTTGTTACAAGAAACAATTCCAGGTACTCAAGAGACACTAGCATAAAGATTCAGATAAACAGGCCTTAGTTCTAAGTAAGACTTTATAGATTTTTAGTTTCAGTTTTTGTTGCAGGACCTGACCTTGGAACTACATGGAGGAATGCTTATCTATGCTTGGGGACAAATTTCTGTCAGAACACTGTCAAGTGCAACTTCCTTGTTCCTTTGACAAGGAGTTATTGCCCTGTTGGTGCAAGGTCAGCCTACATGTCAGTTTATAGACTCTTGATGTCTGGACATCCATAAGATGGTCTGTTGTGAATCACCTCTGGCATATCATGACTGTTATATGTAAATTGGCAAATACTCACTCTTAAAGCTATTTTTGCTGTGAAATAAAGCATATGCTGTTCTCTGAAACAATCTCTGGAGGGGTTTCTCCATGCCCTCAAGCTCCCACAGTAGATGTTGGAAGGGCAGGCCCTTCAGCATTCTGGTGCTCAAACATTGGATAATCAGGTGATTTTGCTTGAGGGATCCCTGGCCATAAGGAAACGCAAAGCTCAAAACATAAGCAGTCAGGGCAATGGGTAATTTACCTGGTTAACATAAACATGTTCATCTACTAATTACACAACAGCTTTTAAATGCCCAGGGTATAAAAGTAAACTATGAGGAATTAGAGACTTTTTGGCAAGAATTTTTAGCTACAAATCCATGGTTTCCTTTGGAAGGAATATTCAATACCGATGTCTGGCGACCAACTGACTCTTAAAAATGCTCCTCAGCAGGAGTTGCAAACACATAAACAAGCCTCAAACTTCTTTTATGTTATTTTGCTAGCTGTTAGTGGCTCACTCTGCGTGGAGAAGTTATCACAGCAGTGGCCCACTGTTGTTTGGGAGAGACAGCTATCGCAAGAGAAGATCAGAAGGAAAACGGGGAAAGCTAACAAGAACAAAAGATAGTGAGCAAGAGGAGGGTAACACAGAAGGGGTATCTGATATGAGATGTTGAGATTTAAGTAGAAATGGAGAAAGAACATGAGAAATAATGTAGAAAGAGCAAGGAATCTCCTCTTTGGCTATAAGCTCTTATATCCTTCTTTTTCACAGATGTTGCAACAATGCCATATAGAGGAGTCGACTCATGCTGCATATATTAAATCAAGCTGTACCATGTCAGAAATGGTGATGTTAGGCTTAACATAAGGCATGAAAACCAGTTCTATTATTTGTCAATATTATATATTCCAGGCCTTGGAGCCTTTCTTCAAGGTACCAGACCTCATGATTATACATTATATGGATGACATTATTTTAGCTCACCCCTCTGCACAAGACTTAGACTCCATCTTCCAACAAGTCCAATTAACACTTTAAAAAATTGAATTAAATAGAGCTCCAGGAAATGTTCAAAATTAGCCCATTTTCACTTTTTGTGAATCATTTATTAACTCTTGCAAAGATCTTAGTACAGGCTCTCAACATTTACATAAAATCTCCCATTACTTTAAATGATTTACAAAAGGTTTTAGGAAACAGAAATTGGCTTACATTTCAACAGGTTCTTTGAAGGGCTCTACCTCCTCTGTTCCAATGTTTGGAGAATGATCTATATTCTTTGTCTTTAAGAAGATTAACTCCTGAAGCTTACAAAGCCTTATAAGAGGTTAATAATCAGCTTGCTGATTTGCATCTTAGCCAATGGGATCCTGACAAGGACAATATTACTATAGTTTATACACCTCACCTATTCCCACTGGTCTTGTTTTCTAGGAATAAAGTAGCCATTCAGAATCAGTGCATCTTTCTGCTGCTTTTTTCTTTCAAAATTACCCCCAAATTAGTATGTTTTGTCTAATGGTATTACAACTACACACTAGGACTCTTCAATTATTTGGTCTAAAACCTGATAATTTTTTCTTGCCATTAATTAAACAGGAAGTAAACCTCCATTTGAAAAATAATATCTGTTTCAACATTGAATTGTGACTTTTTCATTTGTTAATCATTTACTCATTGGAAACCTATCCAAGATTTATTTGATAAAACAGTTTATTTTTTAAAGATAATTTGTGATAAACAAATTCCTGAAGCTGACCTTATCTTTACTGATGCCAGTTATTCTGGTGGCCTATTGATTCTTAATTATAATCTTACCAGGGATGAATACAAAACCTGAACTTACAAGGAGCTACCTGTCTCACTCCAATTATTAGAGTTACAGGCAACCACTTGGGTCATTGAAGCTAAGTCAAAAGATATATATATATATATATATATATATATATATATATATATATATATATATATATATATATATATATATCTTTACTGATAGTGTTTATTGTGCCTAAATTATAGCCAGGTTTCCCTGTTTCTTTATTAAAGGGAAAGCAAAATCAGCTTTGGATATAGTCCTTCTTTCTTCTCAAAGAGTGCTCCAAAAATGTACTAACTCACTGTTCATCACTCATATCAGAGCTCTTATGTTGAACCCAGAATGCAAAGCAAAGCCCACTGATGCTAATTCTAAACCAAATTAAACCAAGCTTATATTGAGTTCACAAGAGAGCTGATCAGTGAATTGCCTCACCCAAGAGTAGGGCCAGAGGACAGTGCCTGGTCTAAGAGCAGGGAAGTTTTTATAACATAAAAGGTTACAAAGATAGATATCTAGGCAGCTTACAGCTGACAGGGTCCTGGGAAGCATAATGCAAAGGAAGATAGCAGGTTAATGATCCACACGTCTTAACATCTCAAGGTAGGGAGTAAACTCAGATTCCACCATCAGAATTAATGAGGAGCAGCTGAGATTTTTAGGAAGGGTTGTTATCTGGTGAGGGAGAGCCAGGCATAAGTAAGTTCAAAGCTTGGGCAGGAGTTCTAAGCAAGTTTAAAACACCAAAGTGTGACCAGGCCAAATAGAAATATTAGTAGTTTAGATTAAAACAGAAATGAACTTTTCATGACCTTGTGACAGATGGCTCCCAGTCTTAAGATGGAATTAGGCTGGATTCATCACATACTGTTTTACCTGGATTTATCTCAAAGTTTAATAATTTAACAGATCAAGCCATGTGAAGTGAATATGGCACTGATTGGGAATCTGCAAGGGTTACATGCTCAATTCCATCATTCAGTCCACTCCCTCAAACAGTTTTTTTTCTACACTCAGTATCCTACAAACTAAACAGAGAGTGAAAACTTGTAAAAGTTATGCTTCTTTTTTTTTTTTTTTTTGGGGGGGGGTGTCTTACAACCTCAAGGAGTCATTTCATGGGGTTTAAAGGCATTGTCTTTATGGAATATTGCTGTCATACACATACCCTTGCTTGGTAAATTAAATTATTTATATGTCACAATTGACACATCTTCTGGACTACTTACAGCTACTCCTATGGTTGGGGAAAACACTAATCATGTCATTCAACATATGCTCAAATGCATTGTGACAAAATGTTTTCCACATAATGTCACAACACACAATGGTTAAGCTTATACTTTCAAAATGTTTGCTGTATTCTGTGCGCTATAGAACATTAAATATTTTCCAAGAATTCCTTATAACCCCCAAGGACAAGCCATTTTTGAGACAGCCCATCAAAATTTTATGGCTCAAAACACAAAAATTAGAGATAGAATCCCTTGCTAACTGATGCAATTCCTCATATGTTAACCAATATGGCTTTATTTACCTTATGTTTTTTGAAATTTGATGATGTTAACCATAACCCAATACAGAAATATTAGGACCCATTAACAAGTCCCTAAAGTTACCATAAGTGGTCTGGAAATATCCTCAAAAACAACAATGACAACCACCAGCCCCTTTATTAACCCTAGTGAAAGCTTTTGCTTGTGTTTTTCCAGAATATGTAGACCAATCCATATTGGTCTACATATTCTGGAAAAAAAATCCATATCCCAGCAATATTTGTGCAACACTTGATAGCTGATTCCCCAGAGGCAGAAACTGACTCTCAATATGAGAAAGCATCATCAACAACAATAAACCACAATATCAAAAAACCTGTGGTGATGTCAAAGTGTTGGTCAAACAATCTGAACAGATGGGATAAATTCACATCAAAATGTCTCCCAGCCTTCTATATTCTTAATTTATTCTTTAAATACTTAATCTTCAATAGTACACAGACTATTTCTTTGTGGACCTTCATGACTCATGCTCCTTTCCTTATAGGTGTAGAAAGGGATGGACCATTTCCTAAAATTTTTAGCAATAATTCTCATCTGTTTGCAGATATTGATCATCCAATAGGTTTCTCCAAAGTACCCTAGAACTTCTCCATTCCCTTGCCAGACAGACCTCTTTTTTCTTGTTCTTGTTGTTTTGTTTGTTTGTTTAAATAGATTTAAAATAAAAGATGACAGCAGAATGCATAACAAATTTTATTACACATATATACCACAATTTTTCATATCTCTGTTCTTATATAAAATATGATGAAAACCAATTTGTGTCACCATACATGTATTTTGGATAATGATGTCTATCACATTCCATCATCCTCGCTAATTCCCTGTCTCCTCCCCTTCCCTCCCACCCCTCTGTCATATTTAGAATTCATTTGTTCTTCCCATGCTCCCCCTCCCTACCCCATTATGAGTCAGCCTCCTTATATCAGAGAAAACATTAACCATTTGTTTTTTTGGGGGATTGGCTAACTTCACTTAGCATTATCTTCTCCAGTGCCATCCATATACCTGCCAATGCCATGATTTTATTGACTTTTATTGCTAGTAAAATTCCATTGTGTATATATGCCATGTTTTTTTTTTAATCCATTCAACAACTGAAGGGCATCTAGGTTGGCTCCACACTTTAGCTATTGTGAATTGTGCTGCTATAAATATCGATGTGGCTGTGTCCCTGAAGTATGCTCTTTTTGAGTCCTTTGGGTATAGACCAAGGAGAGAGAGAGGTGGATTACATGGTGGTTTCATTCCCATCTTCTCAAGAAATCTCCATACTATTTGCCATATCGGCTGCACCAATGTGTAGTCCTACCAGGAAAGGATGAGTACCTTTCCCCCCCACATCCTCATCAACACTTATTGTTGTTTGTCTTCATAATACTTGCCATCTGACTAAAGAGAGATAATATCTTAGAGTAGATTTGACTTGCATTGCTCAAATTGCTAGAGATGATGAGCATTTTTTTTATATATTTGTTGATTGATTGTGTATCGTCTTCTTATATGTACCTGTTCCAGTTTTTAGTCCTGTGTTGATTGGGTTATTTATTTATTTTTTTGGTGCTTATTTTTTTGGTTTCTCTATATGCCCAAGAGATTAGTGCTCTATCTGATGTCTGAGGGGTAAAAAGGTGTAGGCTTTCTGTTCACTTCACAGATTATTTCTTTTGCTGAGAAGAAAGTTTTTAGTTTGATTCCATTCCATTTATTGATTCTTGGTTTAAATTCTTGGGCTATAAGAAAGTTTTGTCCTATTCCCACATGAAGAAGATCAAGAACCTACTTTTTCTCTTATTAGACACAGAGTCTCTGGTTTAATTCCTGGGTCCTTGTTCAATTTTGAGTTAAGTTTGGTGCATGGTTAGAGATAGCTCTTTATTTTTATTTACTTTTTGCTCATAACAACATAACACAACAAATAAGCACTGCTTTTGAGATTCAAAAAAATTACATGCTGCCATCTTGGTTCTCCTGCAACAAAATAAGCTTCAAGAAGAACAAATCAACACTGGCCTGGTGGTCCCAGGCTCACAGCAATCCCATTCCACCCTACCCTAGTGGGGCAGACACCCACCAGAGCCTATCCTCAGGTACAGGACAACCCCTTCTGACCAGCAGAGTACTGTGGGAGCCAAATTTCAGCCCAGACCACCACAGTCACCTGACTGCCAAGAGAGGTCAAGCCCAGTGGCCTAGATTCACCTGTCATGTTTCTCATGATAAAAACACCAAGGGTAACTCCAGAGCAACTGGGTTGCATGAAATAACCACACAAGAGACAGAGATACCTTTTTTCGGGGGGTTCCTGTGTTGCCTCCTCTGACCTTAAGTGTCTGAAGAGAGAAAGAGTAAGTGCATACTGAACCTTTTTGTCAAGGAAAAGCAAAAGCCATTCAAATGAGGCAAGGGATCTGGTTTCAGGGATTGAGTCTATTTTTCTGAAGCCTGCTGTCAGCAGGTTGGCTGACATCTAAGAAGGCCATACCCAAAATCAGAGCAAGAGAAATGAACACACAAAAGGCATTTCCATGGAACATTCTATCCCAAACAGAGCAAAGAACAAGTAAGCATAGCTCAATCCATGGGGTGGCATGCCTACCTCTGAAGATGCATCCTCAACCTCCAGGACTGGGGCAATGTCCAGGTCACTTCATAATGTAGTGATGATGAGAGCCTCTCTGCTCCAGGGAGGGGAATGTGAAACATTCAGACTGGCTGCCCACATTTACCCATGCCAACTTATGCAGAACCCAGATTCAGTATGCAGAAGCATTCATTGAGGGACACCAGTAGAGTCTGGAAGCCCAACATTGAGTCAAGGTACAGATAATCTTCACAGGTACAACAAGAATATAGGTAAAAAATGTAATATCTCAGATCCACACTGCAATAAAGGAAGACACAAACACAACTTGAAAAACTAATGGAGGAAAGTGCCCCAAACAAACAAGGACACTATAATAACAGAACCCATGGAAAGTGAAGTTGATGAAATGTCAGAGAATGAGTTCAAAATGTTATAATTAAAATGATCTGTGAATTTTTAAATTACCTAAAGGAGCAAATACAGGCAGATATTTATCACTTCAACAATAAGAGAGAAAATACAGGTAGCACAAGATTACTTTAAGAGAGAGATAGAGACTCTAGAAAAAAATAGTCAGAAATCCTTGAAATGAAGGATACAATAAATCAAATAAAAATTTCAACAGAGAGCATAACCAATAGACTATATCACTTAGAAGAAACAATGTCAGATAATGAAGACAAAGTATACAATCTAGAGAATAAATTTGTTCACACAGTGAAGATAGTTAGACATCATGAACAGAACATCCAAGAATAATGGGACAGCATCAAAAGACCAAATTTAAGAGTTATTGGTATAGAGGAAGGCACAGAGTTTCAAATCAAAGAAATGCACAATCTCTTCAATGAGATAATATCAGATAATTTTTCAGGCATGAAGAATGAATTGGAAAACCAAATACGAGAGGCTTCCAGGACACCAAATATACAAAATTACAACTGATCTACACCAAGGCACATTATAATAAAAATGCCCAGCATACCGAATAAAAATATAATTTTTAAAGTCACAAAAGAGAGAAATCAGATCACATATAGGGGGAGACCTATTCATATCTCAGCAGATTTTTCAACCCAAGCGCTCAAAACCAGGAGACTGTGAATCAACATATACCAAGCTCTGAAAGAAAATGAATGCCAATGAAGAATCTTATATCCAGCAAAACTAAGCTTTAGATTTGATGATTAAATAAAAACCTTCCATGATAAACAAAAGTTAAAAGAATTTACAGTTAGAAAGCCTGAACTATGGAATATCCTCTGCAAAATATTTCAAGATAAGGAAGTGAAAACAATGATGAAAATCAGAGGATAAACCAAGTCACATTAAATATCATAAATTTAAAAAAATGGCTGGGAACACAAATTCTGTCTCAATAATAATCCTGAATGTTAATGGCCTAAACTCACCAATCAAAAGACATAGACTAGCAGATTGTTTTAAGAAAAAAAAAAAAAAAGATCAACAATCTGCTGCCTCCAAGAGACTCATCTCATAGAAAAAGATATCCACAGACTGAAGGTGAAGAGTCGGGGGAAATTGTACCACTCACATGAACTGTGGAAGCAAGCAGAAGTTTCCATCTTTATATCAAATAAAGTAGACTTCAAACTAAAGTTAATCAAAAAGGATAAAGAAGGACACTACCTTCTACTCAAGGGAACCATACACCAACAAGACTTAACAATTTTTAATATATATATACCCCAAACAATGAAGCATCTACATTCATCAAACAAACTCTTCTCAAGTTCAAGAGTCAAATAGACCACAACACAATAATTTTGGGTGACTTTGACACACCTCTTTCTTCACTAGACAGACCTTCCAAACAGAAGCTGAGCAAAGAAATTATAGAACTTTCAAACTCATTCAATGAGGCCAATATCATCCTTATTTCAAAACTAGGCCAAGATGCATTAAAAAAAAAAAAAAAAAAAAAAAAAAAAACTTCAGACCAATATCTCTAATGAACATAGATGCAAAAATTCTCAATAAAATTCTGGCAAATCAAATAAAAAACATATGAAAAAGATTGTGCACCATGATCAAGTGGGATTTATCCCAGATATGCAATGTTGGTTCAACATATACAAATCAATAAATGTAATTCATTACATCAATAGGCTTAAAGATAAAAATCATATGAACATCTCAATAGATGCAGAAAGGGCATTTGACAAAATACAGTACCCCTTTACATTCAAAACACTAGAACAACGGGAGATAACAGAAATATATCTCAAAATCATAAACACTATCTATGCTAAGCTTCAGGCCAATATCATTCTAAATGGAATAAAATTGAAGGCATTCCCTCTAAAAACTAGAACAAGACAGGGGTGCCCTTTTTCAGCACTTGCATTTAACACAGTTCTTAAAACACTGGTCAGAACAATCAGACAAATGAACAAAATTGAAGGAATACACATAGGATAAAAAGAAATTCAATTGGAACTATTTGATGATGATATGATTCTATACTTAGAAGACCCTAAATGTTGCACCAGAAAATTTCTAGAACTAGCAAATAAATTCAGCAAAGTAGCATATATATGTATGTATGTATATATATATATACACATATCTCAACACCCCTGTATCACAGGCATTTCTCTATGCCAGTGATAAATCCTCAGAAATCTGAAATGAGAAAAACTACTCCATTTACAATAGGCTCATAAAACATAAAATACTTGGGAATAAACTTAAAAGAAGGTGAGAGATCAATGTAATGAAAATTACAGAACCCTACAGAAGGAAGTCAAAGAAGACCTTAGAAAATTGAAAGTTCTATCTTGCTCTTGGATGGGCAGAATTAATATTATCAAAATGACCATACTTCCAAAAGCAATATACATATTTAATGCAATTCCAGTCAAAATTCCAATGGTATTCCTCATAGAAATATAAAAAGCAATCATTAAATACATCTGGAAAAATAAGAGACCCAAAATAACTAACTCAATCCTTAGCAGAAAAAGTGAAGCAGGTGGCATCACTATACCAGACCTTCAACTATACTACACAGCAATAGTAACAAAAACAACATGGTATTGGCACCAAAACAGACTGGTAGACCAATGGTACAGAATAGAGGACACAGAGTCTAACCCACAAAATTACAATTATCTTATATTAGACAAAAGTGCCAAAAAGATGCATTGGATTAAAGATAGCCTTTTTAACAAATGATGCTGGGAAAATTGTAAATCCATATGCAACAAAATAAAATTAAACCCCTATCTCTCACCATGCACAAAACTCAACTCAAAATTGATCAAGAACTTAGGGAAAAAACCAGAGATCCTGCAACTAATAGAAGAAAAAGTAGGCCATAATCTTCATATGTGGAATTAGGCCTCAACTTCCTTAAAAAGACTCCTGTGGCACAAGAATTAAAATCAAGAATCAATAGATGTAATGAACTCAAATTAAAAAATTTCTTCTAAACAAAAGAAACAATCTGTAGAACAGGCCCAGTGGTCCGCCAGCATGGTAGACACGTTACCCCAATTGGAGGAGGGGCAGAGCAGAGCCGCCGCCCACCGTCCGAACTGCAAGGTAGGCAGACCTGCGACCTACCGGGAGAACAGGCCCAGCAGCCCCCCAGCGTGGTAGACACATCACCCCAATTGGACGAAGGGCCCAGCTGCCGCCCGCAAGGTAGGCAGACCGCGCATCCATCCGGGAGAAGGGGCCCAGCGGCCTGCCGGCCTAGTTGAAAGATCACCCCAATTGGAGGAGGGGCACAGCCGCCGCCCACGCCTGTAAGATAGGCAGACCTTCAACCTGGAGAACAGGCCCAGTGGCCGGCCAGCGTGGTAGACAGATCACCCCTATTGGAGGAGGGGCCCAGCCGTTGCCTGCAAGGTAGGCAGACCATGCAACCTGGAGAAGAGGCCCAGCGGCCTGCTGGTGTGATAGACAGATCATCCCAATTGGAGGAGGAGCACAGCCACTGCCCGCCCCTGCAAGGGAGACTTTGCAACTATACAAGAACAATATGAATATATAGGGGGAAAATTCAATACCACAACAGTTTCACCAAGCAGAAAGAAACGCGAGCAGAATGAAAAGACAAGGAAAGAAAGGATGACAAGCAATGCAGGTCAACTCAACTTTAGAAGAGGTAATAGCTGCAGCAGATGGAATGTCAGATAAAGAATTCAGAATTTATATGCTTCAGATGATCTGGAGCCTCAAGGAAGACATTAGACAGCAAAATCAGACAACGAAAGATCACTTTAACAATGAATTATATAAACAAATCCAAGAAGCAAAAGATTAACTATACAGGGAGATAGAGGTTAAAAAAAACAAACAAACAGAAATCCTAGAAATGCAGGAAGCAATAAACCAACTTAAAAACTCAAATGAGAATACTACCAGCAAAGTAGAAAACTTAGAAGATAGAACATCAGACAATGAAGACAAAATATTTCAACTTGAAAAGAACATAGACAGCTCAGCGAGACTCTTAAGAAACCATGAGCAGAACATCCAAGAAATATGGGATAACATAAAGAGACCAAACTTAAGAGTCATTGGGATACAGGAAGGTATAGAGGCCCAAACAAAAGGAATGAGCAATCTATTCAATGAAATAATATGAGAAAACTTCCCAAACTTGAAGAATGAGACAGAATCCCAAATCCTAGAATCCTACAGGACGCCGGATGTGCAAAATCAAAAAGAGATCCACACCTAGACACATTATAATGAAGATGGCCAACATACAGAATAAGGAGAGAATTTTAAAAGCTTCAAGAGAAAGGAAGCAGACTACATTTAGGGGTAAACCAATCAGGATAACAGCTGATCTTTCAACACAGACTCTGAAAGCTAGAAGATCCTGGAACAACATATTTCAAACGCTGAAAGAAAATGTGTTCCAACCAAGAATTGTGTATGTACCGAAATTAAGCTTCAGGACGGAAGAAGAAATTAAAACCTTCCATGATAAAAAAAAGCTAATAGAATTTGCAGCTAGAAAACCATCTCTTCAAAACATCCTAGGCTAAACATTACAGGAAGAGGAAATGGAAAATAACAATGAAAACCAACAGTGGGAGGTAGTACAGTAAAGGGAAAAATAATCAAAGAGGAAAAACAAACCATGTTAAGTAACATAAATAAACAAATATGGCTGGAAGAACAATCCATACCTCAATAATAACCCTAAATGTTAAAGGCTTAAACTCACCAATTAAGAGACACAGGCTAGTAGAGTAGATCAAAAAAAAAAAAAAAAAAAAAAAAAGATCAAACAATATGCTGCCTACAGGAGACGCATTTGATAGGAAAAGACATACATAGACTGAAGGTGAAAGGTTTTGAAAAAATCATATCACTCATATGGAATTTGGAAACAAGCAGGAGTGTCCATACTCATATCAAATAAAATAGATTTCAAGCCAAAGTTAATCAAAAGGGATAAAGAGGGACACTACATACTGCTCAAGGGAACCATACATCAACAAGACATAACAATCATAAATATATATGCTCCAAACAACGGTGCAGCTATGTTCATCAAACAAACTTTTCTCAAGTTCAAGAGTCTAATAGACCACCATACAATAATCATGGGAGACTTCAACACACCTCTCTCACCACTGGACAGATCTCCCAAACAAAAGTTGAATAAAGAAACTATAGAACTCATTAATACAATTAATAACCTAGACTTAATTGACATATATAGAATATATGACCCAACATCAAGCAGTTACACTTTTTTCTCAGCAGCACATGGATCCTTCTCAAAAATAGATCATGTATTATGTCACAGGGCAAATCTTAGACATTATAAAGGAGTAGAGATAATATCATGCATCTTATCTGATCATAGTGGAATGAAACTGGAAATCAACAATAAAAGAAGGAAGGAAAAAACATGCATCACTTGGAGAATGAACAATAGGTTACTGAATGATCAATGGGTTATAGAAACCATCAAGGAGAAAATTAAACAATTCTTAGAGATAAATGAAAACACAGACACAACATATCGGAATCTATGGGACACATTGAAAGCAGTTCTAAGAGGAAAATTCATTGCCTGGAGTTCATTCCTTTAAAAAAGAAAAAAAAAAAAAAAACAACAAAAACAAATAAATGATCTCACACTTCATCTCAAAATCCTTGAAAAAGAATAGCAAAACTACAGCAAAAGAAGTAGAAGGCAAGATATAATTAAATCAGAGCTGAAATTAATGAAATCAAAACAAAAGAAACAATTGAAAAAATTGACAAAACTAAAAGTTGGTTCTTTGAAAAAATAAATAAGATCGACAGACCCTTAGCCATGCTAATGAAGAGAAGAAGAGAGAGAACTCAAATTACTAGCATACGGGATGAAAAAGGCAATATTACAACAGACACTTCACAAATACAGAAGATAATTAGAAATTATTTTGAATCCTTATACTCCAATAAAGTAGAAGATAGTGAAGGCATTGATAAATTTCTTAAGTCATATGATCTGCCCAGCTTGAGTCAGGAGGATATAGACAACCTAAAAAGACCCATATCACTTGAGGAAATAGAAGAAGCTATCAAAAGACTACCAACTGAGAAAAGCCCAGGACTGGATGGGTATACAGCAGAGTATTACAAAACCTTTCAAGAAGAACTAATACCAATACTTTTCAAGCTATTCCAGGAAATAGAAAAATAGAGAGACCTTCCAAATTCATCCTACAAGGCCAACATCACCCTGATTCCTAAATCAGACAAAGATACTTGAAAGAAAGAAAACTACAGACCAATATCTCCAATGAATCTAGATGCAAAAATCCTCAATAAAATTCTGGCGAATCGGATACAAAAACATATCAAAAAAATTGTACACCATGATCAAGTAGGATTCATCCCTGGGATGCAAGGCTGGTTCAATATACGGAAATCAATAAATGTTATTCACCACATCAGTAGACTTAAAAATAAGAACCATATGATCATCTCGATAGATGCGGAAAAAGCATTCGACAAAGTACAGCATCACTTTATGTTCAAAACTCTAGAAAAACTAGGGATAACAGGAACATACCTCAATATTGTAAAAGCAGTTTATGCTAAGCCTCAGGCTAGCATCATTCTGAATGGAGAAAAACTGAAGGCATTCCCTCTAAAATCTGGAACTAGACAGGGATGCCCTCTCTCTCCACTTCTGTTCAACATAGTTCTCGAAACACTGGCCAGAGCAATTAGACAGACGAAAGAAATTAAAGGCATAAAAATAGGAAAAGAAGAACTTAAATTATCACTATTTGCAGATGATATGATTCTATACCTAGCAGACCCAAAAGGCTCTACAAAGAAACTATTAGAGCTAATAAATGAATTCAGCAAAGTGGCAGGATATAAAATCAACATGCATAAATCAAAGGCATTCCTGTATATCAGCGACAAATCCTGTGAAATGGAAATGAGGACAACCACTCCATTCAAAATATCTTCAAAAAAATAAAATCCTTGGGAATCAACCTAACAAAAGTGGTGAAAGACTTATACAATGAAAACTACAGAACCCTAAAGAGAGAAATAGAAGAAGATCTTAGAAGATGGAAAAATATACCCTGTTCATGGATAGGCAGAACTAACATCATCAAAATGGTGATATTACCAAAAGTTCTCTATAGGTTTAATGCAATGCCAATCAAAATCCCAACGGCATTTCTTGTAGAAATAGAGAAAGCAATCATGAAATTCATATGGAAAAATAAAAGACCCAGAATAGCAAAAACAATGCTAAGCAGGAAGTGTGAATCAGGCGGTATAGCGATACCAGACTTCAAACTATACTACAGAGCTATAGTAACAAAAACAGCATGGTACTGGTACCAAAACAGGCGGGTGGACCAATGGTACAGAATAGAGGACACAGAAACCAATCCACAAAACTACAACTTTCTTATATTTGATAAAGGGGCTAAAAACATGCAATGGAGGAAGCATAGCATCTTCAACAAATGGTGCTGGGAAAACTGGAAATCCATATGCAACAAAATGAAACTGAATCCCTTTCTCTCGCCATGCACAAAAGTGAATTCAAAATGGATCAAGGAGCTTGATATCAAATCAGAGACACGCCGTCTGATAGAAGAAAAAGTTGGCTACAATCTACAGTCGGTGGGGTCGGGCTCCAAATTCCCCAATAGGACACCCATAGCACAAAAGTTAATAACTAGAATCAACAAATGGGACTTAATCAAACTTAAAAGTTTTTTCTCAGCAAAAGAAACAATAAGAGAGGTAAATAGGGAGCCTACACCCTGGGAACAAATCTTTACTCCTCACACTTCAGATAGAGCCCTAATATCCAGAGTATACAAAGAACTCAAAAAATTAGACAATAAGAGAACAAACAACCCAATCAACAAATGGGCCAAGGACCTGAACAGACACTTCTCAGAGGAGGACATACAGTCAATCTACAAGTACATGAAAAAATGCTCACCATCTCTAGCTGTCAGAGAAATGCAAATCAAAACCACCCTAAGATACCATCACACTCCAGTAAGATTGGCAGCCATTATGAAGTCAAACAACAACAAGTGCTGGCGAGGATGTGGGGAAAAGGGTACACTTGTACATTGCTGGTGGGACTGTAGATTGGTGCAGCCAATTTGGAAAGCAGTATTGAGATTTCTTGGAAAGCTGGGAATGGAGCCACCATTTGACCCAGCTATTCCCCTTCTTGGTCTATTCCCTAAAGACCTAAAAAGAGCATGCTACAGGGACACTGCTACATCGATGTTCATAGCAGCACAATTCACAATAGCAAGACTGTGGAACCAACCTAGATGCCCTTCAATAGATGAATGGATAAAAAAAAATGTGGCATTTATACACAATGGAGTATTACTCTGCATTAAAAAATGACAAAATCATAGAATTTACAGGGAAATGGATGGCATTAGAGCAGATTATGCTAAGTGAAGCTAGCCAATCCCTAAAAAACAAATGCCAAATGTCTTCTTTGATATAAGGAGAGTAACTAAGATCAGAGTAGGGACGAAGAACAGGAGAAGAAGATTAACATTTAACAGGGATGAGAGGTGGGAGGGAAAGGGTGAGAGAAGGGAAATTGCATGGTAATGGAAGGAGACCCTCAGGGTTATACAGTGGAGGGGGTAGAGAGAGAGGAGGGGAGGGGAGGGGCGAGGTCGGGAGGGGGGAGGGTGGAGGATGGGAAAGGCAGCGGAGCACAACAGACACTAGTATGTCAATATGTAAATCAATGGATGTGTAACTGATGTGATTCTGCAATCTGTGTATGGGGTGAAGGTGGGAGTTCATAACCCACTTGAATCAAATTGTGGAATATGATATGTCAAGAAATTTGTAATGTTTTGAACAACCCACAATAAAAAATTTAAAATAAAAAGAAAATAAAAAATAAAAAAAAATTTGATTCTTTTCTTTTTCAGTTTTTACATCTTGATTTTATCAATTTCGTCTTTGATTTTTTTCCCCTTTATTTTGCTGATTTTAGTGTTTTTCTCTAGGTCCTTAAGATATAATGTTAGAATATTTTACTCAGTAACTTTCTATTCTTTTAATGTATGGGCTCAATGCTATAAACATTTCTCTTAGAACTGCCTTCATAGTGTCCCAAAGGTTTTTATATATTGTATCACTATTCTCATTTACATTTAACTTTTTTATTTAAACTCTGATTTGTTCATCTATCTGTTCATTATTCAATAGTGAATTTAGTCTCCTAGTGTTAATTTTTTTTTTTAATTTTCATCTTGTTGATTTCTAGTTTTATTCCTTTATGGTCTGACAGAGTTCAAGGTATTAGCTCTATTTTTGGTATTTGTGAAATGTTGCTTTATGTACTAAAATATGGTCTATTTTGGAAAATGTTCCCTGTGCAGCTAAGAAGAAACTATATTCAGTCATTGATGAGTAAAATATTCTGTTCATTTCTGTTAAGTCTAAATTATTTATTGTAATTTTAGTTCTATATTTAACTTTTGTTGGTATGATCTTTCTAGTGATGAGAGACACATCTTAAAGTTACCGATATTATTGTGTTGTTATCTGTTTGATTCTCTATATTGAGAAGGAGCTCTTGATTACTTAGATGCTTCATAGTTTGGAGCATATATATTTACCACTATTATTTCTTTCTGTTGTATTAATCTACTAAGCAGTATGAAAATGGAATTTTTTATCTGTTGTGATGAACTTTTGCTCAAAGTCCATTATATCAGATATGAAAATAGATACACCTTGTTTATAAGATCCATGTGAATGATATGTTTTTCCCATCCTTTCACAGTTAGTCTGTGTATATATCTGTCTAAGAGGTGAGTCTCTTGGAGACAGGCTATTGTTGGGTTCTTTTTTTTTTTTTCAATTCAATCTGCCAATGTATGTCTGTTGATGAGTTGAGTCCATTAACATTCAGTGATATTATTGAGAGATGATTTATGTTGCCTGTTATTTTGGTACATTTCTAGTTATCAAGTTGAAATAGATTCTACATTGATTAATTATTCTTTTAGTTTTAGTTTCTGTATGTTTTTATTTGCATATTTTATTTTTTCTTAATAAAATATTTATTGAGTGTGTTTTATAATGCCAGCTTTCTAGTTGTGATTTTTTTTAACTTTTGTTTATTATGGATGTTATTATCTCATATTAAAATCTGACATAATTTAGTATTCTATGCAGAATCCGTTTTCTTTCAGAGCTTAGTATATATTATTTCAAGACCCCCTAGCTTTTAAGGTCTTTGAAAAATCAGCTGAGATCTGGATCAGTTTGCCTCTGAATATGACCAATCATTTTTCACTATCAGGTTTTAAAATTCTATTATAAGTAAAATTCTATACTTATTCTGTATGTTAGGCATTTTCATACTATTGTGGCTAGGAGTGTTGTAATTCTATATATTTGGAGTTGTATACACCTCCTGTGTTTGATTTTTCATTTTATTCTTAAGATCTTGGAAATTTTCAGTTATTTCATTGAAAAGATTGTTCATTTTTTGTTTTGAAATTCCATCCCTTCATCTATCACAGTGAATATTAAATTTGGCCTTTTCTTATTATCCCATATATTTTTTTTTAAATTCTGTTCATGGTCTGGTAACATCTTTTCTCCATGATGAACTTTGTTTTCAAGATTATGCACTACTTCTTTATTACCTGAATAATTGTCCTTTAAGTCATCTAGTGTATTGGTGATGCTTTGCATTGCATTTTTAATTTGGTTTATTGATTTCTGAATTTTGAAAATTTCTGATTTATTTTTCTTTAGAACTTCTATTTCTTTATTGATATTTTACTTCTTGTGTCTTCTCTGTGATTTTACTTTTTACATTATATTTTATCTCATAGATCAGTTGAAATATAAACTTTCAAAATTCCCTCTCTGACATTTTATTCACTGTCGTTTTTGTGGAATCTGCTTTTGAGTCATTCTGGTTTGTTTGGGATGTTTTGTTCCCTTGCTTGTTCATATTGTTTGTGTGTCTATTCATGTATCAAAATGGATCTCTAGCAACAGAACTTCTATTCTGCGCATTTCTAGTGATCCTGTAGATATCTTGTGGCTCACAGATTGGGGGGGGAGCCAAATAATTGCAACCAACTGTGCATAAAAATATAGAACTAAATTGCATACTTAATTTTTATTTTCACACAAAGTTAGTTGGCACAATAAACAGAACTGTATCAATTTATATCAGTAATGACAGTAAGTAATCATGAGTTATATCTTTCATAAAATAAAAGAATAAGTGTTTTCTATAGCTTTAATTGTATTAATTGTTGCTTTAGCATTAGTGGTGATGTGTGGAGTTTTATAAACCAAGGGTTCTGGGGGAAATTAAAAATAGAGTTCATTATGAAGAAAAAAGCAATGGTGATAGAAAAGGATTAGCAGTTTCAAGATGTGAGTAGGGCAGAAGCAAAGTGATATACGATGTATTGTTTATGAGGAAGAAGGAAAAACAAGTAAAAGAAATAAAGAGTAAAGTGAGAATAATGGAATTTCACTTTTTGTAAGATAAAAGAAATAGAAACAAAAAGAAATAAAAGGTTTGAAACAGAACACAAACTCAATCCAAAATAGGCTAATTGAAAACTTTTACCCTTAACAACAGAGTAAGGAAAAATAACTATGTTTCAGAATAGTACAAATGAGAAAGCATAAACAAATATGTACAAGTGTATGAATGTCCTTCATGTATCCATCAGTACACATACAAAAACTAAAAAGAGAGAGAAAAAAAAAAAAAACAGGATTGTTACTGAGAGTATGTGCTTGCTGTCTCTTCCAAAGTGTCTTTCCATCTCTCAGTTTCCATTCTCCATGGGATGGTATGGGGAGCTGTGAAAGGTGCTGTCAGCTCCACCCCCAGGGTATAGGTTATGCTAGGTTCTACAATATGTTCTCAGGGGAGGCAGTGAGGTCCTGTCTTTGCCCCAGGTGTTTCATTTCATGGGGAGTTACTGGGCATAAATAAATCAGTGCACACCTAGGATTTACTCTACTCTTCTCCCCAGGGCTACATTCATGGGACAGGGAAGCCAGTCCTTTACCAGTTCTGTTTTTTCAGGGTACTGTTATTTCTTACCTCCTTAGGTCTGCCCTCAAGCACCAAGGTCCATCACTCCTGCTCATTGAGATTATGAAGCAACTGCCACTGGTCTTGGGCACAGCTGTGTCAAGGGAGGAGAGGAGGACAGGCTCTCTTTGGCCTATCAGACTAGTATTACCTTCAATTTTTCTCCATTCAGAATGATGCTAGCCTGAGGCTTAGCATAGATAGCTTTTACAATGTCAAGGTAAGTTCCTGTTATCCCGAGTTTTTCTAATGTTTTGAACATAAATGGATGCTGTACTTTGTCAAATGCTTTTTCTGCGTCTATCGAGATGATCATATGGTTCTTATCTTTAAGTCTATTGATGTGGTGAATAACATTTATTGATTTCCGTATATTGAACCATCCTTGCATCCCAGGGATTTATCCTACTTGATCATGGTGCACAAATTTTTGATGTGCCTTTGTATCCGATTCGCCAGAATTTTATTGAGAATTTTTGCATCTAGGTTCATCAGAGATATTGGTCTGTAGTTTTCTTTCTTTGAGGTGTCTTTGTCTGGTTTCAGAATCAATGTGATGTTGGCCTCATAGAATGAATTAGGAAGAGCTCCCTCTTTTTCTATTTCCTGAAATAACTTGAAAAGTATTGGTATTAATTCTTCTTTAAAGGTTTTGTAAAACTCCGCTGTATACCCATCCGGTCCTGGACTTTTCTTGGTTGGTAGTCTTTTGATTGCTTCTTCAATTTCATCCATTGATATTGGTCTGTTCAAATTGTGTGTATCCTCCTGACTCAGTCTGGGCAAATCATATGTCTTAAGAAATTTATCGATGTCTTCACTATCTTCTATTTTATTGGAATATAGGTTTTCAAAATAATTTCTAATTGTCTTCTGTATTTCTGTAGCATCTGTTGTGATTTTGCCTTTTTCATCCCGTATGTTAGTAATATGAGTTCTCTCTCTTCTTCTCTTCGTTAGCATGGCTAAGGGTCTGTCAATCTTATTTATTTTTTTGAAGAACCAACTTTTAGTTTTGTTAATTTTTTCAATAGTTTCTTTTGTTTCAGTTTCATTGATTTCAGCTCTGATTTTAATTATTTCTTGCCTTCTGCTACATTTGCTGTTGTTTTGCTCTTCCTTTTCTAGGGCTTTGAGATGAAGTGTGAGCTCATTTATTTGTTAGTTTTTCCTTTTTTTGAGGAATGACCTTCAGGCGATGAATTTCCCTCTTAAAACTGCTTTCATTGTGTCCCATAGATTCCAATATGTTGTGTCTGTATTTTCATTTATCTCTTAGAATTTTTTGATTTCCTACTTTATGTCTTCTGTAACCCATTGATCATTCCGTAACATATTGTTCATTTTCCATGTGATGTAGAATTTTTCCTTCCTTCTTTTATCATTGATTTGCAGTTTCATTCCATTATGGTCAGATAAAATGCATGGCATTATCTCCATCCCTTTATATTTACTGAGGGTTGCCCTATGGCATAATATATGGTCTATTTTTGAGAAGGATCCATGTGCTGCTGAGAAAAAAGTATATCCACTTGATGATGGTTGATATATTCTATATATGTCAGTTACGTCTAAGTTATTGATTGTGATATTGAGTTCTATAGTTTCTTTATTCAACTTGTGTTTGGAGGATCTGTCCAATGGTGAGAGAGGTGTGTTGAAGTCACCCATAATTATTGTGTTGTGGTCTATTTGATTCTTGAACTTGAGGAGAATTTGTTTTATGAACGTTGCAGCACCATTATTTGGTGCATAAATATTGATAATTGTTATATCTTGTTGGTGAATGGTTCCTTTTAACAGTATATAATGTCCTTCCTTATCCCTTTTGATTAACTTAGTCTTGAAGTCGATTTTATTCGATATGAGGATGGCCACGCTTGCTTGCTTATGAGGACCGTGTGCGTGGTATATTTTTCCCAACCTTTCACCTTCAGCCTGTGTATGTCTTTTCCAATCAGATGTGTCTCCTGGAGGCAGCATATTGTTGGATTTGTTTTTTTAATCCATGTTACCAGCCTATGTCGCTTTATTGGAGAGTTTAAACCATTAACGTTTAGAGTTACTATTGATATATGGTTTGTACTTCCAGCCATGTTTGATTATTTATCTCTTTTTTTTTAATATTTATTTTTTAGTATTTGGTGGACACAACATCTTTGTATGTGGTGCTGAGGATCGAACCCGGGCCGCACGCATGCCAGGCAAGCGCGCTACCACTTGAGCCACATCCCCAGCCCCATTATCTCTTTTTTTTTCCCTTAATTTAGTTTGTTTCTCCATGATTAGCTTCCCCCCCTCCGTCTGTCTTTACTGAGCTACTTCCCACTGTTGGCTTTGGTTATTGTTTTTTATTTCTTCCTCATATAGTGTTTTGCTCAAATGGTTTGCAATGCTTGTTTTCTGGCTGCAAATTCTTTTAGCTTTTGTTTATCGTGAAAGATTTTTATTTTGTTGTTGTACCTGAAGCTTAATTTTGCTGGATACAGAATTCTTGGTTGGCATCTATTGTCTTTCAGTGTTTGAAATACGTTGTTCCAGGATCTTCTCGCTTTCAGCATCTGTGATGAAAAATACGTTGTTAACCTTATTGGTTTACCCCTGAATGTAATCTGCCTCCTTTCTCTTGTAGCTTTTAATATTTTCTCTTTGTTCTGTATATTGGAGATCTTCATAACAATGTGTCTTGGTGTTGGTCTACTGTGATTTTGTATGCTCGGTGTCCTGTATGCATCTACAATTTGTATATCTGTTTCCTTTTTTATTTCTGGAAAGTTTTCTGTAATTATTTCATGTAGCAGGTTACTCATTCCCTTGGTTTGAATCTCTGTACCTTCCTCTATCCCGATGACTCTTCAATTTGTTTTTTTTATGTTATCACATATCTCTTGGATGTTTCTCTTGTGATTTTTAACCAGCCTATCTGAGTTGGCTAGACTCTTTTCAAGATGATATAGTTTGTCTTCATTATCTGATGTTCTGGCTTCTACTTGCTCCACTCTATTAGTGATACTCTCATTTGAGTTTTTAATTTGGTTTATAATTTCCTTCATTTCTAAGATTATTGTTTGATTCTTTTTTATAATCTCTATCTCCTGATAAAGATGCTTAACTTCTTCTTTTATCTGTTTATGTAATTCATTCTCAATGTGTTCTTTCGCTGCTTGAATTTGCTGTCTCGTATCCTCTTTAAGGTTCCATTCCATCTGTCTAAGGTATTCCTTGAGTTCTTTATATGACCATTTTTTCTGATGACTCTATATCCTCCTGAATATTTAGGCTGTCCTGCATTGTTTGTACTCCTTTTCTTCCTTGCTTTTTCATGCTGCTCATGTTGCTTCTTGTTTTGTTTGACTGCTGAGTTACTGTTTACTCCTATAAATTTATTTGTTGCATCCCACTGACGGTTCTTAGATGAATTCTTCCATTCCCTTTGATCTTGGGAGATAGAGATAAAACCCATGGTATCCTGGTATCCTAAGAAGTGAGGTGGTTCTGCCCCCTTAATGATTCTTGAAAGAATTGAAAACCACAGTGCCACCTGCTTCATCCTTGAATGATGGCTAGACCAATACAGTGAAATATTTGAATTTCTCATGACCAGGAAGCACTGGAGAACACTTAGAGCTCCTGTTGCTCATCATGACTGAACCAGATAGTGTCTTTATTGACTGGTATTTATAAAAAAAAAATGGTGTAGAAAAGAAATGCCATTGAATTAGAGCCTGCTTGGAACTGGGACTGGAGCAGTGGAGTGCAGGTGTCTGATAAAACATCTGTGGTGGAGCCATGTGGATCTGCCATTTGTTTCCAAATGACATGTGACTGACATCAGGCAGTCAGCAGACCCTTATATGTAAAGGCCTCTCGTGGGGAGAGGTTTTGGGGTGATACTCAGAATCAGGTTGCTACTCTAAGTGGGAAAGATGTATGGGATAGCAGACCACTTGTTGTTTTCTCCTGCAGACCCTGTCTCACCACACATGACAGAACTTGCTCCAGTGCTGTGTCCCAGTTTGTTGTAGGGACAAATGAAGCAAGGCACTGAAGATAGCAGGAAACAGTTTTATATGGCTGCAGCCAGGTTCAGAAAGCACAGCTTTTGCTGTGATCAATCAATATCTCTGAGTTCAGGGAGTTTCAGAGTTTTATACCCAGCATGTTCACAGTCTGCAGAAGTTCACATAAAAGCAGCTTTTGCTTTCACTGTTCTGGACAAGTTAACCCTTCAAGGAGAACATCTGAGAAGAGGAGAGCTTCTTCTTCCCTTTCTTTCCTCCCCCTGATAGCTGTTACCATGGAGCCCATTTGTAACTTATCTTAAAAATGTAGACATCTCTGTGAAGCCCAGCTCAAGGCCAGAGGCCTTGTTTGCACATTTCTTCAAAGTACTATACTGGATACATTTTTGAAAATACTAAGGGGTGTCAAGCACCTGGAGTGCTGGTATCTTCCTGGCCAGTGGCCAAGTAAACAGGGCAACACAAAAATAGAAATTTTATCTACACTGAACTCTTTTGCAGAGACTCTGTGCCTGACAGTCCCCAAATCATCCATGGTGAACAGGGCTTTTCTGTGGAGAAAGGGGGTGCCACTTCATTAGGACCCTTCTTCCTCCACGGAGAAGTCTTTTCTGCTGTCCTTTAGTAAAGCTTCAACTTTCCACTCTAAACTTGCCTCAGCGTGCTTCTCTGTTGTTATACTTCAGTATTGGGGAAGCAAGAACTCATTACCAGTAAACACTGGTAACAATAACACTCAAAGGACAGAGATAATGCCAAAAATAAAGTCAACATTTAGAACTAACGATAAAAATGATCTTTAGTGATAAGAATTCCTTAATTTGATACTTTAAAAATAACAACAACCTGTCACCAGGGGGAAAATTTGTGACATTCAGTCAAGGGGAGAAATAAAGATTGTCCACATGCTTCTGCTCCTTTCATTTCTTTATTCACTGAAATTACTCAATACAATTTTACTCTATAGGTTCTTAATTAAGAAAACTACAATCCTTAATGATAATAACTGCAATAGATATAATCAATTAACAGCAAGCAATTCTAGATTAATTAATTCACAGAAAACAATTTTAGGTTAATTCTGAGCATTGCAAAACACATTTAATCATGACAGGCTAGTGACAGACATTTCCTCTGAATGCTAAGTTCAAAAGTCTCAAGCATTAGGCTTTATGTCCTGCAGATGCACACTCACTCAAACAGCATTGATGGAGTCCCGAACCAAAACAGACTTTTTCTGGTGTTGAGTGGATGACCAGTTGAGGGGAGGGTCATAGGGAGAAGTTGTAGCTCTCACAAACGTCCAGAAAAGGTGATAGAGTTTGAGAGCAGGGAGGATCACACAGAGAATCAGGAGAATGATGGCAAGTGATGGGATGTCAGTGCAGGTCCTCATCAGGCTCTCCAGCTCGAGTACATACTTGTTTAGGCTGGCTTAATTCCTGTTTATGAACTCTATTTTTTATACTAAATTTTGGGTTTTTTTGACCACCCCTTGTAATTCTTATCAGGTGCTACCAGATTTCTCCATGACATCATTTACACTGGAGTCAGAAACATCTGATCGGGTGGTCTCCATACTGACGTTCTCATCTTTCACTCTTATCAGGAGAGGAAAGCCTGCCAGAGGCTTTACTCAGTTTATCAGGGGGATGGGAATTAATTTGTCTGAGGCCGTATTAGAGGGCTCTTTAGGTGTGCCTGGTGATAAATGACCTCTAATATTGATCTCAGGTTTCAAAATGGAGTTTTTTAAATGGAGTGAGAAACTGATGTGACTCCATTTTTGAGAAACCAGCCTCTCCCTGAGAGCAAAGCCTGTCCAAAGTGGGGAATTATCCTTGTCCTTGGAAAACCCAGAGTGTCCTTGGAACATACCTACCCTGCTGAGTTGTTTGTAAATAATTGGAGAGATCTTCCATGCCAAGTCATCCTGACTCAGTTACACTAGGTTAGGACCAATAGCAACCCCCTAGCAACCACAAAAAGCATGAGACAGAGAAAAATACCTGAAATGCCAGGTGATCTTCCCAGTAGTTTTGATGATTGGTAACATGATTAGGCAACCCTGCAAGTTTATCATATACACTCTTGGAACCCCTCATGGCCTAAACCAATCAGTTCAAATGTATCCACAACTTGAACTAACCAATCACACTTACCTGACTTGTTCCTGCCAATGAATGTGCTAATCAATGTTAAGAGTTGTTGTTTGACTTTTCTGTGATGTTAAATGATTGGCTGTGTAATGTTGTGATGCATACAGTATCCCCCAAAATCTATTAATCCTCAGTGAACTAAGGGTCTCGACTTATTCTTTAGGACTGCTGCATTTAAAATGGTTGAGTCCAGGCTTGAGCTTACAATAAACACTCTTGTGTGATTGCATCAGATTCAGCTCCTGGAGGCCTATTGGGGTCCCATTAATCTGGCATTACAGGAGTTGCTTAGGCTCAGGCCTAAGGCCATTCTAACATAACCCCTTTCATCTTGACAGCTTTTCTGCAGATAAACAGAAGCCATAACACATAACTCCTGTTTTCATAAACTTGATCTCTTGAGTCCAGTGTCATTTCAAGTTCTGGGTCTAAAAAGACATATTTATTTTCCTTGATGTTTCAATAAATCACAAGTAATTCTTAGAAATAGCTTGGAAGGATAACAATGTTATTCTGCAAAACTTCATGAACTTTCATATTACTTGCTTTGTGTGACTGACCAGTATGTGAAAGGCCTTGAGGATATGTGAAAAATATATTATGAATATAATAGGGAGAACCCTTGAGATTTTTTTTTTTTTTGCTTACTGTACACACATCCTGAGGCCAAATGAGGATTTTTTTTAGTGATCAATTCTCAAAGAAGAGATAATGATCATAAAGGAATAAATTAACCTATATATTATGAAATAAATCTAATATATATGTAATTAAAATTGAGGACATATATGGTCATGCCAAATAGTTTGATGAATCATTTCAATTACAATTATTAAGTTATTTTAATGTTTTGCTTTCTATCTGCATTAGAGACATTGCTGACCTGCAATTCAGGAAAACAGTGTTAATTCTAGCACTGAGTTTATCAGGTTTTGTAACTTTGATATATTACTTATTGCCATAAGATCTCTAGTTTTTCAATGTATATATGTATAAATTTACACATTCTAGAAGGTTTTAGGAAGATAAAAGAAAATATGTATTAAAAGAGTAATTTAAAAAGCTCTTTAAAATTAATATACCATTTCTACAGTTATTACATAGCATTTTCTTTTTAAGAATGTATTAACCAGCAATATGTATATAACATAATAACATAATAACCAAATATGGTACAAACAAATAAACATAAATTAATAAATGTTATATGATATATTTTATAATAATATTTGTAAAATATACTCAGAGGTGAAAATAAACATTTAAATAATGATACATGTACATGTCCATTTTTATTAAGGTATAGTGAAATACATCTATTTTTGTAATATACTTTTATTCATGAAAGCATCATAAATATTATCAAATATTATTGTAGCTGCCAAAATTAAAAATCCAAATTGTACATATCTCAGTAAATAAATGGCTTTTAGTGATTGAAATTTTTGAGTCTATTATTGTGAAACAAATACTCAGTAAAATATGCTCTGAAGAAAACTTCAATTTGGAAATGTAAAAACATAGAAAGGAGTGTTTAGAGTTGTTTTACCATGAGATTAATTTAAAATATTTTTGATACCCGAACAAATACTCTGAAGGTTTTATCCTTAAGAAATACATATGAAAGAGTATATCAATTCTGTTTCTGAGTAATGCAAGCATAAGAGAAAGATGATAAGAATACTAAGTAAGCCTAAAAAATCTGATAATCATGAAATAAATAAATACTTGGCAAGAAAATATCTAGAATCAATTTTGATGTAAAGTCAAAACTAATGAACATTCTAATTTACCAAACAAGACTTGAGAAATGGGTGTGCACAACAAGGTTTAACCTTAGAAAATTCCATACATCCCCTCTATCTGTCCATGTGTCTCTCTCACGTCTTTCCACTGTGACACCAAAAACAAAAACAGTGAAGAACAAGTTTTTGAGTAATTATATTTAGGTCTTTAAAGAGTTTAAAAATGGCTAGCTCTCTTTAATCTATTTTTAGTAGTAATTTGCCTTAGTATTTCTTCAATAATTAGTGATCATCCTGTGCTTGTTGCTCATAATATAGAATGTGTAGAATCACCCAGAATGAGGCTCTGAAGAGCACTATTTGAATAATGTCAGAGCAAAAAGTGCTACCAAACAGTAGGAACTGAAGAACAAGGCTGAAGCCAGTGCAGGACCACATAGCATGCAGGGTATCTCAAGTAGTAACGGAGGTGGTCTATGAGGTCTGACCTCCCTTAGCCAAGACAAAAAACAGACTAGTACATACTGTCTTAGAAAATATTTTTCTTCAAATCTTATATTTTAATGGATACATGGTAAGAATCCAGAAGTTAAATGTAAACTAGCACATTTACATTCATTTCTGGGACACTTTTATTTCTAGTTCGCTTGATTAGCTAATTTTAATGTATTTCACTATGTCCTAATTGATATTCTAGCTATGGTAGATAACTTTTACTTATTCAATATTTATCAGGTAATTTACAAAGGACTCCATTACAGAATACAGTCATTAAAAAAAAAAAAAAAAAAAAAAAACTCATAAAGAAACAGATGACATTGTTTAAAACACATACACAGTAATCACAGGATATGTAGTCTGTGTAAACACCATGGTCTTTATGTTTAGCTCCTAGTTTAAAGAAAAGTTGACTGTCTTGGAAGTTTAGTTTGAAACCTTATCTCAAAGAACTTGAAAGAACTTCTCCCGTGTATTTAGACAGGGAGACTGGTAGTAAGTAACTCAGAGACAACTGTGAGTTTGGCACCTTTATTAATGATCACTTTTTAATTTGTGGAAGATTTTAAACTCTTTGAACATTTACATTCCAACTCAGAAGTAGGGAATTTTATTTTTTCATGTTCTATTTTCCCTTTTCCATCTCTAATTTCTCTCATTTTAGAATTATGTTAAGGAAATTTATTCTTCTGGTCTGATCTTCTCTTTTTGCTCTGAAGAATCTTTTCAACATTATCTTCCAGGTTTTATAATAGCCATATATTTTTAAATTTTTTTTTAATCTTGTTTTTAATATACAAATTCTATGCCTTGATTTTTTGAGTTTTGTACCTGGTGAGGTGTGATTCCATGAGCTCAGGTTTGAAAAAAAAATAATCATTAAGTTATAAAGTTTCAATCATATATATTAAGATAAAGAAACAGTTTTAAAATTACCCTATTTGGTATAATATTTTAAGTACAATAATTTTAAATGAAAAATATTTCAAATAAATTAATTTTCTTTCTTATTTGGCAATCTAAATGAAGGCATAACAACTCATTTTATTCTTCTTACTTATAATTTTATCCTATTAAATATGCTTTGTCATTTATTATTCATGTAAAGTTATTAATAGGAATTCATCACTGGTTAAGAGGCATGAGTCAGCCAAGAGGCAAGTTAAATAAAAATTCAAGTTTTTCTCCATACACAAAATAACTTTCTGAGCGTACTTTATGCTAGAAAAAAGCCTTCAAGATGACAACTAGCCCAAACAAGTGTGCTGAAGGCTGAAACTGATTCTGAAGGCTCATGTCTCTTCCACAGCACACCATCACAAAATGAAGGTTTCTAACGTCTGAGAGACTAAGGTGGATATTTTTTATAGGGACATGTACTCTTATGATACTAACAAATTTAGAGGGAAAATGATCCATAAAACCCATGAAATGCAGGAACCCCAGAGTTCTGAGAACTATCTCAGATGTAAGCCACCCAGGAGGTCTGCCTGACCATTAGATTTTGTTCACTTTAGACTTTTTTTTACAGTGGGAAATGAACATTGATAATAATAAATAAATAAATAAATAAATAAATAAATAAATAAATAAATAAATAAATCACTGAGTTGTGGGGTCCTAAACAAAATTTGTAGAGAATCAGATATGACTGCCAGCTTGAAAATGTAATTATCACTTTCCTTGATGAAGTCTGCCTGCAAATGGGATATTCTGTCAAGGTCTAGATAAGGTGACAGAAAGCATACTTACACATAAGATGTTTGTTGTCTTTGATGGGGCTTACTCATATATGAGAGGTTCCTTCAAGGTTTAGATAAGGTAACAGCGGGCAGCTTGAAAATGAGGTTTCTGGTGTCCTTGGGAGGACTTGCTTGCAAATGGGATGTTTTGAAAAGTGGGCTGGGAGGGCACGAAGAAAATTTTTATCTGTTCTTAACAAAGAGCAGAGCTCAGTATGTTCCAGGCCAAGAGTAGATTAAGCCATGAGAAGCGGGTCACTTCTGATTAGAAAGTAAGACTTCTGTATGCTATGTTTAAGTAGCTGAAAAACCTGATTTATTGCTATTGGAAGTCCACTTTCTTTGTTCACAATACTATAAAAAGACTGCTGTATACAAGAAAGGGGCTTTTTTTTTTCTTCTGCTCCTTCTGCTTCTTCTTTCTTTGTCATGCTGACCTGGGAGTGAGTTACTTGCAACAACATTTATTTTATCAAATATACAGTCTAAAACATCACTCCTAATTGATTAAAGCACAAGTCTCTGGGACATATTTTTCAAGGCTTTTTAATTTTATTAAATTATATACTTAATATGCCACATTTTTTTCCAAATTTTTTAAGGAACAATATCAAAGACTTGACATTATGCTTGACCATACTTAGGAAGTCACTTCAAGAACTGTAGAGTCAGTTTTCCACTCACACCAAGCTGATATCATATATGGGTAAAGAGTGAGTTTTTACGTTATTTGTGGCATTGTTATGCTTGAATTCAGGACCCCCAAAAGACTACCAGAGACCAAGATTGATGTAAGCGGCAAAGAAGGGTTTATTGTGAGCTAGCTCGATCCTCTGTGTGCACAAAGCAACAGGTGATGCTGAAAGGCCTGGATCCCAGTGTTTGCAGCAGTTTTATACACTTTTTGGGGAAGGCAGGGACCCCAGATATATCATAGCATCTCTTAGCAAACCATCACACACCACGGGAAAATCATAAAACAACTCTAAAACATGATTAGCACATTCACTGGTGGGAACAAGTTGGGTAAGTGTGGTAAGTGTGGCTAGTACAAGAGGGGGATTCATTTGAACTGATTGGTTTAAGCCAAGAGGAGAGTATGTGCTGACCTACATGGTTTCCCAACATGTTATCAACCACCATAAACTACTGGGAGGGTCATCTGGCATCCCAGGTATTTTCCCTGTCTCATGCTGATTGGTTGTTGCTAGGGGGTTGCCATGGGTCCCCACCTAGCCTGACTGAGTCAGGGACACCTGGTGCAGCAGATCTCTCCTGTTATTTGTAGATAAACAATTCAGCAGGGTGGGTATGTGCCTAGGAGTCCTCTGTGGGTCTTTCCAAGGACAAGGGTCAAGCCCCCTTCCTTGGACAGGTTTTGCTCTGAAGTAGAGGCTGGTTTTTCAGCATAAGGTGTAGATTCTATTCAAAACATTAGCAAAAGAAAAAATAAAATCTTTGTTGGAAGAAATCCTGATATATAAAAATAAAATCAGTTAAAAAAGAATTCCAGGCTGGGTATGGTAGTGAACGCCTGTAATCTTGGTTGACTCTAGGGGCTGAGGATGAGGATTGCAAGCTCAAAGCCAGTCTCAGAAATTCTGCAAGATTCAGTATCAAAAAAAAAAAAAAAAAAAAAAAAGAAAGAAAGATCTGGGGTTTTGCTCAGTAGTTAAGCACCTGAGGATTCAAATCCTGATTTAAATAATAATACTAATTCTATATGACATCATGAGAAACACAATGAAAATTTGTAACTGAACATCTTTTTCCTTTTTTTTTTTTTTTTTTTTTTTTTGGTGATACTGGGGATTGAACCCAGGGCCTTGTGCATGTGAGGCAAGCACTCTATCAACTGAGCTATATCTTCAGCCCTATAACTGGACATCTTACTAGAATCTAGCTTCCTTCTGTGACTTTTGTGCTGTTGCTATGCCTTCTCTTATTCTATACTTTCTTCCAAATTTTCTCCAGAATAAAAAAAAAAAAAAAACTGACTCGTTCCAAAAATTATCTTCCAAAAAGACAATTTCTGGAACATCTTTACCCCTTTTGTAAGGATTGTCTTCCTCTATTATGAGTTAAAAACTCTATCCTGTTCTTTAATTCTGTTCTTCTGCCTGTTTTTCTGTCCTTCTGTTCAAAATTGTGATTTATAACTGCATAGTTACAATTATGGTTTACATTGCTTCCATGCCTTACAACAACTAAGCCTTTTGCACACTTTTCTCTAAACCCCAATACTAGTGCTTTGGTTTTTCTTTGGGTTCAGCTACATCACTGGGGTAGTTACAAGTCTTAATGTGAGCAGATTTCTGTTTGATCTGGTCCTGGCTTCCTCCATCCCATGTATGGTGTTCAAATTTATTTGTGCTTGGTGAGACTCTTAGTGAGGTTTCATCTCATATACCAGTTTTAATGTAATGAAATGCCTTTTTGCAAAAGTAGTGGATGTGATAAGTGGATGTGATATTGGGACTTCATGGAGATAAGTGACTGCAGTTTCTACCTGTCCTGTTCTGAGACATTCTTCATGGTATACAAACTTTGTCTTATTTCTTGTTAATAAAACTTGTATTGATGAAGTATATAAACCAAGCTTCATGTAGTTCTGATCTCAATAGTTATGACCACTACATGTCTACATCGTATAGAGCACTTGCTGATTTTAAGGGCTACTTTACTTTAGGAAACTCTGAATAATTCTTTCATAATATATAAGTTAGGGAAATAATAGTGGGCATGTTCAAGTTTCCCAGAAAATCTGAGAACAATTATTAATGATTGACAGATGATCAAACTGAGATTCCCAGAGTTTAAGTATCATAGTTTATAAAGTTACTAAGTGAGAAAACCTAAGATTAAACTAAAATCTAGCTATGATTTTACACCTAAAAACTACTAAAATATTCACAAAGTTTTACACCTAATAAATTATGAGGCAAGGCTATTACTTTATTGGCTTCTCCATTTAGTATTTTTATTTTAGAAGCATTTTATTAGAAGAAATAATAGTATTTCTGATAGCAAATATATAGCAAAATATTAAACACCTTACACATCCACAATGTTCAATAGAAACAATTTAAAGCAGAATTTTTATATCTTTATATCAGATTTTTAGAAAAATCATTTATAACCTGGTAGTTAAAATAATTTTTTGAATTGTGCTACTATAAACATTGATGTAGCTATATCTTTGTAGTATGCTGTGATGCCCTTCAGTAGATGAATTGATAAAGAAAATTTCATTTTTATACAAAATGGGATGTTGCTCATTATTAAAAGAGAATGAAATCATGGCATATGCAGGTAAATGGATGGAGGTTTAAGAATATAATTCTAAGTGAAGTAAGCCAATCCCATAAAATCCAAATTCTGAATGTTTTCTCTGTTATAAAATTGCTGATTTGTAATGGAGAGGAGGGAGAAGCATGGGGGAAATAGACAAACTATAGATAAGGACGTGGGGAGGAAGGGGAAGAAAGGGAGCATGGGAATAGGAAAGTGGTGGAATGAGATGGATGTCATTACCCTAACTACATGTATGAAGACATGAATGGTGTGACTCTATGTTGTGTACAAGAGATATGAAAAATTGTACTCTATATGTGTAATATAAATTACAATGCATTCTACTATCATATATAAGAAATTACAATAAAATCTAAAAAGTCAGTTTATAAAAGAAAGTGAGCAAATGCAGAGGAAATAAAATATTTAAAAATTAAAAAAAAAATAAAAGCATATTTGTATATGTTGAAAATGTTTTATATATTCCATTGTGGAGTTTGTAATACTCAAGAATAACTGTAACATATTATGAAAAAAAGGCAAGTACTTTAGAAGCAAGTAAAATATATTCATTTGTTAAAAAAGTAATATATTATCTCATTTAAATATATTTTTTGAGTGAGAGAGAAAAACAGAATACAAAGAGTGTTTAAGAAAGTGAATCAAAATAGGTAGAAGTGAAAAACTAAATTTACATATGAAGAAAAATGTCTTAAGTACTAGAGAGAGAATCCATGCTAGAAATAAGAAAAGTAGTAAATGCATGATAAGACTGTAAGGAATGACAGATTATTTATCTTTGAGAAACCTCTGAAAACTTATTTTCTTGGGATAAACACATGAAACTATTTCTTATAAGTTTAGACATGATTTTGTAATTACTTTCCCGTGAAAGTTTATTAAATATTATCAATACTAGATATTTTCTGGAATTTTTCTTCAAGTTGATGAAATCTTTTATATATTTTAGAATGTGTGTGTACACTCTAGAACACGATGTATAAATGTATATATGCATATATATGTTTTACCTAAGGTTAACTTTTTATATGTATGTGAAATAATTTGATTCTTTTATATTTTTTAAAACAAAATGGTAAATAAATTTTTTTGTAGAATATATGATGTGAATTGCCTGTTGACTTTTATTTTAAAGTGTCTGAATTTTTTACATGACTGGCATTAAAAAGCTGGTTATTTACATATTTTAAATAAAAGATGTGTTTGAAAAATAAATTTCAAAAAAGCCTCCACTCAATGGAGTATAAAATTCCCTATTAAAGAGTATTTGAGTTTTTAATTTTTTTATTAAAAAATGTTTCCCATCAAAATAATCAATGGAGGTTATCCACCACATATTTTAAATCATCTTTCATATAAACTTGTGGCAGGGATGCTAAGAGGATTATATTTCTTTTTTTTTATTGGTTGTTCAAAACATTACAAAGCTCTTGACATATCATATTTCATACATTAGATTCAAGTTGGTTATGAACTCCCAATTTTAACCCAAATACAGATTGCAGAATCACATTGGTTACACATCCACATTTTTACGTAATGCCCAATTAGTAACTGTTGTATTCTGCTACCTTTCCTATCTTCTACTATCACCCCTCCCCTCCCATCTTCTCTCTCTCTACCCCATCTACTGTAATTCATTTCTCTCCTTGTTTATTTTCCCATATCCCTCACAACCTCTTATATATCATTTTGTATAACAATGAGGGTCTCCCTCCATTACCATGCAATTTCCCTTTTCTCTCCATTTCCCTCACACCTCATGTCTCTGTTTAAAGTTAATCTTTTCTTCCTGATCTTCCTCCCTGCTCTGTTCTTTGTTGCTCTCATTATATCAAAGAAGACATTCGGTATTTGTTATGTAGGGATTGGCTAGCTTCACTAAGCATAATCTGCTCTAGTACCATCCATTTCCCTGCAAATTCCATGATTTTGTCATTTTTTAGTGCTGCGTAATACTCCATGGTGTATAAATGCCACATTTTTTTAAAACATTCATCTATTGAAGGGCATCTGGGTTGGTTCCACAGTCTAGCAATTGTGAATTGTGCTGCTATGAACATCGATGTGGCAGTATCCCTGTAGTACGCTCTTTTAAGGTCTTCAGGGAATAGTCTGAGAAGGGCAATAGCTGGGTCAAATGGAGGTTCCATTACCAGCTTTCCCAGGAATCTCCATACTGCTTTCCAAATTTGCCGCACATGTTTGCAGTCCCACCAGCAATGTACAAGAGTACCCTTTTCCCCACATCCTTGCCAGCACTTGTTGTTGTTTGACTTCATAATGGCTGCCAATCTTACTGGAGTGAGATGGTATCTTAGGGTGGTTTTGATTTGCATTTCTCTGACTGCTAGAGATGGTGAGCATTTTTTCATGTACTTGTTGATTGATTGTATGTCTTCCTCTGAGAAGTGTCTGTGCAGGTCCTTGGCCCATTTGTTGATTGGGTTATTTGTTATCTTACTGTTTAATTTTTTGAGTTCTTAGTATACTCTGGATATTAGGGCTCTATCTGAAGTGTGAGGAGTAAAGATTTGTTCCCATGATGTAGGCTCCCTATTTACGTCACTTATTGTTTCTCTTGCTGAGAAAAAACTTTTCAGATTAAGTAAGTCCCATTTGTTGATTCATGTTATTAACTCTTGTGCTATGGGTGTCCTATTAAGGAATTTGGAGCCCGACCCCTCCATATGTAGATCGGAGCCAACATTTTCATCTATCAGACGCAGAGTCACTGATTTGATATCTAGCTCCTTGATCCACTTTGAGTTAACTTTTGTGCCTGGTGAGAGGAGGGGATTCAGTTTCATTTTGTTGCATATGGATTTCCAGTTTTCCCAACACCATTTGTTGAAGATGCTATCCTTCCTCCACTGCATGCTTTTAGCTCCTTTATCAAATATAAGATAGTTGTAACTTTGTGGATTAGTTTCTGTGTCCTCTATTCTGTACCATTGGTCCACTCGCCTGTTTTGGTACCAGTACCATGAGGTTTTTGTTACTATTGCTCTGTAATATAGTTTGAAACCTGGTATCACTATACCGCCTGATTCACACTTCCTGCTTAGAATTGCTTTTGCTATTCTGGGTCTTTTATTTTTCCATATGAATTTCATGATTACTTTATCTATGTCTACAAGAAATGCCATTGGGATTTTGATTGGCATGGCATTAAACCTATAAAGAACTTTTGGTAATATTGCCATTTTGATGATGTTAGTTCTGCCTATCCATGAACAGGGTATATTTTTCCGTCTTCTAAGATCTTCTTCTACTTCTCTTTTTAGGGTTCTGTAGTTTTCATTGTATAAATCTTTCACCTCTTTTGTTAGGTTGATTCCCAAGTATTTTATTTTTTATTTTTTGAGAATATTGTGAATGGAGTGTTTTTTCTCATTTCCGTTTCAGATGTTTTGTGGCTGATATACAGAAATGCCTTTGGTTTATGCGTGTTGATTTTATATCCTGCCACTTTGCTTATTCTTTTATTAGTTCTAGTAGTTTTTTTGTAGACCCTTTTGGGTCTTCTAGGTATAGAATCATGTCTTCCTCAAATAGTGATAATTTAAGTTCTTCTTTTCCTATTTTTATGCCTTTAATTTCTTACGTCTGTATAATTGCTCTGACCAGTGTTTTGAGAACTATATTGAATAGAAGTGGTGATAGAGGGCATCCCTGTCTTGTTCCAGATTTTAGAGGGAAGCCTTCAATTTTTCTCCATTCAGAATGATGCTAGCCTGAGGCTTAGCATAGATAGCTTTTACAATGTTGAGGTAAGTTCCTGTTATCCCGAGTTTTTCTAATGTTTTGAACATAAATGGATGCTGTACTTTGTCGAATGCTTTTTCTGCATCTATCGAGATGATCATATGGTTCTTATATTTAAGTCTATTGATGTGGTGAATAACATTTATTGATTTCCATATATTGAACCAGCCTTGCATCCCAGGGATGAATCCTACTTGATCATGGTGCACAATTTTTTTGATGTACCTTTGTATCCGATTCGCCAGAATTTTATTGAGGATTTTTGCATCTAGGTTCATCAGAGATATTGGTCTGTAGTTTTCTTTCTTTGAGGTGTCTTTGTCTGGTTTCGGAATCAGGGTGATGTTAGACTCATAGAATGAATTAGGAAGAGCTCCCTCTTTTTCTATTTCCTGAAATAACTTGAAAAGTATTGGTATTAATTCTTCTTTAAAGGTTTTGTAAAACTCCGCTGTATACCCATCCGGTCTTGGGCTTTTCTTGGTTGGTAGTTGTTTGATTGCTTCTTCTATTTCATCCATTTATATTGGTCTGTTTAAGTTGTGAGTATCCTCCTGACTCAGTCTGGGCAAATCATATGACTTAAGAAATTTATCGATGTCTTCACTATCTTCTATTTTATTGGAATATAGGTTTTCAAAATAATTTCTAATTGTCTTCTGTATTTGTGTAGCATCTGTTGTGATATTGCCTTTTTCATCCCATATGTTAGTAATTTGAGTTTTCTCTCTTCTTCTCTTCGTTAGCATGGCTAAGGGTCTGTTGATCTTATTTATTTTTTCGGAGAACCAACTTTTAGTTTTGTTAATTGTTTCAATAGTTTCTTTAGTTTCAATTTCATTGATTTCCGCTCTGATTTTAATTATGTCTTGCCTTGTGCTACATTTGCTGTTGTTTTGCTCTTCCTTTTCTAGGGCTTTGAGATGAAGTGTGAGCTCATTTATTTGTTGTTTTTTTTTTTTTTTTCTTTTTTTGAGGAATGACCTCCAGGTGATGAATTTCCCTCTTAAAACTGCTTTCATTGTGTCCCATAGATTCCGATATGTTGTGTCTGTATTTTCATTTATCTCTAAGAATTTTTTGATTTTCTCCGTTATGTCTTCTGTAACCCATTGATCATTCAATAATATATTGTTCATTTTCCATGTGATGTAGGATTTTTCCTTCCTTCTTTTATCATTGATTTCCAGTTTCACTCCATTATGGTCAGATAAAATGCATGGTATTATCTCCACCCCTTTATATTTACTGAGGGTTGCCCTATGGCATAATATATGGTCTATTTTTGAGAAGGATCCATGTGCTACTGAGAAAAAAGTATATCCACTTGATGATGGTTGATATATTCTATATATGTCAGTTAAGTCTAGGTTATTGATTGTGATATTGAGTTCTATAGTTTCTTTATTCAACTTTTGTTTAGAGGATCTGTCCAATGGTGAGAGAGGTGTGTTGAAGTCACCCAAAATTATTGTGTTGTGGTCTATTTGATTCTTGAGCTTGAGGAGAATTTGTTTTATGAACATGGCAGCACCATTATTTGGTGCATAAATATTGATAATTGTTATGTCTTGTTGGTGAACGGTTCCTTTTAACAGTATATAATGTCCTTCCTTATCCCTTTTGATTAACTTAGTCTTGAAGTCAATTTTATTCGATATGAGGATGGCCACCCCTGCTTGCTTATGAGGACCGTGTGCATGGTATATTTTTTCCCAAACTTTCACCTTCAGCCTGTGTAATTCTTTTTCAATCAGATGTGTCTCCTGGAGGCAGCATATTGTTGGATTTGTTTTTTTTTTAATCCATGTTACCAGCCTATGTCACTTTATTGGAGAGTTTAAGCCATTAACGTTTAGAGTTACTATTGATATATGATTTGTACTTCCAGCCATGTTTGATTATTTATCTTCTTTTTTTAATTTATTTTGTTTCTCCATGATTAGCTTTCCCCCCGCCCTCTGTCTTTACAGAGGCACTTCCCACTGATGGTTTTGGTTATTGTTTTTCATTTTGTCCTCGTGTAGTGTTTTGCTCAAGATGCTTTGCAATGCTGGTTTTCTGGCTGCAAATTCTTTTAGCTTTTGTTTATCATGAAGATTTTTATTTTGTTGTCGTACCTGAAGCTTAATTTTGCTGAATACAGAATTCTTGGTGGGTATCCATTTTCTTTCAGTTTTTGAAATACGTTGTTCCAGGATCTTCTCGCTTTCAGCATCTGTGATGAAAAATACGTTGTTAACCTTATTGGTTTACCCCTGAATGTAATCTGCCTCCTTTCTCTTGTAGCTTTTAATATTTTCTCTTTGTTCTGTGTATTCGATATCTTCATAACAATGTGTCTTGGCGTTGGTCTACTGTGATTTTGTGTGCTCGGTGTCCTGTATGCATCTATAATTTGTATATCTGTTTCCTTTTTTATTTCTGGAAAGTTTTCTGTAATTATTTCATGTAGCAGGTTACTCATTCCCTAGGTTTGAATCTCTGTACCTTCCTCTATCCCGATGACTCATAAGTTTGTTTTTTTTTATGTTATCCCATATCTCTTGGGATATCCCATATCTTCTCGTGATTTTTTACCAGCCTTTCTGAGTTGGCTAGACTCTTTTCAAGATGATATATTTTGTCTTCATTATCTGACCTTCTGGCTTCTACTTGCTCCACTCTGTTAGTGATACTCTCAATTGAGTTTTTAATTTGGTTTATCATTTCCTTCATTTCTAGAATTATTGTTTGATTTTTTTTATAATCTCTATCTCCTGATAAAGATGCTTAACTTCTTCTTTTATCTGTTTATGTAATTTATTTTCAATGTGATATTTCACTGTTTGGATTTGCTGTCTTGTATCCTCTTTAAGGTTCCATTCCATCTGTATGAGATATTCCTTGAGTCCTTTATATGACCATTTTTTCTGATGACTCTAGGTCCTCCTGAATATTTAGGCTGTCCTTCATTGTTTGTCCTCCTTTTCATCCTTGCTTTTTTTATGCTGCTCATGTTACTTCTTTTTATGTTTGACTGCTGAGTTACTGTTTACTCTTATAAATTCATTTGATGCTTGGGAGGAAAGATATTAGAAGGGAAGGGAAGAAGTCACTAAAGAGAATGAGAGTAGGCAGGTAGAATTCAAGGAAGGGGCAATAAGAAAATTGAAAAGAAATGAAAAGACAAAAGAAAAAATAGAAAATAAAGAAAGATTTTTTTAAAAAAAAAAATAATAATGATAATAAAAAAATGAAAATTAAAATTTAAAAAATTAATAATAATAATAATAATAAAAAAATAAAAAAATAAAAACATTAAAAAAAGTTAAAGAACAACAACAAAAAAATGAAAATGAAAGAAAAAGGAAAAAAAAAGAGAGAAAAAAATTAATAATAATAATAAATGCAGTCATAGAGTTCGATTAACTTCTCTTCCAGTAAGTGGAGCTGTGCCCACTGGGCCAAGCTTCTCCTCTCAAAAGGTGGGAACCAATCACAGTGCAGCAGCTCTTCCTCCCAGACTGGGTGGGTCTCTAATCCTGAGTGCCTAGGGCCTTCTCTTGTGTTTCCTCAAGCCAGGCCCCACTCACCACAATACTGGCTACATGCCAGGTCTGCTGCTCCTGGGAGCCCTGTTTTCATGAATGCCTGGGCACACTCTCCCTGTTTGCCTCCCTCAGACCCTAAGTTTGTAGAGCTTGGGGCTGAAAACCCCCAGCGAATTTGCTTGCCCTCCGGTAGCCACGCCCCCGGTAGCTTGTGCAAGAGACCTCAGTTGTCAGCACTGGTGGGAGCGGTAGCTGGGAGTTCTGCGCTCCTGATTCCCTCGGTCTGGCTATCTTGCTCACGGGAGAGCTGGGAGGGGCCCTTACGGGAGAGCTTGGAGGGGCCCTTAAGGTTTCCCTGCTGTGTGGAGAGAGATGGCTAGGGGATTACACACCTGTCGCGCTGGTTTCAATGAAGTTATCTCCTCCGCCCGTGATGTCAGTTCTCTGCCATTGTGGTATCCCATTCAAATGGTGACCGTTCGTTCCCTTTGCCGGGTGACCAATGCAATGGGTGGGTCCTGACTGTCTTTCCCAAGCCCCGTTTCAATCCTGTGGCCACTGCATATGCAGGCTCAGTTGGCTTTTACCTCTGTAAGTTCAGAAGAGCTGACCAGATATTTCAGCGGGATCGTTAGTGCTGAGTCACGAGAAGCAGGTGAACTGGAACTTGAATGCAGCCAATCCGGGCTCGGTGTGTGTGTTCTGAGGGGCCCAGACTGTTCGCCCCAGATCCATGTCACCTCAGCATTGCCTAGTGATTCTGAGAAAACAGTATTTAGACAATTTACGACTCCCTATGCCTGCGCAGATGAAGAGGTCAGAGACTTGATCTCTCCGTGCCCACCGCCATGTTGGATCCTCTCGAGGATTATATTTCAAAGCACAATGGATCTCAAACATCAAATAAAACTCTTGCATTTATGAATCCAAAAGAAAGGATATGACAAGTATTTTATATTTACCACAGAGCCTTCTTTCAAAGAAGTAGATAGTCCTATGCTAAGTATTTGATAGCATACTCTTGCTGTCAACATTTCCTATTCTACTATAACAATTACTGGAGGTCCAGATTTTCCCTCAAAATCAGAATTCTATTTTCTTCTATAGGGTATGCTCACAAAGCAAAACAAAGAGGAGTTCATGGAAAAGGACTGATTTTCTTCAAAAATGGCAATCTTTATTCAGTTCAGCTAGTGTGCTGCTCCCAATGGTCTCTGCATTAATATTAGTACAACATAAAAGAGCAGTGGGCCTCAACTATTATTTTCCACCTGTTTCAGTCCAAATATTTTTCAGGACTGCTTCAGGATTTTTTTGTATAAAAACCACACCTCTCTTATATAGGTTAATATACTAGTGGATTAAAAGGCATTATTCTTATAGTTTTATGACTCTAATTAGCTTGAATGCTTAAAATGGACTTAAGTTATAAACCATGATGTTATGCTGCAGTAAATGGTACTATGTTTGTGCATCAAATCACTGTATCAGTGTGATGTATGAATACTTAGATCAAGACAGTAGAGGCATGGGTAAGAAATTCTACACATCAAGAAAGAGCTGAAAGACCTGGGCTTGTGGCTGGAGCTGGGATTGTAACTCAGTGGTAGAACATTGGCTTAGCATGTTTGAGGCACAAGGTTCCATCTAAGCACTGCATATAAATAAATGAACAAAATAAAGGCCCATCGACATCCAAAAATGTATATAAAAAATAAAGTGCTTAAGTACTTTCTCAGAATTAGTCTATGCAGTTTTAATACAATAAAAACCAAATAAAATGTTTCACCCCTTGTAGAAAAGCTATTACCTTCAATAAAGTGCTTCTTATAAATTTATTTCTTCTTGTTTTCCTGTGAGAAAATTTTAACATGTTAAAAATTCAGTTGTATTTTCTCAGCCAAAAAAATGATTTAATGTCAGAGTTTTTATTCCAATGCACAAATCACAATCCTTACTGTTATTGTAGGAGAAATTAATACACACAGAAAGCTTGGCTTTTCTCACAAAATTTATGTAAACATGTTACTCTAAATTCTATTTTTATATTCAATTGTGATTTGCTACCAATGCAGATGTCTTATTACCATTGGAAACACATGAAGAGGTGATGAATTGATGGCTATTTCATTTTCAAGAGAATAATTTCCTATAAGGTTATCTGTATTTTTTCAAGAGGATAAAACAAGAAAAGTAAAGACTTATGGATTCCTGATCCATGCAAAAATAATTGAGAAAGAAGGGTGAGATAACTTAGAATAGGTGCACAAGTTTATAAGCCACTTTAAAAAATTATATTAAAAATAGACACAAAGAACTACAGATCCAGTTAAGACAAAATCAGCTACTCCAGGCAATAAAACTACAGGAGATATCACAATATCAATACTTGAGAAATACTGTCACTTGTTATCTGATCATATCACTCACTGAAACATTACCCAGGAGAGTCAGATCCAGTATAAACACTCCCAGAACCATTTAGAGAAAACTATCCTTTAACACTATCCTTTAAATGTTAACTAGAACCTACTGACATACTAAAATATTTATTATCACAAAGTTGAACTAATATATTCTGCTTTACAACTCTCCTGGCAGGGCAGAGAACAGTGTAAATTTATTACCTACAGCACCATAATGCTCACAAAGAGTTCTGTATTATTCATAAGACTGCATTGTTTTGTGGCATAATAATGCTGATAAGTTATGAAAAAACACATATTTTTTTTTCTAATTTATAATATATTGTTTTATACATGTCAATACATTATGTTGTGGCCAGCAAAGTACGCATTATTACTGACACCTGGTGACATGATTCAATAAAGCCCCAAGAGGTTTCACTGATAATCCTAAATCACAACTACTTTTCAAAATAAAAAGCCACTTCTATGTTTCACAATATTTAGAGGAGGTTTGCAGAAATGTCAATGGTTCATAAGGAAGAAACTTGGGCAGAAGCCCTAGAATCAGTGTAATTTTCTAAGTAAGTTTAGTGGGGAGGAGAGAGAGTCTTGTATATTAAACAATAAGCCCGCTATAAGAAAATGGAGTCTCACAGGTGAAGATTAATAAGTCTAATTTTGGAAAGAGAGTTTCTGTTAGAGTTTACTAGTATTTTACTTGGTTTCTTATCTTTCTCTTCTTGTGTCATATGGTGAAGTGCCTAATTTTAAAACCACATTTTGAGATTAACATCCTTAAGTTTAGAGAGTTTTCCATTCCTCTGCAGTTTTCAATTTTGCAAGTCATAATGACATTAAAAATAGGCAGACCACATAACCAAATGTTATTCAGATGTCTTCAAAAAATTTAATAATTTCTTTTTTATTCCATGTACAAAGGAATAATTTAATTATAATGGATAAAAGATAACTTGAGAGTAATTGGTTCTTTTCATAAAGAAAAATTTTTAGACATCAAGAACTCCATAAATACAATTTTGAGCTGAAAAGATGTTAGAATTCAGCAATGTAACTACTTCATTTTACAAATTAAAATCTGAGTTCATGTGGTGCCTGCTCTAGTTTATATCTCTAAGAGAACTACCATTACAGTGCAGGCTTGTCTCTTTCTAATTCAGTCTATTATTCCAAATGCCTTTTTTTTTTGAGTTTAAAGTGCTAACTTATATATGCTATTTTTAACTTACCTAATACTCTTTGGATATGATATCTCTTTGTTGTAGAGCATAAAAAGGCATTGCTGCTTCAGGTACTAGGCAGGTGCTAGCTGGGATGAGAAGGTTACAAAAGGTACCTTCGCACGATTTTATGTATAAATAAGAAAAAAAAAATACTGGCCAAAAGAAGAACATGAACTAGATAACTTAAAGACTACAAAAAGAAGTTAAATATTAGATTAGTGCAGAAAAATATCTCATATACTTTGAAATTGTTTCTTGTGCAGGAGGCACATTGCCTGTGCCATTGCAGTCACTCACCAAAGTGAGATTCTCAACTTCTGCTGTGAAATGAGTGTCTCTCCCTGCACTCTGGGCCTTCTGCAAACAGCAGCAGTGCCCAGAGAAAAGACTTCAGTGAACACCCAGACAGGTATTCCTCCTGGTGTTGACACTGTTAAAACCTCCACACAGCCTCCCTTCCAAGAGCAGTGAGAGGAGCAGAAAGGCTATTTACACAGCCCTGCCTTCATTTCACCACAGGAGGCTGAAGAAAGGCCACTGGACACTAGCTACAGGGGACTTAGCATTTGTGCCTAATTTATTTTATAGAACAAGTGAGGGACAAGCTAAAGAAATATGGGTGGTCCCCTCCAGCCCCACCCTGCCCCAGCACACCTCCAGCACACATGCTTGCACCCAGAAACTGAAGTCAGGGGTGAGCACAGCTCAGCACCTCCACAGCCTGGCCCAGGCTCCCAGTCCCCACCGAAGCCCCGCCCCCAGCTCCCCGTCCTGTCCCCTAGCTCCCCGACCCCACTGTGGTCCTGACAGCTCCCTGCCTGCATCGCGACCGGTCCCGCTCCCTGGCCCCACTGTGGCCTGGCCAGCTAGGCCCAAGCCACTGCCGCCCTGCCCGCTGCAGCTCCTTCCCATCAGCCTGTGGGGAGCAGCGCCCCTTGCCCTCTGCCCCAGAGCTGACATGGACCAGCCACCTGCCAGGAGGGGCTCTCCTCCTCCTCTTCTCCATCTCCTCCTCCTGGAGGCTCAGCCTACTGGCTTGGACATACTGCTTCACCTCCACACGTCCCCATCACTTCCCTGCGCTGCAGCCGCAAAATGTTTCTCTCAAAGAATGCACCTTCTCGGGAGTCACCTGCCCAGCTCAGCCCCGCTGCCCTTGGTAGAGCCAGAGCCTTGGCTCTCACTCACCTCCGCGAGTCTGGGCGGCAGGCACTCCCTCCTCCAGTGGGGGCCTTGCCTTGGTGCTCACTTCTGCCTGCCCCTGGCTGACGCCTCCACCTGCCTCGCGATTCAGGACTCCTCTTCCCAGCTCTGGCAAGAAGCTGAAGCTCCTTCTTTCTCTCCCCGGCACTCCGTGTCTCCCCAGCCGCTTCCCGCCCTCCCCACCCCAAACCCCAACTCCCCAGCTCTGGGGCATCAGGGATGCAACTTCCATATTCCGCACACTCGGGCAGAGGTGCCAGTATCCAATAACAGCCCTTTTGGGGCGCATGGCTCCTCCAGACTCCGCGCAGGAAGGGCAGTCACGGCTGTGAGTGGGGATGCGGAGCCCCCCTCCTGCCTCCCAGCCGCCCTCGCAGCCCCTGGGGAAGGCTAGGTTACCCGCTCCAGTCAGTCCCACTGTCAAGTGCTGGCTGCCTTGGGCGCTGACCTTCCCCACCAAAGCTGTAGCTGAGGCTGCAGCTGCCGTGTTTCCACGTTAATAACTGCTGCCTGGTTGTTTATTTCAATGGAGATCCTCCCCCAACTCCCTCCTCCTCCTCCACCTTCTCCCCAACTCCTCCTCCTCCAACTCTTCTTCTTCCTAGTCCTCCTCATCCTCCAACTCCTCCTCCTCCAACTCCTCCCCTGCTCTCCTCTTCTTCCTCCTCCCCAACTCCTCCTCCCCAACTCCTCCTCCCCAACTCCTCCTCCCCAACTTCTCCTCCTTCTCCTTCCCTCCGCTCTTTTTCCTCCTCCTCCTCCCCAGCCCCTCCTCCTCCCCAACTCCTCCTCCTCCTCCCCAACTCCTCCTCCTTCTCCTCCCTCCCTCCTCCTCCTCCCCAACTCCTCCTCCTCCTCCCCAACTCCTCCTCCTGCTCCTCCCTCCCTCCTCCTACTCCCCAACTCCTCCTCCCCAACTCCTCCTCCTCCTCCTTCCCTCCTCTCCTTCTTCTCCTCCTCCTCCCCAGCCCCTCCTCCTCCCCAACTCCTCCTCCTCCTCCCCAACTCCTCCTCCTGCTCCTCCCTCCCTCCTCCTACTCCCCAACTCCTCCTCCTCCTTCCCTCCTCTCCTTCTTCTCCTCCTCCTCCCCAACTCCTCCTCCTCCTCCCCAACTCCTCCTCCTGCTCCTCCCTCCCTCCTCCTACTCCCCAACTCCTCCTCCTCCTTCCCTCCTCTCCTTCTTCTCCTCCTCCTCCCCAACTCCTCCTCCTCCTCCCCAACTCCTCCTCCTGCTCCTCCCTCCCTCCTCCTACTCCCCAACTCCTCCTCCCCAACTCCTCCTCCTCCTTCCCTCCTCTCCTTCTTCTCCTCCTCCTCCCCAACTCCTCCTCCTCCTTCCCTCCTCTCCTTCTTCTCCTCCTCCTCCTCCCCAACTCCTCCTCCTCCTTCCCTCCTCTCCTTCTTCTCCTCCTCCTCCTCCCCAACTCCTCCTCCTCCTTCCCTCCTCTCCTTCTTCTTCTCCTCCTCCTCCCCAACTCTTCCTCCTCCTTCCATCCTCTCCTTCTCCTCCTCCTCCTCCTCCTCCCCAACTCCTCCTCCTCCTTCCATCCTCTCCTTCTTCTCCTCCTCCTCCTCCCCAACTCCTCCTCCTCCTCTTCAACTCCCCCTCCCCCTCCTTTTCCTCCTCCTTCTCCTCCTCCACCAAAGGTGGATGAGAAGAAAAAAAAAGAAATATGGGTGTAGGGCATAGGAGGTGGAGAGGTGGGGCAATTATCCCTGGGCCACCAAATTTTTTCAGTATCTGTCCATCAAGTTAAAAGTACTAATAATTTTTAAAAAACTCATAAGGAGAAAAAGAACTTCTGAAGCCATCAACATTTTTCTTTGTCTTTAGTTTCCACCTTAGAACCTAAAAGATTTTATGCTGCTATTTTCTACCAAATCCAATGAGGGTTCTGCAGGCTTGTGGGGGAAAGACATTTTCAAATTTTTAAAAATCTTTTTAATGATTTGCACTTATTCTTTTATTAATTATGATTTCTTTCTAGTCTATCCTAAACATGATTTTAATATTGTCAATTTTCCTGATGTGCCTCAACAAGTCATTTTTTCCTCCATTAACAGCATTAGTATTCATTCAAAGAATTCTTTTTTGTTGTTGTTTTAAAAAAATATATTTCCCATGAACTGAAAGCATCTGCTGTTAATACTCTAACCTGGAACAAAGTGACTTAAGAAAAGAAAAAAAAAAGACTTTTGTAAAGAAATTTAAATAAAAACTATTTAATTCAATAATAGTTTGCATCTACCTATAGTTGGAAACTAATCTTTATCTTAGCTACAATGTCCATCATTTGAATACAGTGAGCATTGGCTCTTTCTCCCTCACCTGCCTAAGCCATTCCCATGCTGATGCCGTCTTCCCCACTCAGGCCAGACATTGTCCCCAGGTTCCAGGGTTGCAGGCCCAAGAATTCCTAGAAGAAAAGCTGGTTTGGAGTCAGGGTCTGCTCGGTCTTTTTCTTGGCCTGATGTGGGGGCAGAAGTTTTCCTCCTTGCTGCCCCTCTCCATATGTCTTCACACAAAGGAGCGATATGAATGCCAATAGGAATTTATGAGTGGCCATACTGTGCTAAGGGTGGCAAACATTGATGGTGGCACAACCCTAGTGGCCCTTATCCCCTGGGCAATGGAGAGTGTACCACCTTCATACTGTCAGAAGGAGATGGGGAAAGGCAGGTGCAAAAGGATGGTTGTGCTCTGGGCCAGGCTGGGCTCAGGTGGGTGCCAGAGTGTGTTTTAGATTCCCTGAAGTGAGCCAGGCCTCTTTCTAATGCTAAAAGTGGTGGGAGATGGGCAACAGTGTTTTATCCCAAGGCCTTAATAGACCCAGGGATCCTGGGAGCTCAGGACAGGGTTATTCACAGAAGGGTAGCTCTCCATTAGATGGCAGTGGAGGGGCTGTGGATTACCTGAGAAGGCCAGGATCATGACCACTTTTTAGGGGGTTGGTGGGGTAGGGGCAGGAAACTGGATGTTATGGTGCCCAAAAAAGTATGTGGGGTAGGAGGGCTTAACATGATCTTCAATTATGTAAGTGCACTTCAAACTTTCATTAGGATATTATCTCACCACAAGATAAAGAAATATATATATATATATATATATATATATATATATATATATATATATATGGAAATGGATATATACTACTTGCTGAGGGCCATTGCTAAGTAAGAATGACGCATGGCATGACCCAGGTCATTTGCAGTGTCATTGCATGTAATGTGACCTTGCTCAAGGAACAGGGCGGATCCGGGTTTAGGGTGGATCGGGGTTTAGGGCATTCCCGGTTTAGGACAATCCGGGTTTAGGGCGGTTCCAGGTTTAAGGTGTACCCTGCTGGGAATAGGGCGTATCCTGCTGCCTCAGGTGTGCCTGATCCTTGAGTTCCCGTTGAGTTCTCACTGAGTTCTCGTGGGATTCAGAGAGTATTTTGGGATTTCGCCCAGAACGTGAATTGGGCGGAGAACGTGGATTTCCCCAGAACGTGTGTAGAGTGCCGGTGTGAGTTCGGGAATAAAGAGTTGCTGTTTGAATCTACAAGGCTGTGAGTGGCTCGTGATTTTGTGCCCAGCCAGACTGCGGCATTTGGCGGTCCGTACGGGGAACATCTGAAGAGAAGGTAAATGAAATTGTTCGCCCCTGAGGAAGAGCGAGAGAATGGGTGACCATTTCAAAAAACAATGTGTTCTTGTTTTGATTTATTTTGTTTTTCTTTCAAGCTGCCTATCCCTAGAAATTTCTCAGGCAAACTGGGAAAAATGGTTGGCTAAAGGTTTGAAGTTTGTCGGCCCTGAGGAAGAGAAAATTGATACAACGATTTTTTATTCCGTTTTTGTTTCATTCAGTTTCGGTTTTGTTTTGTGTTATCTTATTGGGTTGCGTTATCTTTATAGTAGATTAGAAATTAGTAAAAAACAAATGGAAAAGGTGTTAAGTAAATTGTTAGAGGTTCAGACCATGGAGAAAGACATTTTAGATCAAGCAAAAGAGAAGGTCTCTCGAGCTAGTCAGACAGGGGAAGAAAATTTAAAGGAAAAGGGGTTATTAGGAAAAAGGCCACAACAGGAGGCTGTTACTAACTCCGTTTTATCACCAGAGGGCGTAATTCAACCAACAGCCCCACCGATGGAGACAGCTGAGTGGCCCTCAAACCCCGTAGTTGATAAATGGGATCCTGAGACAGGACCTCAAAGATTAGCATGCCCTGTACTTGAACAGGTAGGAGGAGGGCAGCAAATTCACTGTGCTTTAGATTTTAAAACAGTGAAGCAGTTAAAGGAGGCTGTAACAACCTATGGTCCCCAAGCACCCTTCATGGTAAGCATGGTCGAGTCCATTACTAACTTGGACATGACACCAGCAGATTGGGCTAGCATGTGTAAATCTGTGCTAAATGGAGGACAATATTTGTTATGGAAGGTTGCCAATGAGGAATTTTGCACGGAGACAGCTAGGCGAAATGCAGCAGCCGGTTACCCTCAAAGAAATCTAGATATGTTGGTAGGAAAAGGACCTTATGAGGGTCAACGGCAACAAATTGAATATGATCCTGCTATATATGCACAAATTGCTGCAGACGCAGTTAGGGGATGGAAGGCTTTACAAGGACATGAAGATTTACAAGGTCAGCTATCTAAGGTAATACAGAGAACTAATGAACCTTACGCTGAATTTGTAGATAGGCTTCTTCAAAGAGCTTCCAGAATTTTGGGGGATACAGAACAGGCAATGCCATTAATAAAACAACTGGCTTATGACCAAGCAAATCATTGCTGCAGAGAGGTCATTAGACCATGGAGACATGAAGATTTAAACACATATATTAAATTATGTAGAGACATTAATGAACAAGGGCAAGTCTTGGCAGCTGCAGTACAACAGGCTTTAGATGCCAGGCCAAAAACATGCTACAATTGTGAACAAACAGGACATTTTAAAAGGAATTGCCCCATAGGAGGAGGGTTTAACAAAAGTAGGTATCAAAGGAATAGAATACCGGGTATTTGCCCACGATGCCGTAGAGGGAGACATTGGGCTAATGAATGCCGTTCTCAAACCACCATAGAGGTACTCTCTTATCAAAAAACGGATATCGTGGAGAAAGGCATCAGGCTCCATTGCCAAAAAACGGACTGGGGGGCCCAATGCTCCGGGGCCCTCAACCACAAATATATGGGGCAGTGCAAGAACAAAGCAACACCATCAGGGTAATGCCCAGGACACATTGTCCATTAAATCCCTCATCAGACAAACCCGAGGGAGCGCAGGGTTGGACATCTGCACCTGTGCCAGAGCAGTACTAACTCCAGAGATGGGAGTTCAAATCATTCCCACAGGAGTAAAAGGACCTCTTCCCCAAGGAACAGTAGGCTTATTATTGGGACGTAGTTCATCTACATTAAAAGGACTTATGATAAGTCCTGGGGTAATTTATCCCGATTATGTAGGTGAAATAAAAATTATAGCTAGTTCTCCAAGAGGTATATCAGTAATTTCACCAGGAGATAGAATAGCACAGTTGTTAATAATACCCAGCCTACATGATAAATTCTCCAGCCATAGTGTAGAAAGAGGTTCCAGGGGATTAGGCTCCACAGGTGTAGATTGGGCTATGCTGTCTTTAAATTTAGATTCTCGCCCAATGCTAAAACTAAATATTCAAGGACATGAGTTTAATGAGCTATTGGACACAGGTGTTGACCTTAGCATCATATCTCGTCAAGAATGGCCAAAACATTGGCCATTACAACAAGCCACTCAAACGCTTCGAGGTCTAGGAGTGGCGACTAATCTCCATAGAAGTTCTATGATATTAGATTGGAAGGATCCTGAAGGATGTGAAGGAACTATACAGCCATATGTATTGGATCATCTTCCTATAAATTTATGGGGATGAGATGTCCTAGATCAATTAGGTTTGACGTTAACAAATAACATCAATCCTAATGCGCCCACTACTAGGGCTAGACAAGGTTTTAGGAAAGAAGAAAGATTAGGAGAAAAAGAACAAGGTATAGCAGCACCAATACAAATAGATCAAGGAACAAACAGACATGGGTTGGATTTTCAGAAAGGGCCACTGAGACAATCAAAATTACTTGGAAATCAGAAAGACCATTGTGGGTTCATCAGTGGCCCCTGACTAAAGAAAAGATTCAAGTAGCCCATGATCTGGTCAAACAACAATTAGCGGAGGGATATATACAACCTTCCATATCTCCCCATAATACTCCCATTTTTGTCATCAAAAAGAAATCTGGTAAATGGAGATTATTGCAAGATTTAAGAGCCATTAATAATGAGATAGTTATTATGTGACCTGCTCAATCAGGGATTCCTCAATTGTCTGCTTTGCCAAAAATCTGGTATGTTTTAGCTATAGATATTAAAGATTGTTTTTTTTTTTTTTATTCCAATTCATCCTGAGGATAGTCCACGTTTTGCATTTACTATCCCTGCATTAAATCATGAAGGTCCTGATCAGAGATATGAATGGAAAGTACTCCCTCAAGGGATGGCTAACAGTCCAACTATGTGTCAAATCTATGTTAACAAAGCAATTCAGCCACTTTTAAATCAAAATCCTGAACTACAAATATTTCACTATATAGATGATGTGTTATTAGCACATAAAGATAAAAACACATTGCTGGAATGTTATGCCACACTTACAAACTTATTAAAAAATATAATCTAGAGATAGCAATAGATAAAGTACAATTAAATTTTCCAATTAATTATTTAGGAGTTCTATTATCCTCAACCATGGTCCGTCCACCAAAAATTCAAATACGAGTAGATCAACTCAAATCACTTAACGACTTTCAAAAGTTATTGGGAGACATAAATTGGATAAGGCCTTATCTAGGCATACCAACAAGAGAGTTGGGACCTTTATTTGATATTCTAAAAGGTCCATCAGATCCAAATTCACCCCAGATGTTAACTCCTAAAGCAAGAAAGGCATTAAAAATTATTGAAACATATATGGAAAATATGCATTTGGATAGAATTGATATAAGTTTGCCTTTATTATTTATTGTACTACCAACAAAAATTATTCCGACAGGAGTATTTTGGCAAGAAGGTCCATTATTGTGGATACATTTATCTTATTCTCCTAACACTATTCTTACTAGGTATCCTGAGGCTGTAGGACAATTAATACTCAAAGGAATAAAAGCAGTGAAGGGAGTGTTTGGAATTTCTCCCAATAAAATTATTACTCCATATACTATGGATCAAATTGATGAGTTAGCTAATGAGTTAAATACTTGGGCAATAATCATGTGTAAATCTAATGTTACATTTGATAATCACTTACCATCTAATCCTTTGTTGTCTTTTTGGTCTAAGCATCCTGTAGTTTTTCCAAAAATGACAAAAAAAAAAAAAAAACCCATCATGAATGCTCCAAATATATTCACTGATGGGTCAAATAATGGTACAGCAGCAGTAGTTACCCCTGATCAAACTTTTATATATTTAGTACCCAAACTATCAGCTCAAAAGGTAGAGCTTAATGCAGTTTTACAAGCTTTTGTGATGTTTAAAGATTCTGTATTTAATTTATTTTCTGATAGTCAGTATATATTTAATGCTATAGCATCCCTTGAAGATGCTGGTAGGATTTCTCCTTCCTCTACTGTTTTCTCTTTGTTTCCCACTATACAAAGTCTAATCTGGGACAGAAAAGATACATTCTTTATAGGACATATCAGGGCACATACAGGATTGCCTGGAGCCCTTAGTTTGGGCAATGATTTAGCAGATAAAACTATGCATGACATACATATTTTCTCTACACTAGAAGAAGCTACAAATTTTCATAAAAGATTCCATATTAATGCCAATACTTTACAAAAGCATTTTAAAATAACTAAGGAACAAGCCAGACATATAATAAAACAATGTCAAAATTGTGTGACATTTTTACCACAAGTTAATCTTGGAGTCAATCTTAGAGGACTGATACCTAACCATATTTGTCAGATGGATGTCACACACTTGCCAGAATTTGGAAAATTAAAATATTTACATGTTACAGTTGATACTTCTTCCGGATTTTTGATGGGCTCCCTTCATGCCAGAGAAAAACACTAAAGATGTTATAGCTCATTGCTTACAAAATTTTGCCACTGTGGGCGTTCCTAAACAGTTAAAAACAGATAATGGTCCTGGCTATACCTCTACCTCTTTTAAACAATTTTGCTCATCATTTGGTATTACTCATATAACAGGAATCCCATAAAATCCACAGGGACAAGGCATAGTTGAAAGAGCTCATCAAACTATTAAAACGTATTTATTAAAGCAAAAAGAGGGAATTGGAAAGGGGTATATATCCCCCAAAGATAAACTTAAAATAACGCTTTTTACTCTAAACTTTCTAAATTTGGATTCATCAGGACTTAGTGCTGTGGAAAGACATATGTATCCAAAAAATGTACATAAGCCTAAGGTACTTTGGAAAGATATTCTAACAGGACAATGGAAAGGTCCTGACCCAGTGATTGTCTGGAGTCGGAGCTCTGTTTGTGTGTTTCCACAGGGAGAACAGCAGCCGATTTGGATTCCAGAGAGATTAACTAAAGCAATTTCTACAGACCAAAAAGATGATGCTTTGACTCAAATCCATAACAGCTGATATCCAGGGCTCCAGCTTGGCTATTCTTACATCTGCGACAGTGATTAACCAGGGTGCTTTTTCTCAATATCTATTTTATTATTGCTTTTTCCCACATCATAAAGTTCTATTTTATTTTTTGTGCTCACACAAACCTAGGTTAATGTTTTTCTGATCAGTTTTATTTTTTGACTGTGGAGTTTTTAAAGATTGCAATGGAGATTTCACCTAGGTAAAGCTACAAGGCCTTTATTATTGTCTTATGTGTTGTACGTTTGTGTGCACATTTGTGTTTTGTGTTGTATGTCTATATGTGCGTATGTCCATATATCATATATGAGGAGCACTCATGAAAAAATGGATCCGAATTTTTATTTATTTTTTTATTTTAAATGGTTTAATTTAAATTAGGTAAACGGCTGTTAAGGATTGTTTTTAAAGGTGGTTAACAGATCTGTTTGTTTACTAATTTAAATTAGGTAAGCAGCTGTTAAGGATTGTTTTTAAAGGAGGTTAACAGATCTGTTTGTTTACTTTCACCTTTCCTTTTCATCATATTTAATAATTCTGTTCAGGATAATGTGTCTTTAGCATCATTGCCAGAATTCCTATCTCCATCCCAGTGCCAGTGAAGACAAAGATAAAACCAGACTACAGCTTCTATGATAGCTATCACAGTAAACTGAATAAACTGATGCATCAATGAATATAACTCAACAAGTAATGCTCAATCAAGGACTCTATTTACTTTGGGAGGAAATGGACATATTGATAGACCCCTCCACTTTGAACTGCTTGCAGAACTTGCCTGGACTATGTATCACTTGTATACATTGTGAACTATCGTTTGGTGCAGCAAATTGTGGTAGTGCTGGCATATCTTTGCTGAAGGGGTCACCAGTGATGCAATTTTTCCAAAGGAGCCATCAATTTGCTTGGTGTCATGGCATTTCTGTATCCTCCTCCCTTCTGCTAGTGATGGTCTAAAATTTGGGGGCCAACAGATGTGAGGCAAAGAACCTCACCCCCCACTGGCACCAAGGGCAAAATTGGGGGCCAACAGAGGTGAGGCAAGAACCTCACCCCCCCACTGGTGCATAGGCCTATCCACAAGTATGGCTGTATGCTGGACCGGTAGTCAGTGATGGGTATGATCCAATTGCAGTGGTATCAACCTAAGAGAGGAGGCTGATGCCTAGAGGTCAGTTTTTCCCATGATGGGTAAGAACCATATGTTGAATTGGACAACCTACCAGGCACGGTCCTTAAGCCACATTGCTTGTTGTTTAATTAATCAGAAGGGGGGAGATGCTGAGGGCCATTGCTAAGTAAGAATGACGCATGGCATGACCCAGGTCATTTGCAGTGTCATTGCATGTAAGGTGACCTTGCTCAAGGACCAGGGCGGATCCGGGTTTAGGGCAGATCAGGGTTTAGGGAGTTCCCAGTTTAGGCATTCCAGGTTTAGGGCGGTTCCAGGTTTAAGGTGTACCCTGCTGGGAATAGGGTGTATCCTGCTGCCTCAGGCGTGCCTGCTCTTTGAGTTCCGGTTGAGTTCTCGTGGGATTCAGAGAGTATTTTTTTTTTTTTTTTTGGGGGGGGGAGCATATATTAGTATGGCCTTTATTAAAGAGCAATTGGTGATTGCAGGTGGTTCTCTGTATCCTTGGTTCTCACATCCATGGATTTAACTAGCTTTGGATGGGAAATATTTGGAAAAAATTTGCATTGTTCTGAACACATATAGATTTTATTTCCTTGGCATTATTCCCTAAATAAATCTGTTTACATAGCATTTACATTATAAGTTTATTATAATTACTCTAGAGATGATTTAAAGTATTTGGGAGGTTCAGCTTAAGTTATATGCAAATATTAACCTTTTTTTTTTAATTTTTTATTGTTGGCTGTTCAAAACATTACATAGTTCTTGATATATCATATTTCACAATTTGATTCAAGTGGGTTATGAGCTCCCATTTTTACCCCATATACAGATTGCAGAATCACATCAGTTACACATCCATTGATTTACATATTGCCATACTAATGTCTGTTGTATTCTGCTGCCTTTCCTATCCTCTACTATCACCCCTGCCCTCCCCTCCCCTCCCCTCCCCTCTTCTCTCTCTGCCCCCTCTACTGACATTCGTTTGTCCCCCTTATATTATTTTTGCCTTCCCCTCACTTCCTGTTGTATGTACTTTTGTATGACTCTGAGGGTCTCCTTCCATTTCCATGCATTTTCCCTTCTCTCTCCCTTTCCCTCCCACCTCTCATCCCTGTTTAATGTTAATCTTCTTCTCATGCTCTTCGACCCTACTCTGTTCTTAGTTACTCTCCTTATATCAAAGAAGACATTTGACATTTGTTTTTTAGGGATTGGCTAGCTTCACTTAGCATAATCTGCTCTAATGCCATCCATTTCCCTGTAAATTCTATGATTTTGTCATTTTTTAATGCAGAGTAATACTCCATTGTGTATAAATGCCACATTTTTTTTATCCATTCATCCATTGAAGGGCATCTAGGTTGGTTCCACAGTCTAGCTATTGTGAATTGTGCTGCTATGAACATCGATGTAGCAGTGTCCCTGTAGCATGCTCTTTTTAGGTCTTTAGGGAATAGACCGAGAAGGGGAATAGCTGGGTCAAATGGTGGCTCCATTCCCAGCTTTCCAAGAAATCTCCACACTGCTTTCCAAATTGGCTGCACCAATTTGCAGTCCCACCAGCAATGTACAAGTGTACCCTTTTCCCCACATCCTCGCCAGCACTTGTTGTTGTTTGACTTCATAATGGCTGCCAATCTAACTGGAATGAGATGGTATCTTAGGGTGGTTTTGATTTGCATTTCTCTGACTGCTAGAGATGGTGAGCATTTTTTCATGTACTTGTTGATTGATTGTATGTCCTCCTCTGAGAAGTGTCTGTTCAGGTCCTTGGCCCATTTGTTGATTGGGTTGTTTGTTCTCTTATTGTCTAATTTTTTGAGTTCTTTTTATACTCTGGATATTAGGGCTCTATCTGAAGTGTGAGGAGTAAAGATTTGTTCCCAGGATGTAGGCTCTCTATTAACCTCTCTTATTGTATCTTTGGCAGAGAAAAAAACTTTTTAGTTTGAGTAAGTCCCATTTGTTGATTCTAGTTATTAACTTTTGTGCTATGGGTGTCCTATTGAGGAATTTGGAGCCCGACCGCACAGTATGTAGATCGTAGCCAACTTTTTCTTCTATCAGACGCCGTGTCTCTGATTTGATATCAAGCTCCTTGATCCATTTTGAATTAACTTTTGTGCATGGCGAGAGAAAGGGATTCAGTTTCATTTTGTTGCATATGGATTTCCAGTTTTCCCAGCACCATTTGTTGAAGATGCTATCCTTCCTCCATTGCATGCTTTTAGCCCCTTTATCAAATATAAGGTAGTTGTAGTTTTGTGGATTGGTTTCTGTGTCCTCTATTCTGTACCATTGGTCCACCCGCCTGTTTTGGTACCAGTACCATGCTGTTTTTGTTACTATTGCTCTGTAGTATAGTTTGAAGTCTGGTATCGCTATACCGCCTGATTCACACTTCCTGCTTAGCATTGCTTTTGCTATTCTGGGTCTTTTATTTTTCCATATGAATTTCATGATTGCTTTCTCTATTTCTACAAGAAATGCCGTTGGGATTTTGATTGGCATTGCATTAAACCTATAGAGAACTTTTGGTAATATCACCATTTTGATGATGTTAGTTCTGCCTATCCATGAACAGGGTATATTTTTCCATCTTCTAAGATCTTCTTCTATTTCTCTCTTTAGGGTTCTGTAGTTTTCATTATATAAGTCTTTCACCTCTTTTGTTAGGTTGATTCCCAAGTATTTTATTTTTTTTGAAGATATTGTGAATGGAGTGGTTGTCCTCATTTCCATTTCAGAGGATTTGTCGCTGATATACAGGAATGCCTTTGATTTATGCGTGTTGATTTTATATCCTGCCACTTTGCTGAATTCATTTATTAGCTCTAATAGTTTCTTTGTAGACCCTTTTGGGTCTGCTAGGTATAGAATCATGTCATCTGCAAATAGTGATAATTTAAGTTCTTCTTTTCCTATTTTGATGCCTTTAATTTCTTTCGTCTGTCTAATTGCTCTGGCCAGTGTTTCGAGAACTATGTTGAACAGAAGTGGTGAGAGAGGGCATCCCTGTCTTGTTCCAGATTTTAGAGGGAATGCCTTCAATTTTTCTCCATTTAGAATGATGCTAGCCTGAGGCTTAGCATAGATTGCTTTTACAATATTGAGGTATGTTCCTGTTATCCCTAGTTTTTCTAGAGTTTTGAACATAAAGGGATGCTGTACTTTGTCGAATGCTTTTTCCGCATCTATCGAGATGATCATATGGTTCTTATTTTTAAGTCTATTGATGTGGTGAATAACATTTATTGATTTCCGTATATTGAACCAGCCTTGCATCCCAGGGATGAATCCTACTTGATCATGGTGCACAATTTTTTTGATATGTTTTTGTATCCGAGTGGCCAGAATTTTATTGAGGATTTTTGCATCTAGGTTCATTAGAGATATTGGTCTGTAGTTTTCTTTCTTTGAAGTGTCTTTGTCTGGTTTAGGTATCAGGGTGATGTTGGCCTCGTAGAATGAATTTGGAAGTTCTCCCTCTTTTTCTATTTAACGAAGTAGCTTGAAAAGTATTGGTATTAGTTCCTCTTTAAAGGTTTTGTAAAACTCTGCTGTATACCCATCCGGTCCTGGGCTTTTCTTAGTTGGTAGTCTTTTGATGGTTTCTTCTATTTCGTCAATTGATATTGGTCTGTTTAGGTTGTCTATATCCTCCTGACTCAATCTGGGCAGATCATATGACTTAAGAAATTTATCTATGCCTTCACTATCTTCTAATTTTTTGGAGTATAAGGACTGAAAATAATTTTTGATTATCTTCTGTATTTCTGAAGTGTCTGTTGTGATATTGCCTCTTTCATCCCGTATGTTAGTAATTTGAGTTCTCTCTCTTCTTCTCTTCGCTAGCATGGCTAAGGGTCTGTCGATTTTGTTTATTTTTTCAAAGAACCAACTTTTAGTTTTGTCAATTTTTTCAATTGTTTCTTTTGTTTCGATTTCATTAATTTCAGCTCTGATTTTAATTATTTCTTGCCTTCTACTTCTTTTGCTTTTGTTTTGCTCCTCTTTTTCTAGGATTTTGAGATGAAGTATGAGATCATTTATTTGTTGGTTTTTTCTTTTTTTAAGGAATGAACTCCAAGCAATGAATTTTCCTCTTAGAACTGCTTTCAGTGTGTCCCATAGATTCCGATATGTTGTGTCTGTGTTTTCATTAATCTCTAAGAATTTTTTAATTTCTTCCTTGATGTCTTCTATAACCCATTGATCATTCAGTAACCTATTGTTCATTCTCCAAGTGATGTATTCTTTTTCCTTCCTTCTTTTATCGTTGATTTTCAGTTCCATTCCATTATGATCAGATAGGATGCATGGTATTATCTCTACTCCTTTATATTGTCTAAGAGTTTCCCTGTGACATAATATATGATCTATTTTTGAGAAGGATCCATGTGCTGCTGAGAAAGAAGTGTAAATGCTTGATGTTGGGTGGTATATTCTATATATGTCAATTAAGTCTAGGTTATTAATTGTGTTATTGAGTTCTATAGTTTCCTTATTCAACTTTTGTTTGGAAGATCTGTCCAGTGGTGATAGAGGTGTGTTGAAGTCTCCCATGATTATTGTATGGTGGTCTATTAGACTCTTGAACTTGAGAAGAGTTTGTTTGATGAACATAGCTGCACCATTGTTTGGGGCATATATATTTATGATTGTTATGTCTTGTTGGTGTATGGTTCCCTTTAGCAGTATGTAGTGTCCCTCTTTATCCCTTTTGATTAACTTTGGCTTGAAATCTATTTTATTTGATATGAGTATGGATACTCCTGCTTGTTTCCGAAGTCCATATGAGTGATATGATTTTTCCCAACCTTTCACCTTCAGCCTATGTATGTCTTTTCCTATCAAATGCGTCTCCTGTAGGCAGCATATTGTTGGGTCTTGTTTTGTGATCCATTCTACTAGCCTGTGTCTCTTAATTGGTGAGTTTAAGCCATTAACATTTAGGGTTATTATTGAGATATGGGTTGTTCTTCCAGCCATAATTGTTTATTTATGTTACTAAACATGGTTTGTTTTCTTCTTTGATTATTTTCCCCCCTTTAGTGTCCTACCTCCCACTGTTGGTTTTCATTGTTATTTTCCATTTCCTCTTCCTGTAATGTTTTGTCAAGGATGTTTTGAAGAGATGGTTTTCTAGCTGCAAATTCTTTTAACTTTTGTTTATCGTGGAAGGTTTTAATTTCATCTTCCATCCTGAAGCTTAATTTTGCTGGAAACACAATTCTTGGCTGGAACCCATTTTCTTTCAGTGTTTGAAATATGTTATTCCCGGATCTTCTAGCTTTCAGAGTCTGTGTTGAAAGATCAGCTGTTATCCTGATTGGCTTACCCCTAAATGTGATCTGCTTCCTTTCTCTTGTAGCTTTTAAAATTCTCTCCTTATTCTGTATGTTGGGCATCTTCATTATAATGTGTCTAGGTGTGGGTCTCTTATGATTTTGCACATTCGGCGTCCTGTAGGCTTCTAGGATTTGGGGTTCTGTCTCATTCTTCAAGTCTGGGAAGTTTTCTCGAATTATTTCATTGAATAGATTGCTCATTCCTTTGGTTTGAAACTCTGTCCCTTCCTGTATCCCAATGACTCTTAAATTTGGTCTCTTGATGTTATCCCTTATTTCTTGGATGTTCTGCTCATGGTTTCTTAACAGTCTTGCTGAGCTGTCTATGTTCTTTTCAAGTTGAAATACTTTATCTTCATTGTCTGATGTTCTGTCTTCTAAGTGTTCTACTCTGCTGGTAGTATTCTCAATTGAGTATTTAAGTTGGCTTATTGCTTCCTGCATTTCTAGGATTTCTGTTTGTTTGTTTTTTATAACCTCTATTTCTCTGTATAGTTGATCTTTTGCTTCTTGGATTTGTTTATGTAATTCATTGTTGGAGTGATCTTTCATTGTCTGATTTTGCTGTCTGATGTCTTCCTTGAGACTCCAGATCATCTGAAGCATGTATATCCTGAATTCTTTATCTGACATTCCATCTGCTGCAGCTATTACCTCTTCTAACGTTGAGTTGACCTGCAATGCTTTTGGTCCTTTCTTTCCTTGTCTCTTCATACTGTTCGCGTTCCTTTCTACTTGGTGAAACTGTTGTGCTATTGAATTTTCCCCCTATATGTTTATACTGGTCTTGTATGGTTGCAAAGTCTCCCTCGCAGGAAAGGGTGGCGGCTCTGCCCCTCCTCCAATTGGGGCAATGTGCCTACCACGCCGGCAGGCCGCTGGGCCTGCTCTGCCGGTCGGTAGCAGGTCCGCCGACCTTGCAGGCGCGGGCGGCGGCTCTGTCCCTCTGCGGGCCGCTAGGCTTGTTCTGTCGGTGGTCGCAGTTCTGCCTACTTTGCAGGTGCAGGCAGCGGCACTGCCCCTCTGCAGGCCTCTTGGGCTGTACTGCCAGTGGGTCCCAGATCCGCCTACCTTGCAGGTGCGGGGGGGGCGGCTCTACCCTTCCTCAGGCCACTGGGCCTGTTCTGTCTCTCGGTTGCAGCTCTGGCCTGTTCTGATGGTGGTCACAGTTCCGTCAACCTTGCAGGTGCGGGGGGGAGGGTGTGGCTCTGCCCCTCAGCAGGCCGCTGGGCCTGCTCTGTGCATGGTCACAGTTCCCTCTACCTTGCCGGTGCAGGGGGAGGGGGCGGCTCTGCCTCTCAGCAGGCCGCTGCTCCTCTTCTGCCGGAGGGTCGCAGGCCCGCCTACCTTGCAGGAGTGATTGGAAGCTCTGTCCCGCCGTGGGCCACAGGGCCTTTTCTGTCAGTGGTCACCGTTCCACCTACCTGGCAGGCGCGGGGGGTGGGGGGCGGCTCTGCCCCTCAGCAGGCCGCTGGGCCTTCTCTGTGCGTGGTCACAGTTCCCTCTACCTTGCCGGTGCAGGGGGAGGGGGCGCCTCTGCCCCTCAACAGGCCGATGGGCCTGCTCTGTGCGTGGTCACAGTTCCCTCTACCTTGCCGTTGCAGGGGGAGGGGGCGGCTCAGCCTCTCAGCAGGCCGCTGCTCCTCTTCTGCCGGTGGGTCGCAGGCCCGCCTAACTTGCAGGAGTGATTGGAAGCTCTGTCCCGCCGCGGGCCACTGGGCCTTTTCTGTCAGTGGTCGCTGTTCCACCTACCTGGCAGGCGCGGGGGGTGGGGGGCGGCTCTGCCCCTCAGCAGGCCGCTGGGCCTGCTCTGTGCGTGGTCACAGTTCCCTCTACTTTGCTGGCGCAGGGGGAGGGGGCGGCTCAGCCTCTCTCAGAGAGTATTTTGGGATTTTGCCCAGAACGTGATTTGGGCCCAGAACGTGTAGAGTGCCGGTGTGAGTTCGGGAATAAAGAATTGCTGTTTGAATCTACAAGGCTGTGAGTGGCTCGTGATTTTGTGCCCAGCCAGACTGCGGCAACTACTGGTATGTATCTTTGGGATATACATATGAGATACCTTCATAACCATGTTTATTGTGGTACTATTTACAATAAAATATGGAATCAACATAGCTGCATTTCAAAAGATGAATATAGGAAAAAAAGTGTCATATACACACAAAGGACCTATGTTTTGTGATAAGGAAGAATGAAACATCTCATTTGCAGAACAATTGATGGAATTAGATATTACTGTGTCACATAAAATTAGTTATGAAAATATTTGTATCATACAAATTTTCTCACTTGTGGAAACTATAGGAAGGGCAATGAGAAGAAGAAAAAGACAGATTATTTGTAAAACATAATGGGATGGGGGGGCGTCAAAAGATGTGTAATCAATCAAAGCCTGATATATGCAAGTATGCAAATAGAATAGTCAAACTCATTAATTCTAGATTTGATGTAATTGAAGCATTAATGTGGAAAAATAAATAAATTGCAAGTTCAGTAACTTTAAGGAAAAAAACTATGTGGAAGTTCTGAAACTAAAACTGATACAAACATAACTGAATATTTTAATAGCAATGATATTGACAATGATTTCTGGGAAATGACATATATTAATCTGTTGCACATTCTACCCCAAAATACCTGAAGAAACCAATTTAAAAAGAAAAATGACTCATGTACCTTAGTTTTTGTTGTTGAATAGCATGTTGCCTTCCTTGCTCAGTTCTGGAGAAGGCCCTGAATTGTGGCACACCCTGGCAAGACCATATCACACCTCAAACCAGGAAGAAAATAAAGAGAACAGTTGGGTTGCACAATCAAATGGACAGACTAACTGACCTAAGAACCTATACCTGCACCCTTCCAATGGTTTCACCACCATCCAGTTGCACCAATGGGAGACCAGACAATAATACATAGGCCTTTAGGGTACATTCAATATTTGGTCTTTAACATGATACCAGAAGCATGAGCCACAATACAGAAAAAGACTATGTCAAAACTCAAAGGTCCTGCTTAGCAAAGAATACAAGAGTGAAAAGGCAACAGAGTGAACGAATAGATTCCCAAACCAGATTTATTAGCATATTCCCAAACCAGATATTCCCAAACAAGGAGTTAATATCCAAATTACAGTTCTAACATAAGAACAAGTAATAAATGAAAACACAATTGAAAACAGTCAAAAAATCAGAAAAGATGTTTACTCCAAAGTGCATAGAAATGAAAAAATTGTATAAACAGTGGTTCAGCATTAAGAATCATCATGCCAATTACTCTCAAAATCATAATGATAGTAAGTAAAACCTGGTAAGAAGACTATCATTGAAAAATGTGTGGTCCAGAGTTTGGGGAAGTTTGGACACTTCTTTACTGGATTTTTACTTTTGGCCAGGCAGGTATTTACATATTTATGTCATATATATTTGTTAATAGGAGAGATCTCATTAAAATATATTTATCATGATGAAAAATTACAATCAATACAGTAAAGTTAAGGGTATATCCTCAGGTAATAGATTGAATTGTGATGGTTACATGATTTTGAATATTGACATGAAAATAAATATTTTTTTTAGTTTGTCTGAATATTTGGATGTGTAAACTTTAACCAAAAAACTGTTTTAAAATATTTAAAATAAGATACTCAGCATTTCTACTTTCAGTGGAAATAAAAATATGTTTGCATGTATATATGTGCAACTACTCATAACTTTATAATTTAGTTTATAAATATATCTTTTTAAATTTCTTTTTTTAGTTGTAGATAATTGCTATATCTTTATTTATTTTATGTGGTGCTGAGCATCACACAAAGTGCCTCACACATGCAAGGCAAGTGCTCCACCACTGAGCCACCACTCCAGTCTGACACAAGTATATCTTTGTAGTACAATATATTAATTTGACATATATATTGATAAGAATGGTGTAACTAGCATTTTGCCTCCTCAAATACTTATTATTTCTCATTGTTTATCACATTTACTTTCTTCTAGTAATTTTGAATCATATCATATATCATTGTAGATATACAATAGAACACAAGAACTATTCAATCCTACCTGTGTTTGTTTCCATTTTAAAATTTGCCTACAACTAAAGTTTCCAAATGTTCAGCATGTTTTTTTTACATATTCATAAAATGTCAAATTATTCAGACATAATGAATGTGATGCCTGTAATCCCAGCAGCTTTGGAGGCTGAGGCAGGAGGATCATAATTTAAATCCAGCCTCAGCCACTTTGAAACATCCTAAGAAAATTAGAGAGACTCTGTCCCAAAAAAAAAGAGATAAAAGGGCTAGGGATGTGACTCAGTGATAAAGTGCCCCTGGGTTCCATCCCTGGTGCAAAGAAAATAAATAAATAGATTAAATAAAATAAGCAAACTGCTTATCCACAGAAAAACATGGATGAATTAAAACACTATTTTGAACAAAAACATAGACATCAAAGTGTATATTATGAGAGACTGGGATTTTGCCTCAGTGGTAGATTGATCATCTAGCACATGTGAGGCACCAGTTTAAAACCTCAGTGTCACATATAAATGAAATAAAGATATTGTGTCCACCTTCAACTAGAAAATAAATATTTAGAAAGGAAATTTTAAAAAGTGTATATCATGATTATATTCAGTCTAAAATGTTTCATTAGTGATTAAATTAATATGTTGATCAAAAGCAAAGCAAAGTTGCATATGGTCAATGCAGTTGAAAATTGTACTAGATTTTTTTTTCCATTAGTGAATATGACTCTCATGGTCAGGGTGTTGAATCCTGCAGAAGAAGAACAGTTACTGGTTTGGTTTGGTCCCAGGTAAATTTGGGGATGATCCCCTGGTTTATGTTGTAGCTAGTGGATCCATGGTTACTTTGCAGAGTCCTGTGGTGAATAGATGTCTTGGAGGACCTAAAATTATCTGTGGAGACTGAATTTAGGCTAAGATATGACAAGCTTAGTGAGTTGAAACTGAAGTTATTTTCTCCCAATAACCTGAGGCCACAAGTCAGTTATTACAACCTCCATAGAAGATGTAGGTAGGCCTACCTATCATCACTTTATTGGTGAGTATTTTTTTCTCACTCAGAATTACTCCATCAGTTGACTTTTAGGTATGATGTGAAAAGCAGCCTGAAGAAAAGTAAAACCTTCTGCATAGATTAAAAGAAAAAAAGGAACTCATGGACAAGTTGAATGCTTTTTTAAAGAGTATGAAGGAACTGTCATTCTTAGAGAATGGCAGGATGCAGAAAGTTCTTTTCATTATCTCCAGCCTAATAAATGCTTTAAGAAAAGCAAAGATCACCCAGTGAATTCTAATGGAGGAATAACCTTCTCTTGTACAAAGACTAAGTGAGTAAATATCCAAATATCAAAGATGTGGTGATGGAAATGCTAAACATACTGACATTCATTAGAGGTCAGGAGAGTCACATTACAAAGAGTTTTTTTCCAAACCTTCAAAAAACACAAGTGCTATGTATTGATGTTTGTGTGGGTTCTTTCTTGTCCAGTGAGGGGTTCCATGGAAAAGTGTGGAAGAGACTGTGGCCGTGAAGTCTCTAATCAAGACCTCTGGAGACCAAGCAGGAAGGGGGTCTCATTTTATTGTGCAGTTACAATGTATATATATACTCAGGCAGTAGCTTAACAGATTACAGGCAGCCACCAATGCAATTTCTGGCCAAATATCCCTGTAGAAACCATTTAAGGAGTGGGCAATGGATCAAGAGCAGGGACTGCAACACTTAGCCTCATGCTTAGGGCTTGCATAAGGGGTAAGTGGTCTGCTGCTCACACAACCTAGCATGGGAGAGTGGTTTGCCACTCAGAAACTCTTAATGTATGGCATGAATGCAGTATTCCTTGATCTTGTCCTCACAGATGTTCTCTAGGGTATCATTGTGGCCTCACCTCTACTAAGGTTTCTTGAAGTTCCAGGTTGTGCCATACTTCTGGTCTCTTTCAGATGAGATCATCGTGGTCAGATGATGCAGGGGTGCATCAACGTTATGACAGAAGTTTTGCTACCTTCACATGGGGACACAGCAGCAAGTCTGCTTATAAATAATTGATGCTTGAATTCTCCTTGGACTTGCATTCTTTATCAGAGAGCATTAAGTTATAACTTTCTGGCAGTAAATTCTCATCTATCAGCATTAAGATAAATATGGTGTATTAAAGATTAAACATTTTCATTCAAAATTAAATTTAATCAAACTATGTTCAAGTTAGCATTTTGTAATTATTAGTTTTATTAGATGTATTATTTGGTAATTTATAATATATATTCTCCCTGTGACAGAACAGCTAGTTCAATGACCTTGTGGGCCTTCTTTGCCTCGGGAGGATCCAAGTTGGGTGCAGCTCTGACTTGAGAACATGTCAGCAGGAGGAATTCTCCTGTCTGTTCTTGAAGTCTGTGAAGGGTCTTTGCCACAGCTTCATTAGAATTTTATGCTAGTAATCTAGCAAAAAAGTGGTCACATTTTGGACTGTTCCCAAGTGGGTTGCTCTTTACTTCCTCACAAAATATTTCAGAAAATACTCTTTTACAAAACTGTTTATCATTGTTTAGTGGGCAGAAGCCATATGGAGATGTGGTAATTTTTAAAAATTCAGGGTCTTTTTCAGAGAGAAATCCCCACATAGATTTAGAGGGTAAAACACATATATTATGAAAAAAACATACTAATATCAGGATTGTTAAGTTGATTAACTGGGAACAGGCCAGTTCCACCTGAACCATGTTGGAGCCTAATGTGAATGGCAAAAATATAAATATTTTGTACATAATATGCTATTAATTTTTAAAGGAATGATTTATATTTTATTTTCTCTATATATTACAATTATAAAATGCATGATTTCATTAGGAGCCAATAACAATACTGTTTTTCTAGTGTTGTTTTCTCAATGGTCACAACTCCTAAGTTAAAGAAACACTTTCCCCTAAGAATATATAATTGAAGAAAAGGGAGTCAATAGATGTCCTTTAAAATGCAATTTAATATTGTTTAGGGGCCAGCCATTTCTGTCTTAATATAACAGTGGATAAAATTCAGACATAACAATATGTACATTCATTCATGATATATTCCTTTTACTACATGATCACTGCAGGGAGATATTTCTGCTCAAAGGAAACTGAGAAATATCCACAGCACTGTTTCTCATTTCACCGTCTCAGCACCTGACACCTCTCACTGTTAGTGAATGATCTCTGAGGGTTTCTCTCACATGTTCATGATGTTATTGCCAGAGTTGATATATTTAGGCCTGAATGGTGTCTCCTATTTGGGGAATGAGCACACAGTAGTTATTATTGTGGTGAAAGGGCACAGAAGTTGTGAGTGCCTACATGACAGGTGGCACAGTGATGGCACAGAAGTGTATTTTAATTGGGTATTTGAAACCATTTTTAAGTGAGGAGACTTGAGAGAGCAACTCTTTAACTGGCATTTAAATATCAAGGGCTGTGGAGGTCATAAAGATCTGCAGTTGAGGGCAATCAGGGCTTCAGCTATAAATAGGATGGGTCTTACAGAAGTAAGGTTAACTGCCAGTGAGATTTCCAGCAAGGTGTTAATTTCACAGAAAATACATTGGGCTCAATAGTGAAAATGGCACTCAAAATTCATTCTCAACCATCCCAAAAAACTTTTCCATGGTGGCATACCTAATTCTGTCCCCACATATTGTGATGGTAATTGTGCAGGATCTCCATGTTACTGTTTGTATAAATATGGACAGGAATACCTCAGATGACCCCTCACAGAGCTGAGGGGTTTGATATGAATTTCCTCAGTATCACAATGCAGTCTGGAGTGTTGCCCCTGGAAACCTAATGTCAACTTTTATTTGACTTGAAGCCCGGCACTGCAATTGGGTATTTAATTCTTCAGTCTTTCCCAAGATATCTTATGCTCCTCACTATCAGATTACCTAGAGGCAATTAAATATCTCATTAAAGGCTTCTGAGGTTCTGTCTCATAGTTTTCATGTTATAAACCACTGACTCTATTGAATTCAATGTCCAGTGCTGAAGAAATTTAATATATATTAGCTACAAAATACAAGATACAAAGTATATGCAAATAGAATGTGCTTTTAAAAAATTATTCAGAATCTGCTTAACCTCAGCAAGAATAGTTATTCAAAACTATTTTCTTATTTGGTTCTTCTGGAGATCATACAAAATCATATTTATTATAATCCCTTATCATAGATGTAAAAATTGAGTTTCTGAAGTTACCCATTCTGGACATACAATTATTGAGTGCAAGGGCCATTACACAATTTACTTTACAATGAAGATACATTATGAATTGCAGACCCATGAGTCAGTTTAAAGATTTTGGGCCAGTCAGTTTTGTAAACACAAGGAACCAAAGAGTAGTTTAAGCAGGGGAGTAATATGATTAGATTTGTGCTCTTAAAACATTACTCTAGTGATAATATGAGCCACTCAACTTTGTTTTAGAAAACTAGGCTTGCTTCAAAACTTCTCATGAGGAAGATGTGAGACTGTTTTTCCAAAGAGAAACTTACAGATTCCAAAATACAAGTACTAACAAATTAGAAAATGAAAGGAAAATTTTATTATATGCAGTAAAAATAATAGTTGATTTGGTACAGGAGTCACCTATCACACAATAACACTTTATGACACATGGGATTCTCTGAGACACCCAACTCCATTCTGTCACTTAGGGGTCTTTCACATATGGTCTTTGTTTCATTAATTTATTGAAATAACAAATATTTCTTGTTCCAGGTGCTTCTTTATGTACATTAGATTAAACGGAGAAAAAATGGACACAAGTTTTCTGCTGTCTGGAAACTTACATTTATCTGAGATACAGAATATTTTTTTCAATATAATAAATTACATAAAACGTTTGGAAATAAGTGTTATTGAAGTAAAACAATAAAGTAAGAGAAATTTGGAATGTCCCCTCATGGCAGAAATCAAATGATGCTAATAAATCAGAAAAAAATAATTTCAACAAGAAATGAAAGGAACTGAAATTTCCTCTGCAGTGCAAAATTCATGAGAAATTTTATGGTGAGTACGAAGTTCCATTGCAGCACACTGTTTTCAACTGACAGAAATGTTACTCTCAAAATCTGTGTTTATATTTATACATGCTTTACAATTGTATGTGTATCTGTATATGTGTGTGTGTGTGTGTGTGTGTGTGTGAGAGAGAGAGAGAGAGAGAGAGAGAGAGAGAGAGAGAGAGAGATTCTTAAAAGGCTTAGATAAGAAAAATTTTGAAAATATGATGTCAATAGTTAAAAATGACCTGGAATACTGTTTTACCATTATTTCCACATTAACCAAATTTAGGGTTTATGTTATTGTTGTTGTTGTTGGTGGTGGTGGTGGTATGTGTCTTATTTCAGCAGCATTCACTGCTTGTAACAAAGTGGGCTTGAGTCATGTTCTTCTAGTACCTGTTCTAAAAACACCCCAATCTCCTAAATGTTGGAGACTGCTGGAGCAGTAGTTTTCTAAGTGTCATCTGAGTGCCAGAAGCTTCAGACTCATAGGATGGCTAAGAATTCCCATGCACAAGAATTATCTGGAGTGGTGGTGGTAGTGGTTTTCTGCTTGGCCAGTTTCCTCATTAGCCTAGAAGGTAAGAGGGATTCTGACAAAGGACACCATAGGAGTCAGTGCCTTTACCATAATTGGAGGGGGCCTTCCATAGAGGTGCTTAAAATCCTGTGATTGGAAGAGTCCATTCTAGAACAGAATTCATAAAAGTAGCACCTGACAGCTGTATCCACACTACTATATTTTATTTATTTATTTATTTTTTTAACAAAAATTTATATCAGAACACAGTTACCACAATGTATTTATGGCAAGGTACTAGATTTGAACTCTAAATAGATCATATTATCCATAATATTTGCACCTGGTGATTTATAGAACATCACTATTCAATATTGTTTGCTATTAGGTAAAGGTCTTGTGTCTATCCTGTCTAATCCATTAGCTTCAAGCACATGATATTTTGGCATATAGATTCTGTGACAAGAAAACCTGAGTTTGTCAATTTGATGGATTATATGGCCAATGGCCACAACATTGGGGAGCATCATTCTAGAACACTAAGGCAGAAAATGGAAGCATTTTCTTTAAAAAACTTGAAAAAGACAGGGATGCCCTCTTTCACCACTTCTATTTAACATAATTCTTGAAACACTGGCCAGAGCAATTAGACAGATGAAAGAAATTACATGGATATGGATAGGTAAAGAAGAACTCAAATTAGCACTATTTGCTGACAATATAATTCTATACCTAGAATACTCAACACATTCCACCAGAAAACCTCTAGAACTAGTAAATGAAGTCAGTAAAGTAGCAGGATACAAAATCAACACACATAAATCAAAGGCATTTCTGTATATCAATGAAAATCCTCTGCAAAGAAAATGAGAAAAACTACTCATTTAGAATAGTATAAAAAATATAAGATCTTTGGGAATCAATCTAACAAGAGCTGAAAGATCTCTACAATGAAAACTACAGAACCCTGAGATAAAAGATCAAGGAAGATATAAGAATATGGAAAGATCTAATTTTTTTTCTTGAATAAGCAGTATTAATATTGTTAAAATGACCACACTACCAGTAGCACTATATGGATTTAATGCAATTTCAATCAAAATCCCAATGACATTCCTTATAGAAATAGAAAAAAGCAGTCATGAAATTTATCTGGCAAAATAATAGACTCAGGATAGCTAAAGCAATTTTTAACAAGAAGAGTAAACTATGTGGCATCACTATATATTGTATCATAAACTATGCTACAGATAAATAATAACAAAAAACAGTATGGTTTTGGCAACAAAATAGACTTGTAGACCAATGATACAGAATAGATAACACAGAGACTAACCCCCTAATTACAGTTATCATATATATATATATATATATATATATATATATATATATATATATATATATATATATATACAGAGAGAGAGAGAGAGAGAGAGAGAGAGAGAGAGAGAGAGATTTAATATTTATTTTTTAGTTTTCAGTGAACACAACATCTTTATTTTATTTTTATGTGGTGCTGAGGATCAAACCCAGTGCCCCGTGCATGCCAGGTGAGCATGCTACAGCTTGAGCCACATCCCCATGCCCCAGTTTTCTTATATTTGACAAAAGACATCAAAAATATACATTGGAGAAAAAATATCCTCTTCAAAAAATAATGATGGGAAAATTGGAAATTTATATACAATAAAATTAAATTAAAACCCTAGTCTCACCATGCAAAAAACTCAACCCAATTTGAATCAAGGACCTAGAAATTAAACCAGAGACACTGTGTGTATTAGAAGAAGAAGTAGGCCCAAATCTATCTGATTAGTGCCTGACTATCTTAATAAGTCTTCAAAACACTATGATTAATATTAAGTAACAATCAATAATATGGATTTCAATTAAAAAAGATATTTTCAGCAAAAGAAACAGAGAAGTAAATAGAGAGCCTACGAATTGGGAAAAAAATTCTTACCACATGCAAATCAGATATAGTACTAATTTATAGAATATATAAAGAACTCAAAAATCTGAAAACCAAAAGAACAAATAACCCAATCAATAAATGAGCCAAAGAACTGAACAGACACTTCTCAGAAGATGATATCCAATCAATTGACACATATATAAAAAATTGCTCAACATTTCTAGCAATTAGATAAATGAAAATCAAAACTACTCTATGACTTCATCTTATACCAGTTATTTAAGAATAAAAACAACAATAATTGTTGGTGAGGATGTGGGCAAAAGGCACACTCCTACAATGCCATTGGGACTGCTCTTAAAAACCATAATAATATATAAAAGTATAACTGAATGGTCCATACAGTTGAAATCTGTAAGGAGAAAGAAAATATAATGTGCACATAGAAAGATAAAAAAAAAAAAGTGTGAGTAATTGGTTTCTACTGTCAAGAGACATTTTTGCCACACTACATTCAGTTTAACAAACAATGAAAAACACCACATCACTATTATATATAGGTCACATTTGTATACTACTTCACACATTGCATATACATTTTAAAGGAAAATATGTAGAATTTACTGGTAAATAAAAACTTGAACTAGGACATAAAAGATCCAATTACCCACATGTATTTAGATACTACCCATCATTACAAAGACAAAAAATTTCCTTGAATGTAATCTGTAATATTTTTCAGCAATATTTTAGCATGTAGGCCAGGGGTTATTGTAGAGTGCTCACATAGTATATATGAGGCACTGGGTTCAATCATCAGCACCACCTAAAAATAAAGAAATAAAATAAAGATATTGTGTACAATTACAACTAAGAAGAGAACATTAACCAAGAAATTTCAGCATGTTTCTCTTTTAAAAGAAAGAGACTAAAGAAAAAAAAATTACCTGGAACAAAAAGTATACATGAAATACCTCCAAAACCTCTGCTCCAGAGAAACAAATGAACTTTTAGTATAATTAAGATACACTGATGTATATAATAATTATAATACAATATTAAAGACCAAGGAGTTATAATATGAACCAAACACAAAGCTGAATCCATGTCCGTGTAATTTTTTGAATTGTTAAGAGCAATAGAATGGTCTAAGCCTATTCACATCAAAAATAACACTAGAGGTAAATGGATAATAAAATACAATCTAAATTTATATGGGGTCACATTTCCCTGAGAAGTTGTGTGTAGAATATGTAAGGTACTGGGTTCAAACTCATCATAAAAAGCAGACAGTAAGGTGAGATCAAGTTAGAAGTCATTTTAGTTTCCTTTTTCAACAATGTTACTAAAAAATTGACCAGAGAAATTGTACAGGAATAAAAGTTTATTTGCAGACTTAGAGTTTCAAAAATCTTAGTCTATAGAAGACTGCTTCATTTCTCAGGGCTCAAGGTGAGGCAGAACATTATGCAAAAGGGTGAGTAGAGGGAATCAACTTACATAGTGATCACAGTTAAGAGACAGATTCTTTTTATAGGTGAATATACAAATTTAGATTCCAAAGCTATATCCCCAATTCTCACTTTCTTCAACCACACAGTATCAATTCAGTTACCACACAGTTAATTCATTCAGGGATTAATTAACTGATGATGTTATGAAATGACCCAATCATTTCTCCTCCAAACCTTCTTGCATTGTCTCACATATAAGCTTTTGGGGAATATCTCACAGATGGACCATAACAGAAATATAGCAAAATAGAAGGCTTCAAACCCACCCTTTCTCTACTGATATATTGATACACATCTACTCATGTTATGTGTGTTACTATGACAAAGTCATAAATGAGTTCTGAGATTTAGATACATTGGACAAGCGAAAAAATACCTACAAATAAATGAGTAGAAAAAGCTAGGTTACACGTGGGCATTTGAGTTGTTTACTGAAGAGCCACATATTTGAGAAACATTTCTACAAATTTGAGGGCACCTTAAATAAGGGGAGCTTGAGATAATATATAAACTGACTTCAAATTTTTCTGTGATTTTTAATCTTAATTTATCCATTGGTTAAAGAAGGAGTGAAATATAAGCATGAAAATGACAAAGTGGCTTTCTTCTATGAGCAAGTAAGTCTTTTGATGGTTTCACAACCTGAAGTCAGAGCAGAGAAATTACATCTGAAAGGTGTCAGTTTATCCCAAAAAGAGATTTACCAATGGTTTTGCTAACTTCTCTTGCTGGAAGAATTACTTCCCTCTTGATTCAATTAAGGGTACAAAAGGGGAAAATTAATCAATCTCCTGATAGACTCAGTAACATTTGAGTACTTTCTGAGCCCTTACCTACCTTTGTTCACCCCAGTAATAATCCCAGGCCTACCACTAGGTTTTCAGAAGAAGTTTCTCCATGCACTGAATGTCTAACATTAGCAACTTCTATTCAAGGGAGTGTATCCTAAACTTTCAATTTCTATAAGCAATAGAGACTGAGCATGGGCAAATCTTCATATATTTCAAACCATTGGATTTGCTTTGTTTGTAATTACTTCCAAAGACAAAATTTTTCAGCAGTAGTGTTAACAAAGTTTTAGAAATCACAGATCCCTGTTTCATCACAGAAAATATTTATAGGACACTCTTCCTCTGGCTACTTGAAAGCCTGGAATCTAACACACTTGCATCAGTAATTTAATGTATCAGTCAAATAAAAAATATCCTGCACTTTGTGCAGTGTTGTCAGAATGCCTATGCTAAAAATCTCAAAGATTGGGGCTGGAGTTCTGGCTTAGTTGTAGAGTGCTTGCTCAGCACATTGGAGGCACTGTATTTAAGCCTCAGTACCAAATAAAAATGAATAAAGAAAATAAAAGTAATTTGTTTATCTATCATAATACAAAGTAAATAAAATATTTAGAAGTGAAAATATAAAAATCTGAAAGATAGTAGGCACTCTAGAGCACAGAAGCATCCTGTAAAAAGACTCAGTTGAAAAAATATTGGTGAGAATATCAATTGAATAAAACTATTTTTGAAAATGGTATCAAGGTTCTTCAGAAAGTTAAAATTAAAGAGTCTTATGTTCCACTAGTAGTAATTTTGGGTATGTATCTAAAAAAATACTGGGGTCATTAGATCATGGAAAACACTACATGACCATTTTCATTATAGTATTATTTACAGAACCTGGTAAAAAAAAAAAAAAAAAAAAAAAAAAAAAAAACTGAAGTACTTTTTAGATAAATGGTAGGTTGGTAATGGTGCCACATGCCTATATTTTTAGTAGCTTGGGAGGGTGAGGCAGGAGAATTATAAAATTAGAGCCAGTCTTAGCAACTTATCCAAGAGACACTAACAAAATCAGTGAGACCTTGTCTCTAAATAAAATATAAAAATAGGGCTGGCGATCTAGCTCAGTGGTAGACTAGCTCTGGTTTCAATACACTGTACCATAAACAAACAAACAAATAAAGAAAGAAATGAATAGGACCAACATATTGACCCCATGCTTTATTTTCTAAGAAGCAATTTACTTGCATCCTTTCTGGCTTAGCTGGACAGGATATGTCACATTCCTTAACAAACTGTTATCTGCAGGAGAAACGCAGTTTCAAAATAATGTTCATAAGAGCAACCTATGTTACCATAAACAGGAGAATTTTGTAACCGTGCTAAAGACCAGATGCTGAAAATCAGAGAAACAAGGGTAATTCTTACTAACCACAAAATCTGCAAGAATTTATGTTTACGAGTTCATTTAGAAATGCTGATCATGAATAATATTAACCTAAAGTTGTCATGGTAGTGAATACTTGAGAGTTTGATGTTATCTTAACTGTCAGTACAAAGTCAAGAACTGTACCTGGGCAGGACCCTTTGGAATCTCTATTTAGATCTCCAAGAAAACTGGAATGCAAGAGAGCCATGAAAAAGAGACATGTTCTCTTTTCAGAGAGAAAATTCTCTCTCTTCAGAGTGTCATCTTTTTCCTCTTTCACATCACTTCTAATAAAGTCATTGCCTGCTACTCTGATCAATAAGTTTGGGAAATTTATGTCTTGATTGAAAAAAAATATGCATTTTAAGGGCCGTGATCTACACAGTACCTCAGTTTCCCAGAGGGTCCCAGCCCTGTATCATTAAAAGATCCTTGAAATCTGAAGGGCTCTCAGAGAATCCCTTTAGTGCCTTCACTTCATACTTTATACTGCTCTCTAGAAGGAAAAAAAAAGAATGATATTCACTAGACACTTCAACAAACTTTAGATATGGTGTCTCTTCACACATTTTATCAGGCAGTTATAAAACCTCCAAGTAGGACAATATGGGAGATTAGAATGAGGATGAATCACACAGGAAAGTCTTAAAAGAAAAATTTTAAATCAGACATTTTGATAAGATGTCTGTGCCTGGGAAGACAGAGGGAGGAGACACACATTGTTTTTATTTTTCAAACTTTCAAGTTACTTGTCTTCTTTTCTCTCATGTAAAATGCTCAAAAGAGAAAGCAAAATCTTCAAACTGCAATGCAGTTCTTTTCAAAAAATTAGAAATACTGCATTCATTTGGAATATAGAATAGAAAAAAAATAGTTGACAATGCAGAGAGGGAATGCTGGCATTAAATATGTGAAAAGAACTGAGTGCAGTGGTGCACTGCTGAAATCAATCCCAGTATTTTGTGAGGCTGAACCAGGAGGATCATGAGTTCAATTCCAGCTTCAGCGAACATCAGGTGCTAAGAAACTCAGTGAGACTCTTTCTCTAAATAAAATATAAAATAGGGATGGGGATTTGGCTCAGGGTTTGAGTGGGCTGATAAGTTATAGAATGGCTTGTTATCCAGTGACACATAACTATTCCAATACTATAGGCTGGATGCCAAGATTCAACCACAAGTTCCACAGAAGTCATATGGTGTCTTACAGATAGTGTGGTGAAGCTTTTCCTGAACCCGCTGACACAGTCACACTGGGGCATGCAGAACCGCATGGAATCTGGAACCATAAGGAACGTTAAGTGGTTTCTTTATGATACTCATGATATAAATAAAAGGGCATACATCAATCAATAATAAAAGTATGTGTTGCCTGAGATTGCAGGAAAACTCCCAGAATGAGACTAAGGGTACAATCAAGACATGCCCTGAGATGTGTTTCAATATCTCTGAGGACAAAACAATAGTTTTATTTCTCAAAAAGTTTATGGGGGAAAGATTGCAAATCAAGGTTCCTGAGAAAAGTTTAACAATTTACTCTAAGCCTCCCATCCTAAAACTTCAACCTGTGTGACATACATTCCTCCAACTAACAGACTCTCCTTTTCTTTACACAGGAATTCATGATGAAAATAGGAAACAAATAGTTAATATAAATGACAAACGGTTTGAGGTGCAGAGCCTGCCCTTTAGTTAAAGATCACAAAGACATGAGAATTGGTGTACTTTGACCAATGATCAAAGAAATTCTTTAAGAAAGCAGTTAAATAAGTCTTATGAAAAAGAGAATTACCTTGGAATTTAAAAAAAAATAATGTAAAATTAATATAGATATATTTTTGAGACAGTTCAGAGTAGTAGGCTTTTAAGAAATAGGCTTTCACTGTTTTAAGTGTTATTTATTGGGACTTTAGTTTATAAATAAGAAATCTTACCAATAATTATAAGTATATTTTAATTTTAAAGTTCAATGAAATAATTATAGGTATGATTTAAAATTAAAAGTTAATAATAGGTCAAGAGATGGGTAGTCAAGTTGTGTATTCGAGCCCCTAGGGATTGAGATGAAAATGTAAAAGCTTAATCATGATTGGCAAAGTTACAGGAAAATATTTTACATAATGTGCTTAATATCTTAGATAATTAATATATGTTTGAAAAGATTGTAACTCTTGAAAATTATGTAAACCAAAGAAGTTTTGATGCTATCCATAAACTACCTAAAAAAAAGGTAAAACAAAAACCAAAACAAAACCAAAAAAAGGATAAAGGCCCTCTAGGGGCAGCAGATCCTTGTGAAGGCTGCTCATAACTTACAACCATCATCCTGTCTCCTTTTCTTTCATGAACGCCACTTATCCTTCAGCACCTGACACCACTCGTCCTTCAGGACCCCTTGATCCCTACTGGGGCTTGATCTTGGCAATAGTGATTTACTTTTTCTTCATTTAAATCTAAAGTTGACTCTTTTGATGAGCTGTATTAAGTTATGAAATATATATATCCCTCTCCTTTTGTTACAAATCATTAATCTCTCTAAAGCTTCCATCACAACCCACAGGTGGTGCTTCTACATCCAAGTGATATGGCAACAGGATGGCACCAGCTGTTGTCAGTTTATTGGACAAGGCAATTGCCCTTTCAGTATCTGTAATCGGGCCGTCACCTGGATTCAACCAGGCCACCTCGTCCCACTTATGTTCAGAAATGCTGTGCTTCATAGCAGACCAAAATGAAGAATCCTGTAAGCGCTGGCCTGACACCTCTGGCGGGTGCCCTTATAATTCATGCAAAAAACACTTTCTAGATAAGCTTTGCTATGAGAATTGAGCATACACCAAATTGACTATTTGGGACCCATGGAACCCAAAATGAGCTTCTGGTGTTGATGGTAAATTTGATTCATGGGGTTTTGCAAAACACCCCTCAGCCTCTATCAGAATATGGAGAACTTATATACAAGTGCTCCCTCAAATTCACATAACCATCCAGGAACAAGAGAAGGAACTCCAGCATCAGCTGGATGCAGTTGCCCATCCTAAAGCTGACCCTTTCTCATGGATGCCCCTAATACACCAGGGCCTTCAGCTTCTCAATTTGTCCAAAGTTAATAATAGTTCAGACTGTTTTCTCTGTGCAGGTTTGGATCCTACTCCATCAACTGAGATTCCTTTTGATTTTCCACTCAATACCTCAACTAGATCCCAAGGACCTCCCTCTCCAGCCTTTGAGGAAGTACTTCTTTTTTTGTAATTCATAAGGGAGTTTCTCTTGCTGCTACACTTCCTCAGATTCAGCACCCTGTGTTCAGATTGTTCGAATTTCTTCTTTAACCTTGCTCCACCCGGGTTCTTTTTCTGGTGCAATGGTACCCTAACAAAAAAATCTAAGTATCAACATGCCATTTGCTTTTTGTGTTCCTTCCACTGAAGTGGCACCCCGTTTCTCAACTGAAAAATCTTAACTGGGCCTCTCCAGAAATCTTCATCATGGCTGATTTTAGGACTGTCAACAAAAGAGTCCCTGCAAAAGAGTTCAATGTAGATAAACTTCCTATTTTCATGTCACCCTGTTTACTTGGCCACTGGCCAAGAAGATACCAGCACTCCAGGTGCTGGACACCCCCTTACTAGTTTTCATAAACATATCCAGTATAGTACTTTGAAGAAATGTACAAACAAGGCCTCTGGCCTTGAGCTGGGGCTTCACAGAGATGTCTACATTTTTAAGATAAGTTACAAATGGGCTCCATGGTAACAGGTGGCAGGGAGAGGAAATAAAGGGGTGAAGAAGCTCTCCCCTTCTCAGGTGTTATCCTTGAAGAGTTAACATGCCCAGAACAGTGAAAGAAAAAGCTGCTATTATGTAAACTTCTGCAGACTGTGAACTTCTGAGCCCCTCCCCTTACATTCTGGGTATAAACCTCTGAAACCCCCTAACTCGGGGTTCAGGGGATTGATTGATTACAGCAAAGATTGTTCCCTCTGAACCTGCCTGCAGCCAAATAAAACTGTTTCCTGCTATCTTTGGTGCTTTGCCTCATTTGTCCCTACAACATTTTTGGCATCTCAGATGGGACAAAGGAGGTAAGGAAAGCTATTCTGCCTTTCTTGTCTCCGGGGACCGGCTTCCCTGGGGTGATGGGGGACAGCGGTCCCCTTGGCCTATCCAGGCCACTCTTGGCCTGAAGGATGTTCAACTCACCCAGTGCCCTGGGGCTACCACCCTGGAGCACAATGGAACCCACAGGCAGCAGGAAACAGAATTAGAGTTTTGGAGCACCGCCCGTCTGAACAGGTAGAACCCGGTCCATTTGGTTTTGTAGCCCACCTGACTTCTCCTTTGAGGCCTAAGTGGGGGGAAGAGAGGCTTGATCACCCTCCGTTGGGTCCCGAGTACCCTCCAAAGTGGTTGGAACTGAAACAGGTCCGGGGAGTCACCCAAGTAGTCTCTGTTCGGGATCAGCGAGCAGAGGGGTAACCCTGACTCCATTTTCTGTTTGGTTTCGAAATGTTGGAATTTGGGTGGTATAGAATTTCTGTCATGGCCATGTCTGTGTGAAAGTGTGTGAAAGTGTGAGAATGAGACGGACAAAGGGAAGGGTTCCGACCCAATCCGAGGGCCAAAGCGAGTGCAGAGTCCTGATCCGTGGTTCTGTGGCACCTCATACAGTCTATGGCAGAATTTCACCAACAAACATCTAGGTGAAAGCTCCAGGTCGGGGGTTGATACCGACCTGCAAGGCTAAGAGGCCCCTAAGTCCCCATGAGGGGAGCAGCTGGAGACAGATGAAGGGAGTCTTGTTCTAAGTGTGTTTTCTTGTAAATGTACAACACCAACTCATGGTGGAACATGGGAGGCACACAAATTAAACAGAGTTCCTTGAACCCCTTGGAATATGTTAAAATTTTTTAAGAAGGTTTTTAAGGGAAATTATGGGGTGAATCTCACTCCACAAAAGTCATGTTCTCTCTGTGAAGCAGAATGTCCCACCTTAGGTGTGGGCTGGCCACCAGAAGGATCTTTAGATGAGAGAGTCATTGCTGAGGTCCTTTGAATAGTTGTTGGTACTCCTGGGCACCCAGACCAGTTCCCTTATATTGATTGCTGGCAAGAAATAGTACAGAAGCAGCTCCCTTGGTTGAGAGCCTGTCTAGATGGACATTCCAAGCTGATGTTAGCATGAAGCATAGCAGCCTCTAAGAAACAATGAAAGGCAAATAGACAAAGGAAACCTGATAGAAAAAAGCCAGAAGAAAAACCAGTTTTGCCCCATGAGCCAGAGGAGAAACCATTTTTGCCCTATGAGCCAGAGGAAAAACCAGTTTTGTCCAGTGAGCCAGAAGAGACTCCACCATCCCACTGTATGTTCCACTCTACCCAACCTTACCAAGACCACTGGAACAACAGCCTCCACCCACAGCACCCTAATCTTCAGAGGTTCCAAATAATAGTTCTCCAACACCTGCTACTCCTTCCTCCAATTCATCCTCAGAGCCAGAAACTTTCCCTGAACCTAAGTCTCCTCTTTCACCTCCTGAGACCCAAATGGGAGCCCTTCCTTAGACTAGAGCCATTACTCAAAGGAGAGTGTTCAGATGCCTTTACAAGAAGCTGGAGGACCAGCCTATGTTGACCAGGAAGGAAATATTCCAGGGGGACAATGCATTTATATGTATCAGCATTTTACCTACACTGACCTTTTAAATTGGAAAAATCATGCTCTCTCCTATATGGAAAAGCCTCAGGCCATGATTTATTTCATACAGTCCATTATACAAACTCACCAGCCTACCTGGGTTGACTGCTGCCATCTCCTTCTGACTCTATTTAATACAGAGGAACATAGACGGGTAACTCAAGCAGCATTAAAATGGCTAGAGGAACATGCTCCAGATGCACAAGGCAATATTCAAGCCTATGCCCAACCCCAGTTCCCAGATACTGACCCCAGATGGGACCCCAACAATGAGGAGGACCTCCAAAAGATAAGGAGATATCAAGAGGCTTTCATAGGAGGCCTAAGTGAAGGAGGAAAGAAAGCCCTAAATATGAATAAGATATCAGATGTGATCCAGAAACCAGATTAAATCCCCAGTCAATTCTACAAATGACTGTGTGAGGCCTTTTGACTCTTTACTCCCTTTGTTCCTGAGGCACCAGACAATCAGTGGATGATCAACACTGCCTTTGTGGGACAAGCTCAGGGTGACATTTGCCGAAAGTTACAAAAACTAGAAGATTTTGCTGAAAAGTGTGCCAATGAACTGATTGAGGTTGCCACTACAGTGTTCATCAATCAAGACCAAGAGTCCCAATGAGAAGCAGACAGAAAGATGAAAAAGAAAATGGATTTACTGTGGCTGTCTTTATTGCAAATTCAGGAATCACTCAAAGGGGGGTCTTGCCAGAACAAAGCCAAAACAATATTCAAAATCACTGTCAAATGCAGAGCCAAAGAATAGTCTGGCTGGAGGGACAATCACATCCTGGGATTAAGCTGAGGCCAAACCAGTGCAGCTACTGCCATCTAGAGGGCCACTGGAAGATTGAATGCCCAAGGCAGAAGAAAGACAATTGGGCTGCTGATACTCCTTACCAAGACAAAAGAGGTGAAGTCATTAGAGGACAATACCAGCCCTACAAAAGTGTCCCCCATGATGCTCAATGCCATGAACACCCACCTGATACCCCAGAAATGGATTTTTTTGGGACTGGCAGCCATGGAAAGTTATGATGAGGACTAGGACTGACTGGGCTCCACCCCATTGGGCCCGCAGGAGCCTATGGTCTGAATGTTTGTCAGGGGCCAACCCATGGACTTAATGGTGGACACTGGGGCTCACCACTCAGTGGTAACCAGGCCAGTGGGACCACTTTCAAAGAAACAGACTACAATTATTGGGGCCAGAGGCAACAAAGCTCATCATCCTTTCCTGTTGCCTAGGCGATGCATTTTAGCAGGTCATGAAGTGACTCATGGATGTCTGTATATGCCAAATTGCTCAGTACCATTGGTGGGTCGAGACTTCCTAGGAAAATTCTGGGCCCAAATAACTTTTGATGCAAGAGGTCTGGCAGACTTGTCATTGGGAAACCCTGAGGCAAAAATTTTAACCCTCACCATTCCCCAGGAAGAGGAATGGCATCTCTTCAGCTTATTAGAGACAACACAACAGGAGCCAGAGCTTCCTTTCCAAGTGCCAGGAGTATGGGCAGGAGATAATACACCTGGACTAGCTCAAAAATTGCCCCAGTAATAGTGGAATTAAAACCAGAAGTTATGCCAGTCTGCCTGAGGCAATATCATATTCCTCATAAGGCACAACTAGGGATTCAAAAACATTTGGACAGAATTTTATGACATGGGATTCTCAGGCCGTGCCAGTCACCATGGAATACACCTCTTTTGCCTATTCAAAAACCAGGAACTGATTACTACAGACCAGTCCAAGATTTACATGTAGTAAATCAAGCCACAGTCACTTTACATCCTGTGGTCCCAAATCCATACATACTCTTAAGTCTGCTCCCAGCTGAAGCAGCATATTTCACTTGCCTGGACCTTAAAGATGCCTTCTTTTGCATTCGACTGGCACCACAGAGTCAGCAGCTCTTTGCCTTTCAATAGGGTGATTCCAATGGGAACAAAGGCCAATTGACCTGGATTAGATTACCACAAGATTTTTAAAAACTCACCCACTATCTTTGGGACAACACTGGCCCCTGACTTAAAAGCCTTTCCTGCAAGGCAGTGTGGGTGCACTCTGCTCCAATATGTAGATGATCTGTTGCTGGCTGGAGCAACTAAAGAGGACTGCATGAAGGGGACACAACTGCTTCTCACTCTCCTATATGAGGCTGGTTACAAAGTTTCAAAGAAAAAGGCCCAAATCTGTCAGGAAAAGGTCAAATACCCTGGTTTTTATCTGACTCAGGGGCAACAACAGCTGGGCTCTGAAAGAAAACAGGCAAGCTGCTCAATTCCAGTCCCTTCAAACTGCCACCAAATTGGGGAATTTTGGGGGAGCTGCTGGATTCTGCCATATATGGATCACCAACTTTTCAGTTATGGCGAAACCCCTCTATGAAACCACAATGGGGGAGAACGAGATCCTCTGATTTGCGGGCTAACACAACAAAAGGCCTTTGAGGACATTAAACAAGCACTCACCACCTGGATTAGGGCTCCCTGTCCTCATGAAGCCTTTCTTTCTATATGTCCATGATCGGTCTGGAGTGGCTGTGGGAATTTTGACTCAGATGCTGGGGACATGGCACCTCCAGTGGCCTATTTGTCAAAACAGCTGGATTCTGTAGCCCAGGGCTGGCCACCTTGTTTACATGCCCTTGCAGACACACCTCTTCTGGTGTTGGAAGCTGATAAATTGGCCATGGGACAAAAACTGGTTGTCAGACTTCCTCATTGAATTTTGACATTATTAGAATATAAAGGACACTATTGGTTGACTAATGAAAAAAAATGGTTAAATATCAGGGCATGTTATGTGAAAACTCACGTGTTCATGTTGAGGTTGTCAAAACTCTAAACCTAGCAACTTTTCTGCACATTGGACCTAGAAAATCTGATCACAAATGTGTTGAGGTCATGGATGAAGTGTTCTCCAACAGACCAGACCTAACAGACTAGCCTCTCAAGGACGCTGATGTAGTATACTTTACAGATGGAAGCAGTTTTATACATGACGGGATTAGTTTTGCTGGATATGCAGTGGTCACTCTGGACTCTACTGTTGAGGCAGAACCTCTGGCTCAGGGAACTTCAGCTCAAAATGTAGAGCTTATTGCACTGATTCGAGCACTTCAGCTGGCAGCTGGGGTCTGTGCAAATATTTACACAGACTCAAAATATGCGTTCACTACCCTGCACGTTCATGGGGCCTTATATAAAGAAAAGGGGCTAATTAACCCAGGGGGGGAAAACATAAAATATGGGCAAGAAATTCTTAAACTTTTAGATGCAGTGTGGGCTCCCAAAAGGGTTGTGGTTATGCATTGCTGGGGTCATCAAAAAGGCACTGTGGTTGCTCAGGGCAACTGGAGAGCTGACAGAGATGCCAGATCAGCTGCCTACAAGGGAGAAGATAATTCAGCCTTGGATTTAAATGCTGCTATCCTGCCAGACCCACTAACACAATGGGAGCCAAAATATTCCCTGCATGAAAGTAATTGGTTTAAAACTGAAGAAGGAAGTTATCTCCCTGGCAGATGGTGGAAATTTTCCTGAGATTCTAGCCCCAGCCTTTATCAGACAGTTCCATAGAGGAACACATATTGGACTTACAGCACTTGAGAAAATTCTAAGCCAATATTTCTATATCCTCCAGCTTACAAGCATTACCTGGGTGATTTGTGAACAATGTGAGGTGTGTGCATGTAACAATCCCCACCAGAGGCCAAAATTTTCACCAGGAATTCAAAGTATAGGAGGAGCACCTTTCGAGTATTTGGAAGTAGAATTCATGGAACTACCATGCTCATGGGGCTATAAATATCTTCTGGTGTTTGTTTGTTCATACTAGGGTTGGGTAGAAGCCTTTCCAACCCCCTCTGAAAAGGCTAGAGAGGTAGCCAGAGTGCTCCTCCAGGAAATTATTCCCAGATTTGGTATCCCAATAACTATTGGCTCAGATAATGGGCCAGCTTTTGTGACCAAGGTGATACAATTACTGGCCAAAAAATTTAAATATCAGATGGAAGTTACATACCGCCTATAGGCCTCAGAGTTCTGGTAAAGCTGAAAGGATGAATAGGACTTTGAAGACTCAATTGGGTAAGCTGTGTCAGGAGACACACTTACACTGGGATGAACATCTCCCTATTGTACTTTTGAGGATTAGATCCAATCCCACCAGGAGGACTGGATTCTCTCCTTGTTAGATAATGTTTGGAAGGCCTCCTCTTCTTATTAGGGGGCTATAGGAAGACTTAAGTGAGATAGGGGAATTAACCCTGAGGCAGCAACTTCAGGTCTTAGGGAAAACTTTGCAGGTTCTCAACCAATTGTTTAGAGAGTAACTTTAACCACAGATGCGCAGTCCTTCAAGCCAGGAGATTCACTCTGGGTCAAAGAATGGAATATTCAACCTTTAAAACCTCTTTGGAAGGGTGTTTTCACTGTTATTTTATCCACCCCAACTTCAGTCAAGGTTGCAGAAATAGGCCCCGGGATTCATTACACAAGACTCAAGCCTGCAGCCGCAGACTGGGAGTGCTCTCCAGATGCCAGAACACCCTTGAAACTGACCATCCAGAGAAAAGGAACATCAGAGAATCTTGAGGATCAGAAGGACAACAGCCCTGCTGCAGTCACTCTTGAAGCTGACTGGTCTACGTACGGCTGAAGCTTGAGGAGTCTATGGCCCTGTTTCAGCTGCACAGGAGGGACTGGCTGATCTATTCATAATAAAAGATAAACCTCCTATGAAAACTAATGGACTCTTTCAACCTCTAAGATAATTCCTATAGTGTAATGGTTAACACTATGGGCTCTAAATAACAAAATTTCACATATAGTCATTATCTTGCTTATGTAAGTTTCTAAGATTTGTTTGATGTTATTAGTTTGACTTTGCTAACTTAAGCTGTCCAACCTATGCTAACCAAAATGTTAGTCTATCACTTAGTATGGGTTCTTTTGTTAATCTTAAGGAGTTCTGCCCTACTCCTACCCCAACAGTGGAGATCATGCAAACCATGTGTCAAGCCAATCTACTATAACCAAAAGGTGGTAAAAACATACTTAGGACTTGTTCCACCAGAGGAATGCTATAGGTGGATGAGAGTTTTCCTCTGGGAAGGAAAAAGAGTCTACATGGCTTGGATCAAATCACAGTTTAAGGAAAAAAAACTTGCCCAGGAAATTTCCCCTTTACTGGTGGAATTTGGTATTGTTGGCCACTAGACTCCCAGCCACTAACTTGGAAAAGTTTTATAAAAATTGATTCAAAACCAGCTGCCTTGAGACCTACTCTAAGTCCTTACCCTAAAGCTAAACTGTATGAAGAGTTGAGCCCAAATCTCAACCTTCCTCCCTTAGGGAAGAATCTCTTTCTGGACCTATCAGAAAGAATTGCTAAAAACCTTGGGGTTAAAAATTGCTGGGTCTGTGCGGGGGGCCTTATGAGTGAGGAATGGCCATGAACAGGAATAGGTCTAGATGCTTACTCCCTACTACTTTGGAATAAAACACAAACGGAACTAAAAAATGAAACTCCCCAAGGCTGGGTTCTCACTTCAGAAATATTTGGTGAAGAATGTATTGGCAGATTTGGACCCCATCACACACAATGGGTTGGTGAAACCCCATGTAATAGAATATTGTTTTGGAACTCCACCTGGTGGCCAGAGAAACCTACTTGGTTTTGGGCAGATAACCCAGGCTGGCTAGGAATTAGAGGTCTAATATGCAAAAAGCCCCATAAGAGAAGAGCAATTTTTAACTGTACGTGCCCAGACACTAACCAGATCAGTTCCTTTTGGGGCATTCCTGAAATCCATAAATTCTGGAGCAACCCAGCCCCCAATAACTGGAAAGCACCTGATGGGATATTTTGGATTTGTGGGAAAAGGGATTATACCCAACTCCCAAGAAATTGGAGAGGAACTTGTACTATTGGTACTATTAGACCAGGGTTTTTCTTACTGCCTAATGCTACTGGAAAGGACCTAGGAATCCCCTAGTATGAGGATCTAGGGCCAAGAAAAAGGAGATCCATTGGGCAAGAGATTGATCTAAGAGGCCACCAATCTTGGGGTGAAGATTAATGGATACCCCAGAGAATTATTGCCACTTATGGTTCTGCTACCTGGGCACAAGACGGAAGTTGGGGTTATAGGACTCCTATTTACATGCTGAACAGAATTATCCACTTACAAGCTGTACTAGAAATCCTAACTAATCAGACTGCCACAGGTCTTGACCTCATAGCTACACAACAGACCCAGATGCAAGCAGCCATGTATCAAAACAACTTGGCATTAGATTACCTACTGGCTGAAGAAGGAGGAATATGTGGAAAGTTCAACAGCTCAGATTGTTGCATCCAAATAGATAATAATGGACAAGCAGTCAAGGATATAGCCAACAACATAAGAAAACTGGCATACATGCCAGTTCAGACATGGAGAGGCATTAAAGTTTGGGACCCTAACACACATTTAGGGGGTTAGTTTTCAACTCTTGGTGGATTTAAAAGCATAATTGGTATAGTGGGTATTCTGCTGTTAACCTGTTTATTGCTTCCATGTTTGGCTTCATTGTGCATTAAAACTATTGGGTCCACTATAGAAGCCGCTGTTGAAAGGAGGCAGCAACTAAAATTCTGGCATTATATAAGGCTTTAAGCCAAGATGATGATAATGATGCTCTGTAATTTAAAAGAGTAAATTATTGGGAGCATCATTAAAGGGGGAAATTGAAGTGGCACCCCCTCTTTCCACAGAAAGAGTCTTAACTGGGCTTCTCCAGGCATTTTCACCATGGCTTCTTTTGGGACTGTCAGCCAAAGAGTCTCTGAGAAAAAGTTCAATATGGATAAATTTCCTATTTTCCTGTTGCCCTGTTTAGCTTAGCCACTGGCCAGGAAGATACCAGCACTCCAGGTGCTGGGCACCCCCTTAATAATATTTCACAAATGTATCCAGTATAGTAGTTTGTAGAAATGTGCAAGTGAGGATCCTGGCTTTTAGCTGGGCTTCACAGAAACTTATACATTTTTAAGATAAGAAGAAGATACCAATTGGGCTCCATGGTAACAGCTGGCAGGGGAAGAAAAAAAAGGGGAGAAGAAGCTTTCCCTTTCTCAGGTGTTGTCCTTGAAGTATTAACTTTCCTAAAACAGTGAAGGAAAAGCTGCTTTTGTGTAAACTTCTGCAGACTGTGAACTTCTGAGCCCCTCTCCTTATATGCTGGGTATAAAACTCTGAAATTACTTGTATTTGGGGTTCAGGGGATTGATTAAAGGAAAGGCTGTACCCTCTGCACCTGGCTGCAGCCAAATAAAACTGTTTCCTGCTATCTTCAGTGCCTTGCCTCATTTGTCCCTACTACAATTTAGCATGTACTCCCATCATGGCTTAAACCAATCAGTTCAAATGAATCCCCTCTTGTACTAACCAATCACCCTTACCCAACTTGTTCCCACCAGTGAATGTGCTGATCATGTTTTAGAGTTGTTTTATGATTTTCTTGTGGTGTGTGATGATTTGCTAAGATATGCTACGATGTATGTGAAGTCCCTGCCTTCCCCAAAGAGTGTATAAAACTGCTGAAAACCCTAGGCTCAGGGCCTCTCAGCATCATCAGTTGCTGTGAGGACTGAGCTAGCTTGCAATAAATACCTCTTTGCTGCTTACATTGATCTTGGTCTCTGGTGGTCTTTTGGGGGTCCCAAATTCGAGCATAATATCCACACATCATGAATATTCACCAATTCAAAATCCTGAAGCTAAATGAGCATTTTTTGATAATCAAGAATACACTACACCAACTCAATCTGTTATCCTTTCTTGGGGACAAAAATTTCACTGAAGAAATGACAACAGGCCTCTAGATAGACATATTGGCAGAGTTACAACTAAAAAAAAATCATTCCCTTAATGCTCAATTTAAAATGAAACAGCAACAGAATACACCAAGCTTGTTTCATTACCAGATTTCTACTACTAAAATATTAGCAATAATGCATGTTCCCAATGAATTAAAATAGTCCTATAGTACAGCCAGAAGATGAACACACTGTAGAGGCTCACATCAAAATGTAAATCATTGAACACTTGCTCCCGTCTTTCACTGTGCCCCTCTGCTGCCAGCCTAATGAACAAGGCCTGATACACAATGCCCAGAGAGAAAGCAATTCCATGTCTAAGATGCATCTTTTCTATCAATTATAACAAAAAGATATTTACAAGTTGTCAGCCAGAAATTTTAAATGATAAAACAAATTTACAAGTGAGTTGCACCCGATTTTTACCCCTCACCACCACCCTAAAGGGTCACCTGTCCCAATACAATAAGCTTCAGAAAATTCCTTATTAACATTCCTGTCCCACCTTAAGGGATCAGTAGATAATAATACAATGAATCAAAGAAAGTGCTTTCCCCTCACATAATAAATGAAGCCTAGGTAACTCAGACATTTGGTTCTGCACAGGGCCATTGTCTGCCCCCATAATTAGCCTCATTAGGATTCCACCAATTGACTCCATTGCTAAAATTCAGACTAAAATAAAACTTGGTAATCTGAAGTAATTTTCCCATCTCCTGCCTTCATCATGTGTCCTTCATTGGTCTTAAAAAAGAGAAGTAGAATTTTTTGAATACTAAAATGGGAGCCACAAGATGAAACAGAGATACTAGAATGGCTCACTGTGATATTTATTGAAGAGCATTATGAATAAGAGTTGTTGACAACTTCATCTTTAGTTCATGAGGATTTATTTCATGTTCTCAAAAATGCTATGTATTTTTTGTATCTGATGTTGTTTTTTATTTCACCAATTTTTTAAATTTTTAAACATTTCTCTTTATATAAAGTCATAATTCAAGTCCCTAACTGCTTTTCTCTTGATGTGTAATTCACTTCATTTTTTATCAAAATGCTTAGTTATATGTAAGGTCTAGTTCTCTCACTGTCACTTGTCTTTATACCTTTCAATGGTATAATTTTTGAATAAAATTTTTATCATAATGTGGCCGAGTTTATAATTTTTTAACATTTTGTAATCTTTTGAGAAGAAATAGCACCTTTTATGTGATTGCTGAGATTGAATTTAAGGGTGCCATTTCACTGAATTACATTCCTAGCATTTTTTTAATTTAATTTTGAGATGAGATGTTAGTAAGTTGCCCAAGCTGGCCTTAAAATTTTAATCATTATGCCTTATCCTCCCAAATAGATGGTATTAGAAGCATGTATTAGAATATTAACATTATATACCCCTCAATTTTTATTTTGGTGAGACCCATCTTCAGCCCATATACCCAGCTTTTAATACTCTCTTTGAAGTAATCAGTCATGACTTTTAAAATTTAAATTACATTTATATCACTTTTCCTAGCACAGTCATGTATTACTAACTAAAATTAGTTCTAGTATTTTTAAAACTAATTTAATGAATGACTGTGGGTTTTTTATTGTTTTTGTTTTTGTTTTGTTTGTTTGATTGTTTTCCAGAGATTATTTTGTCATCACTTTAGGGCTTTATGAAGTCTTCTTCTTTTTTTTTCCAGAATAATTATATCCCCTATTATTGAATGGGTCCATGTAAAATGTGTTAAAAATAATGACTTTAAAATGTTCATTCAATCCTCACATTTCCAAGGCTATTGGGGGCAGGGAAAGAACAATATTAATAATCAAGAAACCATTACTAGTGGGAGCGCAGTACCATTGTCTCACTTGAAGTGTAATATAGATATTTCAGTGATAAGATGGTGTAAGAACCACCACCCTAGGTTTTGGGGATCCTATAAATCACCATGAATGGCTTTAAATCTTACTCTTCTTCAAAATAAATTTTTTGCTACTTGCTTGAAAAATGAAGCACTATGTATGAGAAAGGTGAATAAGACTTAAGTTCTCTGGAGGTGCTGAGGTTGATCTTCAATTATAGTGTATAAATAGTCCAATCAGGAGGGTCTTACAATTTTCTCATCTTTTCCAAGTATAAGGAATGGAACATTCAGATGTACTGACCTTAAATAACAAAAAAATGCATTTCAGGGAGGTGATATCACCACGTAAGTTTTTAGGGCAGAATCTTGGAAATAGGGAGGAAATATATGCATATATATGCATATCTATAGGAAATAAAATATTTGAGTGCAAACACTGAAAAGTATTTCTTTAACTCCATTGGGATCATATAAAAATGAAAAAAAAAATAGCTCATTTAATTTTAGTTACAACATAGTTACAATATTTTCAAATGTTTTAAAACACGCTCAAGGATACTAAACAAAACTAATGATATATAATGTACTTAATTTAGTAATACTTAAAAGTCATAAACATACCACAAAACTTTTGCTACCACATCAATAGGTACCTACTCTGTAGCAATATATCTTATCTAAATGCAATTTAGTTGCATATGCAAGTTTTCCATAACATAAGATTTAAGATTTACCTTGGCATTGTGGCATATGCCTAAAATTTCAGCAGCTGGGGGTGGTGAGTGAGGAGGATTGAAAGTTCAAGGTCAGCCTCAGCAAAAGCAGGGTGCTAAGAAAATTAGTGATGCCCTGTATCTAAATAAAATACAAAGAAAAGGGCTGAGGATATGACTGAGTGTTCAAGTGCCCCTGAGTTCAATCTTCAGTACCTCCTAGAAGAAAAAATATAAATAATTTTATAAAATACAAAATAGGCCTGTGAATGTGACAGAGTGGTCAAATACTCCTAAGTAAGAATACTAATTTTAACCTTAAAAGCAGTTGAAGAAGCATGAATTATTATTTTTTTATACTGAAAATTCTATTTTACCTTTTTTTTTTGAGATTTTAAATCTCACCGTGCCTCATATAGATAAGTAAAATGGCAACTAAAAGTATAACTTTAATGTATTTGAACACTGCTAAGGAAGAAGTCCACATAATCTTGGGTGACTCTGGCTACACCCAAAAGCCTAGTTTCTGATGTAGAAGACAATCTCTTATGTGAGGATCCAGCACAGTATGTGTGTGTGTGTGTGTGTGTGTGTGTGTGTGTGTGTGTGTGTGTATTTTTAGATATATTTTACTTCATGAGCCTTGAAACTCAAGTTTACAGCACAGTATTTTTTTTTCAAATCTAAAAGCACACCTTCAGTTTATTTGAAGAGCAGTTATTAGTTGATGGCTGAATTTTACAAGAAAAATAAAAGTGTCACTTTTCCATGATTCTCCTGAGAATTGAATTTCATAAAATGCAGTCCTTTAGTGAATATTCAACCAGGGGCTGTATGTGTAACTCATTGGTAGGGTACTTGTGTAACATGCATGAGGCCCTAGTTTCAATTTTTGGAAACATAAAAAAATATCATAAGAAAACAAACATAAAAAGCTCAGATTTCTCACAGTGGTCACCATCCCAGTCTCAAACCCTCTGTTGACTTTTACTTCTTTCCTTTCTTTTTATTCAGATTCTCACATTTGCATTCGTGTTTACTTTACAAATATCCTCATGAAACAAAATTTTACCTCATGGAAAGTATGATGATGACAAAACAAAACTAAGAAAGCAAAAAACAAGATATTCTCAGTGCCCCTTACTTTATGAAATCACAAGTCAAAGACTTCTGTAATTCCAATGGCTAAGAAGGATGAGGCAGAAGTTTTGCAAGTTCAAAACCAGCCTCAGCAATGAGCAGAGTGCTAAGCAATTTAGTGAGACCCTGTCCCTAAATAAATTACAAGATTGAGCTGAAGTTAAGTTATCAAGTGCTCCTGAGTTTAATCCCCAGTACCCCCTGAAATAAGGTCAAAGATTTTGATGTAAAACTTAGAAGACACAAATATCTGTGATCTAGAAAAGTAGATGGGACTCTAATTTTGGCCAAATCACATTCATTCAATATGAGATGACAGAAAAAAAACAGTCAACAAAATGCTCATGTTTCCAATTGACAAAGTGTGGAACCAACCTAGATGCCCTTCTGTAGGGAAATAAAGACACGGATACACACACAAAAACACACAATGGAATATTACTGAGCATGAAAAGAGAATAAAATTATGGCATTTGCAGGTAAATGGATGGAGTTGGAGAATATCATGCTTTAAGTGAAGGAAATCAATCCCTCCACCCCAAAAAAGACAAATTCATTCTCTGATAAGCAGATACTAATTCATAACTTTGAGAAGTATGGGACCAGTGGAGGAATTTTGGATATGTTCAAGGGGACTAAGAGAAGGGGAGGGGCAATGAGGACAAGAAAGTTGGTGAAATGAGACCAACATCATTACCCTGGGCAATTTTATGAATGCATGAATGGTGTGACCCTATTTTTTGTACTACCACAGAAGTAAAACTGTGTGCTCTAGGTGTGTACAACAAATCAAAGAATATTCTACTGTTCTTTATAGCTGATTAGAATAACAAAAAAAATAAATAAATAAATTTAAGAAATTTGCCCAAGTTAGTTCACATCACAAGGAAGCTTGTAGTAGGAAACAAAACTACACATACATATAAATTAGAAATTAAGAGCTGCTAATTAAGCTATTCCTGAAACTCAGAAAATCCAGTGAAGATTTAATCATGTTTTCTAGTAGCTTTGGTTAATGTTTTGATAAATATTACTTAATGCTGTTCAATAATTATCATAATGAAAATTTGTTCATATAAAAGGCTTCATATGCAATAATCTCTGATTTTCTACTACTGCTAAAAATAAAAGAATTAGACACTTATTGGAATAAAATAACCAGAAATTATTCTCTTACATTAATGGATGACTTAAATACAAGAGTTTGAATGTGAGTGACTGTGAATGGACTCATATAAAAATCATGGAAAGGCTATCTTACATCTAAAGGCTCTAAGAGAAGATTTTTTTTTACATTTTTTTCATATCTAATGGCTTCTGGTATTCCTTTGTTTATGACCATAAATACTTCTCTTCTGTGTTTATTGGGCCTCCAAAACAAAGAAGATAGATAAGCCCTTCTCATAGGGAAGATGCTGCTAACATAGCAAGTAATTACCCTCTAACCCCAACAGGGTCTGACAACCTATTATTATAGGATATGAAAGACCCTCAAAAAAGACTTGTATTTTCAAACATTGTTTGCAAAGATTGACAAAAGTCAGTTTATTGTGCAGAATGAGTGATGTGGTTCTCTGCCTCTGCAGTCCAGAACAGTTGGTAAAAGAGCCACAAACATGAGATTAGGACAGGGAATTACATTTCAGAGCTGACAAAATCTTGAATACAAAAAAAAAATAGAAAACATAAATTCAGAGAGAATCATAGCCATATAAGCCCATTTGACAGAATTAAATTCATAAGAAGAACAGAGGACAGAGACATTTTTAAAAGATTTAGTGTATTTTTTTCTATATTGCTATTAATGTTTTCCACAATTATAGATTTCTGGATCATGTTGATTACTACTTCATGTACCTACAATGGATATGGCACACTGAATTTACACCCATACTCATGCACTTATCACTTATCTTTTTTTCTCTATAGAAATTCATATATATATATATATATATATATATATATATATATATATATATATATATATATATGAATATATTTTTCCCCACATTTCCAAGATTTTGCCCTGAAAATTTCTGTGATATCACTTCTCTGAAATGCATTTTTGTTATTTCAGGTAAGTACATCTAAGTATTTTACTCCATATAGTTGGAAAATATGAGACAATTTTAAGGCCCTTCTTATTTGCTATTTATACACTATAATTAAAGATCAACATCAGCACCTTCAGAAAATTTAAGTCTTATTCACCTTTTGGCAGGTAGCAGAAATTTTATTTTTAAAAAGAGTAATAGATTTAAAGTCATTCACGGTGCTTTAGAGAATCCAAAAACCTAGGGTGGTGGTGCTAACACAACCTTACCACTGAAACATCTGGATTACACTCCAGGTCGAACACTTGTACTATGCTTCCACTGGAAATAGTTTCTTGGTTATGAATATTGTCCTTTCTCTGCCCCTAATAGTCTTTGAAATGTGGAAATTGCATGAACTTTCTAGAATCATTTTCAACACAGTTAGCATAGACCCATTCGATAATAGGAGACCTCCATATTCTAAAAAATAAACAAAAAGCCTTCACCAACCTAAAGAGGTGATAAAATAATCTCTGAATAAAAAAATAACAGTCATTCATTAGATTGGTTTTAAAAATACTAAAAATATTTTTAGTTAGTAATACATAACTGTACTCTAGAAAAAATAATATAAATGCAATTTTAATTTTTAAAGTTGCTACTGATTACTTCAAAGAAAGTATAAAAAGTTGGGTACATGGGCTGGAGTTGTGTCTCAGTGGTAGAGTACTTGGCTAGCATGTGCAAGATACTGACTTTGATTCTCAGCACCACAAATAAGTAAATAAATATCCATCAAAAACTAATAAAATATTTATTAAAAGCTTGGTACAATTCCTTATGCCTGTAATTCTTGTGGCTTAATATGCTGAAAAAGGTGGATTTTGAGTTCAGATCCAGCCTCAGCACAAGCAAGGTGCTAAGCAACTTAGTGACACCATGTCTCTAAATAATATACACAATAGTGCTCTGGATATGTCTCAGTGATCAGATGCCCCTGGGTTCAATCCCAGACACCATAATAAAACGTGGGTTTTTAGTGTTAACATTATAATACATGCCTCTAATACCATCAATTTGGGAGGACAAGGCATGAGGATTGAAATTTTAAGGCCAGCTTGGGCAGTTTACTAACATGATGTTTCAACATTAAATTCAAAAGATGGCTGGGAATGCAATTTATTAAAATGGCATCCTAGATATCAATCTCAATAATCACAAAAAAGGTGTTATATCTTCTCAAAAAGTTACACAAAATAAGTTAAAAATTTATAAACTGGGAAAAACTAAAATAAAAATTTTATTCATAAATGATAGCATTGAAAGGTACAAAGAGAAGTGACAGTGGGAGACAGCACAAGCAAGGTGTTAAGCAACTCAGTGATATTCTGTCTCTAAATAATATAAAAATTGTGCTCTGGGTGTGGCTCAGTGATCACACCTAGAGCTAGAGCTCACATACAACTAAGCACTTTTAATAAAAAAAAAAAAAAAGAAGTGAAAGACACACCAAGAGAAAAGCAGGTAAGAGACTTAAATTACCAATTTTTATTGATGGAATTTTCAAAATAATAATAATAATAATAATAATAATAATAATAATAATAATAACAACAACATTTTAACAAATGAGAGAAATAGAAAATAGCATCAGATACAAAAAATACATAGTATTGATGAGAACAGAAAACAAATTTTCATTAACTAGAAATGTAGTTGTATATAACAGTTATTGATCTGTACAAAGTGTTTACCTATTTAATACATATGATGCTTCTCACTAAGTATCATAGTGAGCCAAGATAGTACTTAGTTACATGATAGCATAAGGCTACTTCTATATTATTTCATACAGTAGAATTACAGGGGCTGGAATAAAGAGGAGGTATATTCAAGAAGAAAGAAATACTAAAGTTTGAGGAAAAATTGAACTTTACAGCCTAGAAATATTTTGGTTTCATTACACCCTATTTATCTAACTGAACAAAATATTACATAAGTATTATATAAAAGTGATATCTGTGTAACATATCACATGTATAGAGGCTTTCAAGGGAATTATGTAGAGCTTATTACAAAATAGAAATTTTCAGAAACACATAAAAAACTGAATTAGAAATACCATGCATGTAAATAAACCTCATCACTGTAAAGACAACCATTTTTTCTCAATTTAAAGTACAATATTTCCCCATAAAAATTTTAGCATGATTTTGTTTTAATAAAAGCAGAGAGAAAACCGAAATTGTTTTTTTCTGAAATTTATATGGGAAGTAAAATATGCAAAATACTCACAAACCTTTAATTCAGAAGAACAAATAAAAATAGTGATTGTTATGTGACACTAATGTATATTATAAACTATATTGCAATAATATAGACCAAAGAATCATAACATGAACAAAATCTGAATTCATATTTATGTTCATTTTGGTATTGCTAAGAGCAACAGAAAGGTCTACCTAAATTCAATCATGTGAAAAATAACATTAGACGTTAATGGATGAAACTCACCAATTTATACTTAGGAATTGGGACTGATGGCACAATTCATGTGTGAATAATGTGCAGGGTATTGGGATATAACCTTAGCAACACAAAAAAAGAAGATGTTAAGGAGAAAATTATGCTGAAAATAAAGAAGAATTTTAAAATTATGGATCATTCTTCCACCTATAAATACACTTAACAAAAAACTACTAATGTTATAAGTGTCTTCTTTTAAACTAAAAAAATGAGTAGAATGACTAAGAAACATTGCACAATTTAGAAAATATCTACCTTTAATCAGTACAAAAAGCTAGATTACACTGGGCATTAGATCGATGTTGAGCAAAGTACCACATTTGGGACCAAATTTCCAATGGCCAGAATAACCCTCAGTAAACAAAAATGTGGAAGAAGTGATACACATGTATCTAAGGCACAGAAAATGTGTGATTTTCTAGGTATCATAAACATATTCCCAACAGTTTCATGAGCTGGGATAAATGCAGAGAAGTAGCCAAATATCAAAGGTGCCAGACATTATCAAGACATTATCAGCATATTTTCTCAACTGTTCTTGCTGGCAGTATTGTATTGTGGGTGTAATAGTGTAAAATAAAGTAAATCACCAATACCCTGAGTGAGATTTTAGACTTTCCAGAGCCCTGTCCCAACTCTGCTGACCACAGTAATAACTCCACAACTATCAAATGCTTCTAAAATAAATTTGTTTGTGCATTGAGTGTTTCAACTTTAAAATTTTTTTCAAGTTATTATGTTCTGAAGTTTCAAATTTTAGATGCAAAGGTGACTGAGCATGTGCAAATATCTGTAAATTGCAAACAAATAAATTTGCATTCTTTTTCTACGACTTTTATGTACTATGGTTTCTAACAGTCATTCACAAAAGAAGTCAGAAAATAAAATCCCTATTTATTCCCAAGATATCTTTACACAACTCTCTTACACTGGCTAATTTGCATAAACTTGCCTCAGGGATTTAATGCATAAATTAAGTGAATTTCCTGCAGCCTGTACAGTGCTGTTGGAATGGCTATTATAAAAATTTAAAATTGTCATGTGTGGTGACATATGCCTGAAATCCTAGAAGTTCAGGAAAATGAGGCAGGAGAATTGTTAGTTTGAAGACAGCCTCATTAACATAATAAGACTCCAAGCAACTTAGTGAGAGCCTGTATCAAAACATAATATAAAAAGGACTGTGGATGTGGCTCAGTGGAAAGCACCCTGGGTTCAATACTCAGCACCGAACCAAAAATAAAAATAAATAATAATAATAAAATAAATAAAAATACGGGTTCCAGGGTACAAATACATGTAAAAATATTGGCAACAAGATACATTTAATGAATATATTTTTGATAAAATTTTTTCAGGTACTTTAAAGTCCCAAAATAAAAATGCTACATAATCCACTAGTAATAATTTGGGGTAGCAGCAGAAGGTTGTACATGTCTGTACTCCCAGTGGCTTATGAGGATGAGACTGGAGGATATCAAGGTAGAGACCAGACTCAAAAACTTGGCAAAGTCCTAAGAAATTCAGTAAACCCTGTCTCAAAAATAAACAAATAAATAAAAGTGGTGGAGACTGGGTATGTAGCACATTGGTAAAGTGCCCATGTGTTAATCCTTGGGTTTAATCCTCAGTACCACAAATAAGTAAGTAAGTAAGTAAGTAAGTAAATAAATAAATAAATAAATAAATAAATAAATAAGAGAAAGAGAGAGATAGATTGAATTTCCATGTAATTTAAATTCTAAATAAATAAAAATAATAATTCTGGGTATATATGTAAAGCAATTGAAATTCTTTTGTTGAAGATATTGCTGCCCTTCTAAATTTATTGTATCTTTATTCACATTATCTAATAAAAGGAAACAAATGAAGTGCCTTTTAGATAAAAGGTATTATCAGAAAATGCCTTCCAGCTGCAGATTATTCAACTTGTCCCCTCAGAAGCTACACACTTAAAATTAAAACTGGTCCCTAAAGGCAAGACTCAGATACTGGTGTTCTCTAAATACTCCAAGAGATTTGGTATCTGTGAACATCTTTTGTCAGAGTGTTCTAAAACTCAAAATTAGGTACATATGGGAGGTCAGAATGAGAACACAACACACAGTAAATTCATCAATGGGGAATCTTAACTCAGACACTCTGATAAATGAAATCAGTGCTGGAGATAAAATTAAATTCTCTGTTTCACTGATTTCTGGGTTATGGATTCAATCCAAAAATATATTAGAAAAGAGCTAAGGCTACTGTTTTTTTTATATGAGCCCCTGCACAGCAGCCACAGATGTGAAATCATTTTTAATTTGAGACTATCACAAATTCTCTGCTTTATGCAAGGAGTATTGTGTTGTTTTGTAGACATACTCCCAAATAAAATTCATATAGTGGAGATTTAGTATATTATTTATTTTAAATTACATATATGGCCTTAATGTTGTCTTGCCCTCACTTTTTTATGTAGTGTTTCATATTCTCCATTTACAAAATTTTTGTGATACAGATACAATCCTTTTGTTGCAGTTTCCATAGCATCCTTCATTTTTATCATGATTGAAATGAAATATGCCTGTTTTCAAATTTCTCCTGATAAGAAATTTAAAAAATATTGCTTGTTTTTGGTTTTTCAATTCAATTTTCAGCAATTTCCCAAGTTTATTTTAAATTATTGCTATTAGCTTTAGAAGTTTTTATCAAACATATTATCCCCATTGAATAAAAATTTCACCAGATGTAAAAATTTTGTTTTTCTTTTTTTATTATTCTTTTTCTTTTTTTTTAAGGGGAGAAGAATGAATACTTAACCCAGGGTAGTTCTCCTAAACCCCTGTATCACCAGCCCTTTTTAGATTGTATTTTATTTTATTTTTAGTTTTCACACAAAGTCTTGCTTAGTTGCTTAGGGCCCTCTCATATTATTTAGGCTGAATTTGAAATTGTGATTCTTCTTCTTAAGTCTATTAAGATTGCTGACATGAGCCACCATATGTGTGTAACCCCTCTCCCCTTTTTGAATAAATGTCACTACTTAAAAATAATGATGAATCATGGCTTCAAAAGGAGGTAAGTTTTGCCTTTGGGTCAGGCATATTTGGTCTTGATATGAACTAAAAAATTGTGGGCATACAATGAAGAATTTTTGTAAGATTCTGTTTCAAAATTAAAAAAAAGAAAAGAAAAAATTGAGGATATATCTCAGGAATAATAATTCTCTTAGTTTAACCACCAATAATACACTCATATAAACAAACACACACACACACACACACACACACACACAGTACTTGTGAGATTTTGAAAATATTTTTTGGCATTGAATATCTGTATAAACCTCATCTATTACAAAAGGCAGAATTAGTGATATAATATCAGTAATCCTTTATCCTTATCTGTGTACAGAAATTTAGTAATGCAATTTTACTTCTACTCTAGACAAAAGCCTTTAATGTCTGATGGTATTCTCAGAATACCCCGTACTAAAGAAGAAAATTGAAATCACAATACTGCATTAGGCTAAAGACAAAACTGCAAAATAATTTTTTTAAAAAAAAGTTTAGACTCTAGTTTCTGGGTTACAGATGATCTCCAGTGATACCCATCTCATTTGGTTATAGTATGATATCTAAAATGGAAATGGATCTGTGCCCAGAATCCTGTGAGAAACAGTGTCCACTTTTGTACACTTCTGAGTTGTAGATGGCTACTCTCTCAAAGTGCAGAGTCTCTCCCGTTCTTTGGCCCTGAGAGAAAGATTTTTGGTATGTTTATTCCATAACCTATGACACAGAACTGAGTTGTTCATTTTTTGTCACCTTGCTGAGGTCAGGGTGTTCATAGATCTCAAACATGGAATGTAGCTGTGGTGAACATAGATATCCCTGAGTAGTCAAGAGTGAATTTTAAGATGAAGCTTAAAAAATACATTTATTTATTAGTCAATTTATATTTTCAAAAATAATAATATTTTGGATATAGTGGTTTAAGTTATTACAGTTGATTTAAGCTTTTCTTCTTAATTTTTATTATGGATACTAGAAATTTTAAATTGTACTAGTGTATTATATTGTTTTTCCCTCTAGGAAATATTACTGCCTTAGGATATTGCTTAGAAATTTAAAATACAATTTGTTTTCTCATAAGACCAGACAGCAGAAAAGTTAAAAAGTTGTGATGAAATTTTTATTCATAATAGTTTATATTTTAGGTGTGTGGGAGAACTTGCCTCTTCATTTTATTTTCCCAATTGGGTTTCTCCCCGCTGAAATTAAGTTTTCATCACATGAGAAGTACATCTCATAATCTTTTACCCTTCTCCCTCTCACTAAGGTCATTATGTGGCTGTAGAGTTTAAGAGTGGTGAGGATAATGCAAATGATGAGAAGTGATGAGATGTCATTCCATGTCCTCTTAAGCCTCTCCAGCTCAAGTGCATTTTTTTATTGCGCTGGCTGAACATCTGTTCATTTGCTCTATTATTTATACTAAATTTTGCAGCTTTTTTACCCCCTTTTCAATCCTTGTTAGTTACCACCAGATTTTTCCATGACATCATTAGTTCTAGGGCCACAAACATCTGGTCTGGTGGTGTGCACCTTGGTCTTCTCACCCTTCCCTCTTATTAGGTGAGGACAACCTGCCAGAGGCCTCACTCTGTTTATCAAGGTGAGGGGAAAGTGATGTGTTTATGTCTGAGGGCAATACTGCAGGGCTTCTTTAGGCATGCCTTGTGAGACTGCATGTTTCAAACTGAAGTTTTTAAAATGGAGTTGTTTAGGCCAGGCCTAAGGCCTTCCTCATAATAGTGTAGTTAATTTGTCCAAAATTAAGGTTTTTTTTTTTGTTGTTGTTGTTTTGTTTTGTTTGTTTCTTTAATGTATTTGAGTTTTTTTTTTTTTTTTTGTATTTATTTAGAGAGAGGGTCTCACTTAGTTGCTTAGTGCCTTGCTTTTTATTGAGGGTGGGTTTTAATTTAGGATACCTATGTATAATGTATAATTCTCCTGAGCCACAGGGGTTATGGCCTGTGCCACCAAGTTTGCTTTCAAAGTTTTTTTTGAGTTTTTAAATATGTAAGACAAGTTTATTAAAATGACATTTAGAAGCATTCCTAATATTCAAGCAAACTCCTTTGTCCTGGTGTGGCAGGAAATAAAAGTGGAACTGGACTTTAATTTAAATTACAAGAAACTACAATTGCAAGGGCTTAATTAGAACACAGTTACTTAGAAGGTCACAGGCCATGGCACTGTTGTGCTTTTTTAAAATAATTTTTTTCTTAGTTGTAGTTGAACACAATATCATCATCATCGTCGTCGTCGTCATCATCATCATCATCATCATCATCATCATCATCATCATCATTATTTTTTAATGTGGATCCAGTATCGAACACACTGCCTCGTGCATACAGCCAAGCACTCTACCATTAAGCCACAACCCTGGACCATTACCTGGTATTTTTTTAAATATTTACTTATATTTTATTAATTTATGTGTGGTGCTGAGAATTAAGGTCAGGGCCTTATATATGTTAGGTGAGCATTGTACCACTTAGCCACTCCTTCAGCTCTTTCCTGGTACTTTTTAAATACCTATTTTACATAAATTTTAATTAGTAGCCTTAACCATTTTCCAATATCTGTTTGGATTAAATCAATAACCTAGAAATCAGTGAAGCAGAGAGTCCAGTTTTATCTCAAACTCTGATTTTACTTCCTCTTTCTTCAGACTCAGACACCTTATCACAGTTTCTGAGTTAAGATTCCCCCTTGATGAATTTACTATGTGTTTCCCACATTCCAAACTCCAATATTTACCTATTTCTTAGTTTTAGAAAAGTCATACACAATTTGTACATAGGTATGAAAATCTCTTGAAGTTCTCAGAAAAATCAGTATCTGAGTCTTGCCTTTTAGGGAGCATTTCAATTACAAGTATGCAGACTTTAAGGCAAGTAGATGAATGATCTGCAGCTGCAATAAAGCTTTTCATCAATACCTTGCATTATTTTATTGGTTGTTCAAAACATTACAAAGCTCTTGACATATCATATTTCATACATTAGATTCAAGTGAGTTATGAACTCCCATTTTTACCCCAAATACAGATTGCAGAATCACATCGGTTACACATCCACATTTTTACATAATGCCATATTAGTAACAGTTGTATTCTGCTACCTTTCCTATCCTCTACTATCCCCCATCCCCTCCCCTCCCATCTTCTCTCTCTACCCCATCTACTGTAATTCATTTCTCTCCTTGTTTATTTTCCCATTCCCCTCACAACCTCTTATATGTAATTTTGTATAACAATGAGGGTCTCCTTCCATTTCCATGCAATTTCCCTTTTCTCTCCCTTTCCCTCCCACCTCATGTCTCTGTTTAATATTAATCTTTTCCTCCTGCTCTTCCTCCCTGCTCTGTTCTTAGTTGCTCTCATTATATCAAAGAAGACATTTGGCATTTATTTTTTAGGGATTGGCTAGCTTCACTTAGCATAATCTGCTCTACTGCTATCCATTTCCCTGCAAATTCCATGATTTTGTCATTTTTTAGTGCTGCCTAATACTCATTGTGTATAAATGACACATTTTTTATCCATTCATCTATTGAAGGGAATCTGGGTTGGTTCCACAGTCTAGCTATTGTGAATTGTGCTGCTATGAACATCAATGTGGCAGTATCCCTGTAGTACGCTCTTTTAAGGTCTTCAGGGAATAGTCTGAGAAGGGCAATAGCTGGGTCAAATGGTGGTTCCATTCCCAGCTTTCCCAGGAATCTCCATACTGCTTTCCAAATTGGCCGCACCATTTTGCAGTCCCACCAGCAATGTACAAGAGTACCCTTTTACCCACATCCTCGCCAGCACTTGTTGTTGTTTGACTTCATAATGGCTGCCAATCTTACTGGAGTGAGATGGTATCTTAGGGCGGTTTTGATTTGCATTTCTCTGACTGCTAGAGATAGTGAGCATTTTTTCATGTACTTGTTGATTGATTGTATGTCCTCCTCTGAGAAGTGTCTGTTCAGGTCCTTGGCCCATTTGTTGATTGGGTTATTTGTTATCTTACTGTTTAATTTTTTGAGTTCTTTGTATACTCTGGATATTAGGGCTCTATCTGAAGTGTGAGGAATAAAGATTTGTTCCCATGATGTAGGCTCCCTATTTACCTCTCTTATTGTTTCTCTTGCTGAGAAAAAAAAAACTTTTTAGTTTAAGTAAGTCCCATTTGTTGATTCATGTTATTAACTCTTGTGCTATGGTTGTCCTATTAAGGAATTTGGAGCCCGACCCCACAATATGTAGATTGGAACCAACTTTTTCTTCTATCAGGTGCAGAGTCTCTGATTTGATATCAAGCTCCTTGATCCATTTTGAGTTAACTTTTGTGCATGGCGAGAGGAGGGGATTCAGTTTCATTTTATTGCATATGAATTTCCAGTTTTCCCAACACCATTTGTTGAAGATGCTATCCTTCTTCCATTGCATGCTTTTAGCCACTTTATCAAATATAAGATAGTTGTAACTTTGTGGATTGGTCCCTGTGTCCTCTATTCTGTACCATTGGTCCACCCGCCTGTTTTGGTAGAAGTACCATGCTGATTTTGTTACTATTTCTCTGTAGTACAGTTTGAAATCTAGTATCGCTGTACCTCCTGATTCACACTTCCTGCTTAGAATTGCTTTTGCTATTCTGGGTCTTTTATTTTTCCATATGAATTTCATGATTGCTTTATCTATTTCTACAAGAAATGCCATTGGGATTTTGATTGGCATTGTATTAAACCTATAGAGAACTTTTGGTAATATCACCATTTTGATGATGTTAGTTCTGCCTATCCATGAACAGGGTATATTTTTCCATATTCTAAGATCTTCTTCTATTTCTCTCTTTAGGGTTCTGTAGTTTTCATTGTATAAATCTTTCACCTCTTTTATTAGGTTGATTCCCAAGTATTTTTTTTTTTTTTTGAGGATATTGTGAATGGGGTGTTTTTCCTCATTTCCGTTTCAGAAGTTTCTTCGCTGATATACAGAAATGCCTTTGATTTATGAGTGTTGATTTTATATCCTGCCATTTTGCTGAATTCATTTATTAGTTCTAGTAGTTTTTTTGTAGACCATTTTGGGTCTTCTAGGTACAGAATCATGTCATCTGAAAATAGTGATAATTTAAGTTCTTCTTTTCCTATTTTTATGCCTTTAACTTCTTTCGTCTGTCTAATTGCTCTTGCCAGTGTTTCGAGAACTATATTGAATAGAAGTGGTGATAGAGGGCATCCCTGTTTTGTTCCAGATTTTAGAGAGAATGCCTTCAATTTTTCTCCATTCAGAATGATGCTAGCCTGAGGCTTAGCATAGATAACTTTTATAATATTGAGGTATGTTCCTGTTATCCCTAGTTTTTCTAGAGTTTTGAACATAAAGTGATGCTGTACTTTGTCAAATGCTTTTTCTGCATCTATTGAGATGATCATATGGTTCTTATATTTAAGTCTATTGATGTGGTGAATAACATTTATTGAATTCCATATATTGAACCAGCCTTGCATCCCAGGGATGAATCCTACTTGATCATGGTGCACAATTTTTTTGATGTGTTTTTGTATCTGATTTGCCAGACTTTTATTGAGGATTTTTGCATCTAGGTTCATTAGAGATATTGGGCTGTAGTTTTCTTTCTTTTAGGTATCTTTGTCTGGTTTCGGAATCAGGGTGATGTTGGCCTCATAGAATGAATTTGGAAGAGCTCCCTCTTTTTCTATTTCCTGAAATTACTTGAAATTGTATTGTTATTAATTCTTCTTTAAAGATTTTGTAAAATTCTGCTCTATACCCATCCGGTCCTGGTCTTTTCTTGGTTGGTAGTCTTTTGATTTCTTCTTCTATTTCCTCCATTGATATTGGTCTGTTCAAATTGTGTGTATCCTCCTGACTCAGTCTGGGCAAATTATATGTCTTAAGAAATTTATCGATGTCTTCACTATCTTCTATTTTATTGGAATATAGGTTTTCAAAATAATTCCTAATTATCTTCTGTATTTCTGTAGTATCTGTTTTGATGTTGCCTTTTTCATCCCATATGTTAGTAATTTGAGTTCTCTCTCTTCTTCTCTTCGTTAGCATGGCTAAGGGTCTGTCGATCTTATTTATTTTTTCAAAGAACCAACTTTTAGTTTTGTCAATTTTTTCAATAGTTTTTTTTTTTTGTTTCCATTTCGTTGATTTCCACTCTGATTTTAATTATTTCTTGCCTTCTGCTACATTTGCTGTTGTTTTGCTCTTCCTTTTCTAGGGCTTTGAGATGAAGTGTGAGCTCATTTATTTGTTGTTTTTTTCTTTTTTTGAGGAATGACCTCCAGGCAATGAATTTCCCTCTTAAAACTGCTTTCATTGTGTCCCATAGATTCCAATAGGTTGTTTCTGTATTTCATTTATGTCAAAGAATTTTTGATTTCCTCCTTTATGTCTTCTGTAACCCATTGATCATTCCGTAACATATTGTTCATTTTCCATGTGATGTAGGATTTTTCCTTCCTTCTTTTATCATTGATTTCCAGTTTCATTCCATTATGATCAGATAAAATGCATGGTATTATCTCCACCCCTTTATATTTACTGAGGGTTGCCCTATGGCATAATATATGGTCTATTTTTGAGAAGGATCCATGTGCTACTGAGAAAAAAGTATATCCACTTGATGATGGTTGATATATTCTATATATGTCAGTTCAGTCTAGGTTATTGATTGTGATATTGAGTTCTATAGTTTCTTTATTCAACTTGTGTTTGGAGGATCTATCCAATGGTGAGAAAGGTGTGTTGAAGTCACCCATAATTATTGTGTTGTGATCTATTTGATTCTTGAGCTTGAGGAGAATTTGTTTTATGAACGTGGCAGCACCATTGTTTGGTGCATAAATATTGATAATTGTTATCTCTTGTTGGTGAATGGTTCCTTTTAACAGTATATAATGTCCTTCCTTATCCCTTTTGATTAACGTAGTCTTGAAGTCGATTTTATTCGATATGAGGATGGCCACCCCTGCTTGCTTATGAGGACCGTGTGCGTGGTATATTTTTTCCCAAACTTTCACCTTCAGCCTGTGTATGTCTTTTCCAATCAGATGTGTCTCCTGGAGGCAGCATATTGTTGGATTTGTTTTTTTAATCCATGTTACCTGCCTATGTCGCTTTATTGGAGAGTTTAAGCCATTAGTATTTAGAGTTACTATTGATATATTGTTTGTACTTCCAGCCATTTTTGATTATTTATCTTTTTTTTAAAAATTTAGTTTGTTTCTCCATGATTAGCTTTCCCCCCGCCCTCTGTCTTTACAGAGGCACTTCCCACTGATGGTTTTGGTTATTGTTTTTCATTTTGTCCTCATGTAGTGTTTTGCTCAAGATGCTTTGCAATACTGGTTTTCTGGCTGCAAATTCTTTTATCTTTTGTTTATCATGAAAGACTTTTATTTCATTGTCATACCTGAAGCTTAATTTTGCTGGATACAAAATTCTTGTTTGGCATCCATTGTCTTTCAGTGTTTGAAATACATTGTTCCAGGATCTTCTCACTTTCAGCATCTGTGATGAAAAATCCGTTGTTAACCTTATTGGTTTACCCCTGAATGTGATCTGCCTCCTCTCTCTTGTAGCTTTTAATATTTTCTCTTTGTTCTGTATATTGGACATCTTCATAACAATGTGTCTTGGCATTGGACTACTGTGTTTTTGTATGTTTGGTGTCCTGTATGCATCTACAATTTGTATATCAATTTCCTTTTTTATTTCTGGAAAGTTTTCTATAATTATTTCATTCAGCAGGTTGCTCATTCCCTTGGTTTGAACCTCTGTACCTTCCTCTATCCCGATGACTCTTAAGTTTTTTTTTTTTTTTTTTTTTTATGTTATCCCATATCTCTTGGATGTTTTTCTCATGCTTTTTTACCTGCCTTTCTGAGTTAGCTGGACTCTTTTCAAGATGATATATTTTGTCTTCATTATCTGACGTTCTGGCTTCTACTTGATACACTCTGTTAATGATACTCTCATTTGAGTTTTAATTTGGTTTATAGTTTCCTTCATTTCTAGCATTATTGTTTGAATTTTTTATAATCTCTATCTCCTGATAAAGATGCTTAATTTCTTCTTTTATCTGTTTATGTAATTCATTTTCAATGTGTTCTTTCACTGTTTGAATTTGCTGTCTCATATCCTCTTTTAGGTTCCATTCCATGTGTCTAAGGTATTCCTTGAGTTCTTTATTTGACTATTTTTTTGATACCTCTAGGTCCTCCTGAATATTTAGGCTGTCCTGCATTGTTTGTACTACTTTTCTTCCTTGCTTTTTCATGCTGCTCATGTTACTTCTTGTTCTGTTTGACTGCTGAGTTACTGTTTACTCCTATACATTTATTTGATGTTTGGGAGGAAAGGCATTTGAATGGAAGGGAAGAAGTCACTTTCACCGCTGGTTTCAATGAAGTTATCTCCTCCACCGCATTCTGGTGACGTCAGTTCTATGCCATGGTGGTATCCCATGCAAATGGCTACAGTTCGTTCCCTTTGCTGGGTGACCAATGCAACGGGTGGGTCCTGACTTGCTTCTCCAAGCCCCGTTTCAATCCTGTGGCCACTGCTCATGAAGGCTCGGTTGGCATTAACCTCCGCAGGTTCAGAAGGGCCGACCAGTTGTTTCAGCGGGATCGTTTAGTGCTGAGTCACAGCAGTTTGTCTACGAGAAGCAGGCGAACGGGAGCTTGAATTCAGCCAATCCGGGCTCGGTGTGTATTCTGAGAGGCCCAGACTGTTCGCCCCAGATTCCCGTCAGCTCAGCATTGCCTAATGATCCTGAGCAAACAGTATTTAGATGGTTTACAACCCCCTATGCCCGCGCAGCTGAAAAGATCAGAGACTTGATCTCTCTGCGCCCGCTGCCATGTTGGATCTCAATACCTTGCATTTAAAAGGCACTTCATTTTATTTGTTTTATTAGATACTGTGCATAAACCTGCAATGAAACTGGAAGTGAAGTAATTTCTTTAACAAAAGTGTTCCAATTTCTTTACATATATATCTGGAATTATAATTACTGGGTTATAGGTCATTGTTTTAACCAATAATTGTTATTTTTTTGGCACTTTATCACTGTGTTACATCCCTATTTTGTTCTTAGTAATACAGGGTATCACTGAGGCACTTAAGCCATTGCCAAGTTTCTGAGGCTGCTCTTGCATTTAAGTTTCTCCTGTTACATCCTCCCGTGCCACTGGGAGTACAGACATTCACAATAATACCCTGCTTCAAAAAAATATTATTAGTGGATTATATGGGATTTATATTTTGATCTTTTAAGGACCATGATAGTTTTTTCAAAAGTATCTTATTAAATTTATATTGTAACCAAAATTTTTATCTATACATATACACATATATGCTGGAGTCCCTACTATTGTTGAGATATTTGTTTGGTTTGGTGTGGTTTGGTGCTAGGAATTGAACTCCAGAGGTGGTTACCATTGAGTTATGTCCCCAGGCCTTTTTTTAGACAAGTGATATTTCACTAATATCTCACTAAGTTGCTTATAGACTTGCTATATTGTTAAGGGTATCTTTCAAATCACAATCATCCTGACTCAGTGTCTCCAGTCTCTAGTATATTTGCCACTACACCTAGCTCTTTTAGATTATTATAATAACCTTTTCAAAAGTACTTCCCAGGTTACAGAAAGTCTCTCTGACTGATGCATTTTATCCCTGTGGAAAGTTTATATGATGTAGCCAATGTAAGACTATTCTGTAAAGATTTATTGGAATAAACAGAGATCACTGGTTTTTAACCTCCTTCTGAACTACTATTTGCTATCATAGTTCATAAAAGTTCTGGGAAAAGAATGTAAATTCATTTGTTTAAAATCTGTAGAGATTTACATAAGCTCACTCGCCTTATGTTCCAGAGATTGGAACTTCAGGACATAGTAAAATAAACAAAATATGTTAAAGTTGAGACATCCAAAACACACACACACACACATAAAAAATTTCTAGGAGTTATTAGTAGTTCTAGCATTATTACTAGTGTCTTAGGGTTGGGGAAGGATTCAGAAAGTGCTAAAATCTCACTCAGGATAAGAGTAGTTTACTGGATTTCTCCCTATTTCATCTAAAATACAAGCTAGAGTGAACTTCATCTGTCAGCAATAGCAGTTCGGAAAATATGCTGGCCAATGTTTCTTTGAGATAAATTGACAGCTTTGATATTTGGGTATTTCTGTGTCTTGATCACAGCTGATGAAACACTTGCAAAGGCTTTTATGGCTCCTAGATATTGCCATTTTTTTTTTTGTATCACTTCTCCCATATTTCCTTCTTTTTTTTTTTTTTTTTTTTTTTTTGTGATGCTAGAGATTGAACCCAGGGCCTTGTGCATACAAGGCAAGCACTCTAAAAACTGAGCTACATCCTCACATCCTCAGCCCCTCTCTCACATTTCTGTTTACTATAGGTAATGATGGTAATTGGGGATTTTTTCCCAAATATGGTACATTGCTCAAGACAGGACTAATATCCAGTGTATCTAAATCTCTCTACTCATTCATGATTTTGCCAAAGAGACACTCATAGTAGTTTTTTTTTTTTTTTTTTTTTTCTTAAATGTGTCTATAGATGGAGGGAGAGTGTCTCATTTAAATATTCTGCTTTATTTTCAACATCATTCCCTCTTAACATTTGCCTTTTATAGTGTTGCTAAGGTTAGAACTGACTACCTTGCACATTCTTCACACACACTCTACGAGTGAACTTTGCCACTAGGTCCCAATTCTAACTTTAGGTTGGATAGATTCATTCATTCTTGTCTAATGTTATTTTTCATATGGTTGATTTTACATATGCCTTTCATATTGCTTTTAACCATACTATTGACATAAATATGGTTTCAGATTTGATTCATATTATGATTTATTGGTCTATATTATTGCAATATAGTTTCATAATTTATATTAAATGTGTCACATAACAATAACTATATTATTTGTTTTTTATTAAAGGTTTTGGGGTATTTTACATATTTTATTTCCAAGATAAATTTATATATTTTTTTGATCCCTTCTTTTCTTTTCTTTTCTTTGGTACTGGGAATTAAACTCAGGGGAAATTAGCCATTGAGCCACATCCCCAGACCTATTTTGTATGACATTTAGAGATGGTGTCTCACTGAGTTTCTTAGGGCCTCACTTTTGCTGATGCTGGATTTGAGCTTACAATAAACCTGTCTCAGGCTCCCAAGGTTCTGGGGTTACAATTGTGCACCACCACGTCCAGCTCTCTTCTTGTATTTAAAGAAAAGCATGATAAAATTTTGCTGGGAAAATATTATGTTTTAAATTGAGTTAAAATAGTTGTCTTTGTCATGATTAGTTTTATTTACGCACATGGTATTTTATGTGCTTTTGTAAATTTTTATTTAGTTGGTGACAAGTTCTATATATTTTTTGAAAGCCATTATACATGTGATGTATTTAACAGATGTAACTTCAGTATAATACTTATTTGGTATTTTGTACTCTAATTAAACCAAAAATATTCTGGGCTCTAGAAACCAATTTTTCTCCAACTTTATTATTTTTATTTTTTGAATGTACCTCCTCTTTCCTCCTAGGCCCCAGATTTTCACTGTATTGACAAGTATAGCTCTAGCCTTATACTATCATGTAACTGTATGTTGTCATGGTACACACATATGATAATTTCTACAGGTCTAAGCTGATTGGTGAGGAGTATTTCATATATATATACACTTTTCATGAATAAATAACAGCAATTTCTACTCCATCTTTAGTTCATGAGAATTTGTTTTGAGTCCTCATAAATACTCTGTATTCTTTGGGTTTTTATTGTTTCTTACTGGAAATTTAAATCTGGGGCACAGTTAGGCTGGGTCACACATTGTTGCTTAGGGCTTTGCTAAGTTTCTGAGGCTGGTTTGAACTCAGGATTATCTTGCCTTAGTCTCCAAATCCAATGGGATTAGAGGTGTGTCCAATGGAACCTGGTTCTATTTTATTTTTATATTGAAATATATATTACTTCTGAAAATAATTTACTCTTGATATTAAGAAAGCATAGAATACCATTTTTTCCACACAAATAACACCTTTTTTGGAAAAGATGTCCTTTTTTTTTTTTGAAAAGAGAGCATTAGTGCCAGATGTATACTTTATTGTTGTCTAAATTGCAAGTTGTTTATTATTATTATTAAGCTATGTATTAGTTACAAAAGTTTATCTGTTCATATTATTATAAAGTATATACTATTTTATATAACTTTATAGCATACATGAGTGGGTATCAAAATGACATGTTGGGTATTGGGAGGGGAGGAGAGGGTTCATGGGGTTAGATATGATGGTAGAATATGATGTATATTATTATATAAAATACATGTATAAAGAAGTGACTTCATGTAAATATACTTTGTATAAAACCAGAGAAATTAAAAATTGTGCTCTATATGTATAATAAGAATTGTAATGCATTCTGCTGTCATATGTAATTTAAAAATAATTAAAAATTAAAAATAGGAGAAGGAAGATGGCGGCGAGGGGAGTGCATTGTCCCCGTGTGCTGCTTCACTGTGTGGGAGTATGACAAGTCAGGACGGCTAAAGGATATTTTGTTAGGAATTTCCAGCAATAGTGGGGTGCTCCGGAACCTGGAGGAAGGATTTCCATCGCACGAGGATCGGCTACGGGGACTCAAACGCGAGAGGTTTGTCGCACGGAGGGTAACACTGCTTATTCAGCAAATCGCCCCGCGGCTAAAGTCTGGGATAGAGACGCAGGGTTACAGCGCTGCAGTTTCTGCCAGCCGCGCAAGCACCGTACTCAGGGCTGAATTCTGGGTTCGAGACGGGGGAAGGAAGCGGTCCATCTCGGTTCTCCACACCGGTCAGACCACAGAGGAGGCCAGCAGCCACCATGTTGGTAAACTGACGTCACCACCCCTGTTTTTGACTGACCGCAGCTCATTCAGCCATAGAACAGGTAATTTCAGGCTGCAATTCGCCTGCGGCTTGCAGACAGATTGCTAGGGCTCAGCGCCTGGGTGCTTCTTAGAACCTGATCTTATCAGAGTGAATACCGAGCGTGGAGCGGCCGAGTTCCGGCTCCCGGAACTGAGCCCGCGGGGACTGCTTCTTGGAGCTTACATTTATAGGAGCTTACACCGAGCACGGAGTGGCCGAGTTCCGGCTCCCGGAACTTCCCTGGCCCGGGGCTAGGAGCCCGCGGAAACGGCTGAGGGCCGGTCAGGACTCACCCGGTGCTTTGGTTGCCCGGCAAGGGGAACGAAATGCTGCCATTCGCATAGGATACCAACATGGCAGAGATCTGACGTCTGCAGAAAGCGGCGGAGGAGGGAACTTCATCAATACCAGTGGTGACATAAGCAGTTGGTCTCCTGGTAGGGGGGGTGAGGCACAGTCACCCGAGTCTCCTCAATTTGTCGTCGAGCCAGAGGGAAGGAGCCGGGCCGCCGCCAGCGCCCGGAGCAGGCCCAGCGGCTCGCCAGCGTGGTGACCGCGTGACCCCAATTGGAGAGGGGGCGGAGCGGAGCCGCCACCCGCAACCGCAAGGTGGGCAGACCCGCGACCCAGTGGTACATGGGCGTGGTAGGAGGGGCAGGGCAGAGCCGTGGTTCGCGCTTGCAAGGTAAACAGACCTGTGTCAGCCTGGTGGGTCAGGCCCAGTGGCCTGCCAGTGTGGTACACACGTCACCCCAACTGGAGTAGGGGCAGAGCAGATCCTTCTCCCACGCCCGGATCAGGCCCTGCCAGTGTGGTGGTCACGTGACCCCAATTGGAGTGGGGGCGGAGCGGAACTGCCACCCGTGCCCGCAGGGTGAGCAGACCAGTGATCAACCTGCAGATCAGGCCCAGGGGTCCGCAGGCGTGGTAGGAGGGGCAGGGCAGATCCGCCGCCCGCGCCTCCAAGGTAGGCAGACCTACAACAGACCAGCGGATCAGGCCCAGGAGCCTGCCGGCGTGGTACAAACACCACCCTAATTGGAGTAGTGGCAGAGCAGAGTCGCCACCCGTGCCAGGAACAGGCCCAGCATCCTGCAGGCGGGGTAGTCACGACACCCCAATTGGAGTAGGGGCAGAGCAGAGCCTCCACCCGTGCCCGAAAGGTGGGCAGATCTGCGACCGACCAGCGGGACAGGCCCAGTGGCCTGCCGGTACGACAGACACGTCACCCCATTTGCAGTAGGGGCAGAGTAGAGCCGCCGCCCGCGCCTGCAGGGTAGGCAAACCTGCAACCGACCGGCGGATCAGGCCCGGTGGCCTGCCGGCGTGGTACACTCGTCACCCCAATTGGAGTAGGGGCAGAACAGAGCCGCCGCCAGCTCCCAGAACAGGCCCAGTGACCTGCCGGCGTGGTAGCCACGAAACCCCAATTGGAATAAGGAGAGAGCAGAGCCGCCGCCCGCACCTGCAGGAAAGATACGCAAGCAGTATGAAAAGACAAGGAAAGAAAGGACCACAAGCAATGCAGGTCAACGCAACTTAAGAAGAGGTAACAGCTGCAGCAGATGGAATGTCAGATAAAGAATTCAGGATATACATGCTTCAGATGATCTGGAGTATCAAGGAAGACATTAAACAGCAAAATCAGACAATGAAAGATCACTTCGACAACGAATTACGCAAACAAATCCAGGAAGCAAAGGATCAACTATACAGGGAGATAGAGGTTATAAAAAACAAACAAACAGAAATCCTAGAAATGCAGGAAGCAATAAACCAACTTAAAAACTCAATGGAGAATACTACCAGCAGAGTAGAACACTTAGAAGATAGAACATCAGACAATGAAGACAAAGTATTTCAACTGGAAAAGAACATAGACAGCTCAGCAAGACTGATAAGAAACCATGAGCAGAACATCCAAGAAATATGGGATAACATTAAGAGACCAAACTTAAGAGTCATTGGGATACAGGAAGGTACAGAGCTCCAAACCAAAGGAATGAGAAGCCTATTCAATGAAATAATACAAGAAAACTTCCCAGACTTGAAGAATGAGACAGAACCCCAAATCCTAGAAGCCTACAGGACGCCGAATGTGCAAAATCATAAGACATCCACACCTAGACACATCATAATGAAGATGCCCAACATACAGAATAAGGAGAGAATTTTAAAAGCTACAAGAGAAAGGAAGCAGATTACATTTAGGGGTAAGCCAATCAGGATAACAGCTGATCTGTCAACACAGACTCTGAAAGCTAGAAGATCCTGGAATAACATATTTCAAACACTGAAAGAAAATGGGTTCCAACCAAGAATTGTGTATCCAGCGAAATTAAGCTTCAGGATGGAAGATGAAATTAAAACCTTCCATGATAAACAAAAGTTTAAAGAATTCGCAGCTAGAAAACCATCTCTTCAAAACATCCTCTCCAAAGCATTACAGGAAGAGGAAATGGAAAATAACAATGAAAACCAACAGTGGGAGGTAGGACAGTAAAGGGGGGGGAATAATCAAAGAGGAAAACAAACCATGTTTAGTAACAGAAATAAATAAATATGGCTGGAAGAACAACTCATATCTCAATAATAACCCTAAATGTTAATGTCTTAAACTCACCAATTAAGAGACACAGGCTAGTAGAATGGATCACAAAACAAGACCCAACAATATGCTGCCTACAGGAGACGCATTTGATAGGAAAAGACATACATAGGCTGAAGGTGAAAGGTTGGGAAAAATCATATCACTCATATGGACTTCGGAAACAAGCAGGAGTGTCCATACTCATATCAAATAAAATAGATTTCAAGCCAAAGTTAATCAAAAGAGATAAAGAGGGACACTACATACTGCTTAAGGGAACCATACACCAACAAGACATAACAATCATAAATATTTATGCCCCAAACAATGGTGCAGCTATGTTCGTCAAACAAACTCTTCTCAAGTTCAAGAGTCTAATAGATCACCATACCATAATCATGGGAGACTTCAACACACCTCTCTCGCCACTGGACAGATCTTCCAAACAAAAGTTGAATAAGGAAACTATAGAACTCAATAACACTATTAATAACCTAGACCTAATTGACATATATAGAATATACCACACAACATCAAGCAGTTACACTTTTTTCTCAGCAGCACATGGATCCTTCTCAAAAATAGATCATATATTATGTCACAGGGCAACTCTTAGACAATATAAAGGAGTAGAGATAATACCATGCATCTTATCTGATCATAATGGAATGAAACTGAAAATCAACGATAAAAGAAGGAAGGAAAAAGCATACATCACTTGGAGAATGAACAATAGGTTACTGAATGATCAATGGGTTATAGAAGACATCAAGAAGGAAATTAAAAAATTCTTAGAGATAAATGAAAACACAGACACAACATATCGGAATCTATGGGACACATTGAAAGCAGTTCTAAGAGGAAAATTCATTGCTTGGAGTTCATTCCTTCAAAAAAGAAAAAACCAACAAATAAATGATCTCATACTTCATCTCAAAATCCTAGAAAAAGAAGAGCAAAACAACAGCAAAAGAAGTAGAAGGCAAGAAATAATTAAAATCAGAGCTGAAATTAATGAAATCGAAACAAAAGAAACAATTGAAAAAATTGACAAAACTAAAAGTTGGTTCTTTGAAAAAATAAACAAAATCGACAGACCCTTAGCGATGCTAGCGAAGAGAAGAAGAGAGAGAACTCAAATTACTAGCATACGGGATGAAAAAGGCAATATCACAACAGACACTTCAGAAATACAGAAGATAATCAAAAACTATTTTGAATCCTTATACTCCAACAAATTAGAAGATAGTGAAGGCATTGATAAATTTCTTAAGTCATATGATCTGCCCAGATTGAGTCAGGAGGATATAGAAAACCTAAACAGACCAATATCAATTGAGGAAATAGAAGAAACCATAAAAAGACTTCCAACTAAGAAAAGCCCAGGTCCAGATGGGTATACAGCAGAATTTTACAAAACCTTTAAAGAAGAACTAATACCAATACTTTTCAAGCTACTTCAGGAAATAGAAAAGGAGGGAGAACTTCCAAATTCATTCTATGAGGCCAACATCACCCTGATACCTAAACCAGACAAAGACACTTCAAAGAAAGAAAACTACAGACCAATATCTCTAATGAACCTAGATGCAAAAATTGTCAATAAAATTCTGGCGAATCGGATACAAAAACATATCAAAAAAATTGTACACCATGATCAAGTAGGATTCATCCCTGGGATGCAAGGCTGGTTCAATATACGGAAATCAATAAATGTTATTCACCACATCAATAGACTTAAAAATAAGAACCATATGATCATCTCGATAGATGCGGAAAAAGCATTTGACAAAGTACAGCATCCCTTTATGTTCAAAACTCTAGAAAAACTAGGGATAACAGGAACATACCTCAATATTGTAAAAGCAATCTATGCTAAGCCTCAGGCTAGCATCATTCTGAATGGAGAAAAACTGAAGGCATTCCCTCTAAAATCTGGAACTAGACAGGGATGCCCTCTCTCTCCACTTCTGTTCAACATAGTTCTCCAAACACTGGCCAGAGCAATTAGACAGACGAAAGAAATTAAAGGCATAAAAATAGGAAAAGAAGAACTTAAATTATCACTATTTGCAGATGATATGATTCTATACCTAGCAGACCCAAAAGGCTCTACAAAGAAACTATTAGAGCTAATAAATGAATTCAGCAAAGTGGCAGGATATAAAATCAACACGCATAAATCAAAGGCATTCCTGTATATCAGCGACAAATCCTCTGAAATGGAAATGAGGACAACCACTCCATTCAAAATATCTTCAAAAAAAATAAAATACTTGGGAATCAACCTAACAAAAGAGGTGAAAGACTTATACAATGAAAACTACAGAACCCTAAAGAGAGAAATAGAAGAAGATCTTAGAAGATGGAAAAATATACCCTGTTCATGGATAGGCAGAACTAACATCATCAAAATGGCGATATTACCAAAAGTTCTCTATAGGTTTAATGCAATGCCAATCAAAATCCCAACGGCATTTCTTGTAGAAATAGAGAAAGCAATCATGAAATTCATATGGAAAAATAAAAGACCCAGAATAGCAAAAACAATGCTAAGCAGGAAGTGTGAATCAGGCGGTATAGCGATACCAGTCTTCAAACTATACTACAGAGCAATAGTAACAAAAACAGCATGGTACTGGTACCAAAACAGGCGGGTGGACCAATGGTACAGAATAGAGGACACAGAAACCAATCCACAAAACTACAACTTTCTTATATTTGATAAAGGGGCTAAAAGCATGCAATGGAGGAAGGATAGCATCTTCAACAAATGGTGCTGGGAAAATTGGAAATCCATATGCAACAAAATGAAACTGAATCCCTTTCTCTCGCCATGCACAAAAGTGAATTCAAAATGGATCAAGGAGCTTGATATCAAATCAGAGACACGGCGTCTGAAAGAAGAAAAATTGGCTACGATCTACATACTGTGGGGTCGGGCTCCAAATTCCTCAATAGGACACCCATAGCACAAAAGTTAATAACTAGAATCAACAAATGGGACTTACTCAAACTAAAAAGTTTCTTCTCAGCAAAAGAAACAATAAGAGAGGTAAATAGGGAGCCTACACCCTGGGAACAAATCTTTACTCCTCACACTTCAGATAGAGCCCTAATATCCAGAGTATACAAAGAACTCAAAAAATTAGACAATAAGAAAACAAACAACCCAATCAACAAATGGGCCAAGGACCTGATCAGACACTTCTCAGAGGAGGACATACAGTCAATCAACAAGTACATGAAAAAATGCTCAACATCTCTAGCTGTCAGAGAAATGCAAATCAAAACCACCCTAAGATACCATCTCACTCCAGTAAGATTGGCAGCCATTAGGAAGTCAAACAACAACAAGTGCTGGCGAGGATGTGGGGAAAAGGGTACACTTGTACATTGCTGGTGGGACTGCAGATTGGTGCAGCCAATTTGGAAAGCAGTATGGAGATTTCTTGGAAAGCTGGGAATGGAGCCACCATTTGACCCAGCTATTCCCCTTCTTGGTCTATTCCCTAAAGACCTAAAAAGAGCATGCTACAGGGACACTGCTACATCGATGTTCATAGCAGCACAGTTCACAATAGCAAGACTGTGGAACCAACCTAGATGCCCTTCAATAGACGAATGGATAAAAAAAATGTGGCATTTATACACAATGGAGTATTACTCTGCATTAAAAAATGACAAAATCATAGAATTTACAGGGAAATGGATGGCATTAGAGCAGATTATTCTAAGTGAAGCTAGCCAATCCCTAAAAAACAAATGCCAAATGTCTTCTTTGATATAAGGAGAGTAACTAAGAACAGTGTAGGGACGAAGAACAGGAGAAGAAGATTAACATTTAATAGGGATGAGAGGTGGGAGGGAAAGGGAGAGAGAAGGGAAATTGCATGGTAATGGAAGGAGACCCTCAGGGTTATACAGTGGAGGAGGTAGAGAGAGAGGAGGGGAGGGGAGGGGAGAGGTGGGGAGGGGGGAGGGTGAAGGATGGGAAAGGCAGCGGAGCACAACAGACACTAGTATGGCAATTTGTAAATCAATGGATGTGTAACTGATGTGATTCTGCAATCTGTGTATGGGGTGAAGGTGGAAGTTCATAACCCACTTGAATCAAAGTGTGGAATATGATATGTCAAGAAATTTGTAATGTTTTGAACAACCCACAATAAAAATTAAAAAAAAAAAAATTAAAAATAAATGATGGCATTATGTTCTAACTGGAAATAAATACTACTTCTTTTAAAAGTTGAAAAAAAAAAAGGACTGTTGTTCAGTGACAAACTTTATAAAGTATAAAATGTACCCTTAACATTTGGTAATACATAAACCTAGATGTAGGTATTCATAGTGTTGTCACCAAAATTAAAAAAGATATTACTGTATAGTTAATGTCTTGCAATGTATACTCATAATTATATGAGCTGCATTTTGTACATATACATATATACTACCATTATATATAATTAATAAATGATTATGACATCTCACATTAACCACATTTATTTCAAATTAATTTGTCTTTTGAAAGCACGAATATATGACACTCTTTGGATATATATATATATATATATATATATATATATATATATATATATATATATATATATATATATGGATATATAAAATATATACTTGGTGTGTCTTCAAATTTGTCACTTTTATATATTATGTTCTTTTCTTTACTCTCCTTTTTATAGAATTTCTTTTTTCAAATTATTGAGATTAATGAATTTTAGACACTTCAGTTTAACAGTACACTCTGTAGATTTTCTTTTTAACCTCAGCTAAAATGCATCCTACGTTTTATAGGCTTATTGTTATGTAAATGACTTCTAAAAACCTGCATATATAATTTCCTACCCTGACCTTATTCTGGACTATTGATATCTGAGTGAAGGGGAACTCAAAATGATCCATGGACAAAGTAGAACAGGGATGGGTCAGGATGTAAGATTGGTGGATGCTGAGTATGTAGTAGTGAATATTCATGAAAAAGTATTGGTGGAATAGATAGGGGTAGAAAAATTGTGCTGTGAAGGAAAGAGGGAAAGAATGACCAGATCAATGGTTCAGATTTAAAATGTCTAACTGTGGATCAATGGTAGCATGGGGTAAGGAGTAGTTTCTTTAGAGGCAGAAATAAGGTAAAAGCGAAAGAAAGGTAACAGTCTTCAAGAAAAAGAGTCAGATTAATGGGTTATGTGTTTATTTCTTCCCATCTTGGGTGGAATTGATAATTCACAGAGTATGTTTCAGTAGGTAGTATAAAACCATTTCCAAGTAGCTTTACAAATTTGTGTGGCCACAATCAACATTTTACAATTGAAGTAACATAAAATCTTTACACTTTTTCATCTGTTTTTTTAAATTTATTTATTTATTTATTCATTCCATTTTTTTTTCCATTCACTTTTGCTTTACTGTTATTGTGTATACACTCCTGGTGACTATACAATGAAATAAATATATTAGATTCCACTTTTCACATCAAATAGTGTCTGCTAATGGGGCTGATTATAAAATGTCATAGAAAGGGCCATTCAAGTAATCAAAAGTAGAAATTGATATAACTGTTTAGAGAATATGTTTACATGCCAATTAATTAAAGTATTATCAGTTTTTCTGAATATTTTCTGTATCCAATATTTTTATATGTGTATATGCAAGTGAATACCACAAGTTCAAACATTTTAAAACTGACATACAGAATTTTAATATTTAAATGTACAATGATGGTGGAGAGTTTTTGTTTTATTTACTATTTGAACTCAAATTGTTCTCTCTGTAATTTATATGCAAATATTCGAAGTTATTCAGTGTTGAACTTCAAGTGGATTCTTCTCATTTCTCTTTCCTGGAGTTTCTCTTAAAATATGAATATTTTATAAAAGATAAAATGCAGAGAATAAATCTTATAAAAATTTGAAAAATATTTTAGAATTTTGGTGAATAATAAGCAAAATATATCTTAATATTCAATAATTTGAAGACACATGCATCAAAATAATTCTTTAAATAGAATTTTTGAACAAAAATATATTTATATTTTACTTAAATCTGAGTGTCTTAATAAAAGAGGCAGTGCTGTAACAAGTTTTATATTTTAAAACAAAAGATGAGGGGCTGAAGATGTGGCTCAAGTGGTAGTGCACTCGCCTGGCATGTACACAGAACTGGATTCGATCCTCAGCATCACATAAAAATAAAATAATAAAGATGTTATGTCCACTGAAAACTAACTAAATAAATAAATATTTTAAAATTCTCTCTTTCTCTCTCTCTCTCTCTCTCTCTTTAAAAAAAAGTTGAACAGACCACCCATAAAAATCACAAAGTCTTTTACTGAGTAGTTGTAATCACAAAGTCTTTCAATGAGTAGTGGTAATTTAACATGTTTTATTACTACACACATAAAATGATATTTTGTGAAATATGTGGTTTAATTTTCCTAAAAATTTAAATAATTTTATGTATCAATACATTTTAAAAAAGTATATTTTAATTATTTACTATTAATTTAAGCTTAAATGAACTGAATATTAGATTAGATCACTATTCAAAATTTTTGAGAAAATTAAAGATTTCTTACACACTATAATCTTGATTTTTATTATAATTTTCTGCATTTTCAACTTATTTTTAATTTCATGCAATATTCAACCAGGATAAGTTAACACTAAAAATGGAATAAATTCTTTTACAATTTCATGTTTATAGGCTATTAAAAATGACCAATAATGTATTTAAGTAAGAAAAAGAAATTATTTTACTACTATTTAGTATAAAGCTGTTTTGTTTTTTATTTGAAATGCTCTCCAAAAACTTATGTTTTGAAGACTTTGTCCAGTGCAACAATTTTCTGGGGGTGAGGATGTGGATTTCAAGGATCTGATCTCATCAATGGTTTCATCCATTGGGAGTTCATCCATTGAGTATTCAGAGCTAAATAAACTATTGGAACATAGTTGAAACTGTAGGACGTGGATCATTGTTGAAGTTGGTGGGCCTTTCAGGGTACATCTTATATCTTTGCTTTTGTGATGCTATAAGGTGAGTGGTTTTTCTGAGCCACATTCTTCTGCTATGATTTTCTGTCTCAACTTGAAAAAAAGAAATGCAGTTTTATGACCATGAACTATAACCTCTGAAATCATTAGCCAAAATAAAATCTTTTTCTTCTTTAAGTACTTTGTTTATTATTTTGACACAGTGACAGGGCTTTGAATAGCTAACACTCAGCTACTTTGGAAGAGCTTTGAATTAAGCATCATAAAACCTGAAATTATCTAGAGTTTTTAAAATGAACTTTTGTCATCAGGGAAAAGTCACTTAATTTTATGTACTTCTATTTAATAATCATGTAATTGGAAAAGTACATCCAAATTTTTCTATAATCTTCCCTAAAAATATACTATATTAGTACACATATTTATTTATTTATTTTCTTATTTATATTTTTGTATCATGGGTTGAATTCAGGGGCACTTGATTAAAAGTCTTAATCACGATACTTGTTGTAATACAGAGCTGTATATATACCAGAGAATAACATTAATTTAAAAAGATAGGACATAATGACAATTAAACAGGAGTATTGCAAGTTCAAGGACAGCCTCAGCAACTTTGTGAGATCCTTTCTAAAAAATGGTTCCATCTTTCCCTGAAATATAATGTTGGGGATCTAGCTCATTTGTAGTGCACCCCTGGGTTCAATTTCCAGTGTTAGAAATAAATGAATAAGAATAAATGAAAAAATAACCAATTAGTTGATAACAGTTTAATGAAATGAACATGTATGTTTTTAAGATAATGTATTAAAAGTTTTTTATTTTTATTTATTTATTTATTTATTTTCATTTAGGTGGAACAAATAAAAGGGTAAGGTTATTTTGTCCTAATCATAATAATATAAAACTCATGGGATTTATTTTGGTAATTTTTAAATTACTGAAAAATTGGAATATTAGTTTAATTATTTATATTTCTCTGTGTTAATAACTATTTGCCAATTAGTTGTACCTAGTGTATAGTGGGCATGGTTTGGCCACCATTCTTTGATAATATCAATCATTAAATAATAAATATGGCTTAAGAATCCTAATCTGGAGGCTTACTGAGCCTGGGGTGTGAGTGGCAAATATTGAAGTATGAAAATAATAACAAGGACTTTGGAAAATGTTTTTCTCTCTCTCTTTCTCTGATTGATATGGGAAAATATCTATATGTCTATCCATTTATTTAGAAACATGTTTGATTGGAGATTGAAAAGCCAATTTTATATTATAGCTTTTTATATGACAAAGGAGGAAACAGTCACCTTTTCCTCTATGAAGGATCTGAACATGTGTGTTTTCTCAAGTCAAGTCATCAAGATTTGAACCATTTGCTATTTGGAAATTGAGGCAATTTACATATTTTTTCTGTTTCTTTTTCTCTATCTAAAAGGTAGCAATAACTATAACAGCTTGTTTATAGTATTTTCCATCAGTTTTAAATAAATGACTTGGAGACAACTGTCATGTAGACAGTGCCCAGCAAAAATAGCAGCGACTCTTACCACTATCATCCATCTTGTGGTTCTTTATCGTCATATTACAACAGTGCTGTAGGTTCAGAGAGATTTAATCCCTGACAATATCATTGATTCTCTGTGATATAGATTTTGACATCTAATCTTTCTGGGTTTAGTTTGTCATAAATCAGATGGCGATGAATGGTTCCTTTCCCGCACAGATGTTTGAAAAATTTTATGCATCATTCATACACTGTTGGGTGAAATTCTTGGAACACATCCAACTGCAGCTATTTGAAATGGTATTACTAACAGCCTTCCAAATTGTCTTCATGACATCTATCTTTGGTAGATTTTCCTATTATTTTTACTTACAGCAGACTTTTTTTCTAAAAATAAATTTACTTTTGTCACATTACTTCAGATATAACTTTAGGATAAAAATACAAACACAAAAGCATCTAACATAAATATAATGAATTCCATTTGTTAGTCAAGAAGCTAAACATATTATAGAAGTTCTATAGTTTAGTTCTTTCAGTGATTCTTCAGTATAGGTGATTGTTTTCCCAATTTTAACTGCTGAAGAGACTGGCAGAAGTAAGATGAATCATGTTCTAGTGGCATCATCTTCTCCTTTTTATTGAGACTTAATGAAGAATCTGTCAGTGATTTTTCTCCTCCTTGCAACTTAGAAATTAACATGATTTTATGCACTAAAAATAAATAAAAAAAGGAAATGTCATGTTATACACCTTTGTTAAGGGAATAGTATAATAAAAATCCTAAATATCAGCAGTCAGATATAAGGTAATTTTTAAAATATCTGCATCAGCATTTCTAGGAATAATTTGAAAAAGTGATGGAAGGTATTTGAAAAAAAAAAAGCTACAACACTTCACTGAAATAAACAGCACTGTTATTTTTTTGAGGAAAAAATAAACATTCTGGGTATTTTGAATTAAAAGATAATTCATACGGTTAAGCTATAAAGGATAATATTTTAAATAGTTTTAACAAAACATTTGTATAGGATGCATAAGTATGATCAAGTATAACTAATCATAATAGAGATACCTGGAAAATAAAAGTAAATATTTAAATGTATCATGATACTATAGTAAAGCATTATAGTGAGGGCACAAAATAGCAGATCTATTATATAAGAATAACAATGGAGAACTAGAAAATTTCTAATGTTTTGAAAATGATCTGATAAATTAATTGTAGAACTTGAAATTTTTATACTATAAACTCTATTTCTAAAAATCTTGTGAGAAGTTACAGAAAAAATGTGTGACATTTATGGATGATCACATGTATTGTAAGTTAAACTATGTTCAAGTTCTTACAAGCATAACATTAAGCACCTTTCAGAAGAAGAACAAGCTGTAGGTAAATTCTTCTGAGTGACATTATCACCTATATCTTTAGTAGAACTGCATAAGCATCTCAGTAAAGTTTAGAATCAATGCACCATTAATAAAGGCTGACAGTAATTTTTTATGTAAGTTTTCATCTGCCATCTTTAGAAAAGTAATTAATATATAATTTCCCTACAATAAATATAACATTAGCATTTCAACTATTTTGCAGAGATATGATTCATGTCTCATCACAGTGAAAAACTTTAATAAATTTAGTATAACCCTTAAAACATTTATTATAAATATTATGCTAATTCATTATTAATAAGAGATCAGTCTAGTTTATATTCTTTTCTACAAATGGTATTTTAAATTAAAAAAATCATATTTTTACCTACTTTCATTTCATTTTCATATGTGCATCTATAAAAAATCCCAAATTTTTGTGGAAAGTAATAAAAAAATATTTTTGATTATCTACTATTACAATATATATTATGCAATTTTCAAAGAACACTGAAGTATGTACACATTAAATACATTTAAGCATATATGTAAATATTTTAGTATATACATATACACAAGTATGCAACATAATGCAGTGTTTTGATATTCTAGAACAGAAGTATCTAGGGAGTTGTTTCAGAATCCGATACACTGCATTCTAAAGTGGCAAGCTGAAATGCATATATTTCTCTCAATGCAATATAATTTAATAGAAATAAAGAAAACTGATTTTTAAATTAATTTAACAACTACCTGTTGTGTTAACAAATAGTGATGTACTAAAAGTAGAATTCATATCTGTATCTATTTCAAATATTTGAGCTTTTTTCATTTTTGCTCATGAGTCCAAATTAACAATGAAAATACCCAAATCCACACACCCTAAGAGACCAAATTTTCACAATACTAATTACATACCAATTCTATCCCTAGTCCGTGGCAACTCCTGACAATGACTAAAAGTTTTTCTAGTAATAGTAATAATAGTAGGTAAATGTAAATGTTTGTAAACACCAAAATTATTTTTTCAATTTGTAATCTCTTTATGGTTTATCTATTATTTCTGCCCACGTATCATTAAGAGATATATGACAGAGCAACCCTGAATGGGACTACATATGTTTCCTGGGAGTTACATAACAAAATACCACAAACTATGTAGCTAACAACAGAAATTTATTATCTCAAAATTCTAGCAGTCAGAATCTGAAATCAAGGTGTGAGAAACGCTGTGCTCCTTCTGTGACTCTGGATAAAATCCATCCATTCATCTTCCTAGTTTTTGTGATAACACTTAATACTCCTCAATTTTTGTCAGTTTGCAGCTATATCACTCCAATCTGCTTCTGTTCTCACAGGTCTCTCTCTTCTCATTATCTTGTTACATAAAAGTCCTTCAAGCATATTGGTTAAGGGCAACATTAATTTCCTCATCTTTACTGCATATGATAAAAACATAATTGATTTTACCATCTTAGCCATTTTTTTAAACTCACAGATTATATTCTTCAAATTATAATTTAAAATAAACAATTTACAAGAGTGACAGGTTTATTTCATTTTTTATTTTACAGTCCCACGCACTATTAAGTACCCCATTTTGTAATGCCATTTGAACATTCTTAAGTTAGATATGTACATAGTTGTTTTGCATTAAAATATGCTGGCATTTTAAATCTCTAATTTTCAGTTCAGATTGAATTAATTTAAATGATACTTAAGAAAAAATCCTAGAAAAAGAAGAGCAAAACAACAGCAAAAGAAGTAGAAGGCAAGAAATATTAAAATCAGAGCTGAAATTAATGAAATCGAAACAAAAGAAACAACTGAAAAAATTGACAAAACTAAAAGTTGGTTCTTTGAAAAAATAAAAAAAATCAACAGACCCTTAGCCATGCTAGCGAAGAGAAGAAGAGAGAGAACTCAAATTACTAGCATACGGGATGAAAAAGGCAATATCACAACAGACACTTCAGAAATACAGAAGATAATCAGAAATTATTTTGAACCCTTATACTCCAATAAATTAGAAGATAGTGAAGGCATCGATAAATTTTTTAAGTCATATGATCTGCCCAGATTGAGTCAGGAGGATATAGACAACCTAAACAGACCAATATCAATTGAGGAAATAGAAGAAACCATCCAAAGACTACCACCTAAGAAAAGCCCAGGACCGGATGGGTATACAGCAGAGTTTTACCAAACCTTTAAAGAGGAACTAATACCAATACTTTTCAAGCTACTTCAGGAAATAGAAAAAGAGGGAGAACTTCCAAATTTATTCTATGAGGCCAACATCACCCTGATACCTAAACCAGACAAAGACACTTCAAAGAAAGAAAACTACAGACCAATATCTCTAATGAACCTAGATGCAAAAATCCTCAATAAAATTCTGGCGAATCGGATACAAAAAACATATCAAAAAAATTGTGCACCATGATCAAGTAGGATTCATCCCTGGGATGCAAGGCTGGTTCAATATACGGAAATCAATAAATGTTATTCACCACATCAATAGACTTAAAAATAAGAACCATATGATCATCTCGATAGATGCAGAAAAAGCATTCAACAAAGTACAGCATCCCTTTATGTTCAAAACTCTAGAGAAACTAGGGATAACAGGAACATACCTCAATATTGTAAAAGCAGTTTATGCTAAGCCTCAGGCTAGCATCATTCTGAACGGAGAAAAATTGAAGGCATTCCCTCTAAAATCTGGAACAAGACAGGGATGCCCTCTCTCACCACTTCTGTTCAACATAGTTCTCGAAACACTGGAGAGAGCAATTAGACAGACGAAAGAAATTAAAGGCATAAAAATAGGAAAAGAAGAACTTAAATTATCACTATTTGAAGGTGACATGATTCTATACCTAGCAGACCCAAAAGGCTCTACAAAGAAACTATTAGAGCTAATAAATGAATTCAGCAAAGTGGCAGGATATAAAATCAACACGCATAAATCAAAGGCATTCCTGTATATCAGCGACAAATCCTCTGAAATGGAAATGAGGACAACCACTCCATTCACAATATCTTCAAAAAAAAAATAAAATACTTGGGAATCAACCTAACAAAAGTCGTGAAAGACTTATACAATGAAAACTACAGAACCCTAAAGAGAGAAATAGAAGAAGATCTTAGAAGATGGAAAAATATACCCTGTTCATGGATAGGCAGAACTAACATCATCAAAATGGCGATATTACCAAAAGTTCTCTATAGGTTTAATGCAATGCCAATCAAAATCCCAACGGCATTTCTTGTAGAAATAGAGAAAGCAATCATGAAATTCATATGGAAAAATAAAAGACCCAGAATAGCAAAAACAATGCTAAGCAGGAAATGTGAATCAGGCGGTATAGCGATACCAGACTTCAAACTATACTACAGAGCAATAGTAACAACAACAGCATGGTACTGGTACCAAAACAGGCGGGTGGACCAATGGTACAGAATAGGGGACACAGAAACCAATCCACAAAACTACAACTATCTTATATTTGATAAAGGGGCTAAAAGCATGCAATGGAGGAAGGATAGCATCTTCCACAAATGGTGCTGGGAAAACTGGAAATCCATATGCAACAAAATGAAACTGAATCCCTTTCTCTCACCATTCACAAAAGTTAATTCAAAATGGATCAAGGCGCTTGATATCAAATCAGAGACATGCCGTCTGATAGAAGAAAAAGTTGGCTACAATCAACATATGGTGGGGTTGGGCTCCAAATTCCTCAATAGGACACCCATAGCACAAGAGTTAATAACTAGAATCAACAAATGGGACTTACTCAAACTAAAAAGTTTTTCTCAGCAAAAGAAACAATAAGAGAGGTAAATAGGGAGCCTACACCCTGGGAACAAATCTTTACTCCTCACACTTCAGATAGAGCCCTAATATCCAGAGTATACAAAGAACTCAAAAAATTAGACAATAAGAAAACAAACAACCCAATCAACAAATGGGCCAAGGACCTGAACAGACACTTCTCAGAAGAGGACATACAATCAATCAACAAGTACATGAAAAAATGCTCACCATCTGTAGCAGTCAGAGAAATGCAAATCAAAACCACCCTAATGTACCATCTCACTCCAGTAAGATTGGCAGCCATTAGGAAGTCAAACAACAACAAGTGCTGGCAAGGATGTGGGGAAAAGGGTACACTTGTACATTGCTGGTTGGACTGCAAATTGGTGCAGCCAATTTGGAAAGCAGTATGGGGATTTCTTGGAAAGCTGGGAATGGAACCACCATTTGACCCAGCTATCCCCCTTCTTGGTCTATTCCCTAAAGATCTAAAAAGAGCATGCTACAGGGACACTGCTACATCGATGTTCATAGCAGCACAATTCACAATAGCAAGACTGTGGAACCAACCTAGATGCCCTTCAATAGACGAATGGATAAAAAAATGTGGCATTTATACACAATGGAGTATTACTCTGCATTAAAAAATGACAAAATCATAGAATTTACAGGGAAATGGATGGCATTAGAGCAGATTATGCTAAATGAAGCTAGCCAATCCCTAAAAAACAAATGCCGAATGTCTTCTTTGATATAAGGAGAGTAACTAAGAACAGAGTAGGGAGGAAGAGCATGAGAAGAAGATTAACATTAAACAGGGATGAGAGGTGGGAGGGAAAGGGAGAGAGAAAGGAAATTGCATGGAAATGGAAGGAGACCCTCATGGTTATACAAAATTACATACAAGAGGAAGTGAGGGGAAAGGGAAAAAAAAAACAAGTGAGAGAAATGAATTACATTAGATGGGGTAGAGAGAGAAGAAGGGAGGGGAGGGGAAGGGGTATAGTAGAGGATAGGAAAGGCAGCAAAATACAACAGACACTAGTATGGCAATATGTAAATCAGTGGATGTGTAACCAATGTGATTCTGCAATCTGTATAAGGAGTAAAAATGGGAGTTCATAGCCCATTTGAATCAAAGTGTGAAATGTTATATATCAAGAACTATGTAATGTTTTGAACAACCAACAATAAAAAATTAAAAAAAAGAAACAATCTGTGAGGTGAATAGAGAGTCCACATCTTGGGAGCAAGTCTTTACCCCTCTCATAACAGATATAGCACTCTCCTCTAGGGTAAATAAAAAAAAAACTCAAAAAGCTAAACACCAAAAAAATCAAATAACACAATCAATAAATGGGTGAATCACCTGGATAGACACTTCTCAGAAGATTATGTACAATCAATCAATCAATACATAAAAAAATGTTCATCATCACTAGCAATTAGAGAAATGCAAATCAAAACCACTCTAATATTTCATCTCACCTCAGTAAGAATGGCAGCTATTATAAAGACAAACAACACTAAGTGTTGGCATGAATGTGGGGGAAAAGGTACACTTATTTACTGCTGGTGGGACTTAAAATTGGTGTAGCCAATCTGGAAGTCAGTATGGAAAGCAGTATGGAGATTTCTTGAAAAATTGGGAAGGGATCTCCCATTTGACCCAGCTATATTCTCCTGGATATATACCCAAAGGACTTAAACACAGCATACTACAGGGTCACAGCCACATCAATGTTTATAGCAGCACAATTCACAATAGCTAAATTGTGGAACCAACCTAGATGTCCTTCAATAGATGAATGGATTAAAAAATGGCTTATATACACAATGAAATTTTACTCAGCAATAAAAGAATAAAATCAGCATTTTCAGGTAAATGGATGGAGTTAAAGAAGATAATGCTAAGTGAAGTTAGTCAATCCAAAATAACCAAATGCCGAAGGTTTTCCTTGATATAAGGAGGCTGATTCATAGTGGGGTAGGCAGAGGGACCATGAGAGGAATAGTTGGACTCTAGTTAGGGCAGAGGTTTTGGAGGATAATGGAGGGGGCATGGGACTATAAATGATGGTGGAATGTGATGATCATTAATATCCAAAGCACATGTATGAAGACAAAAATTGGTGTGAATATACTTTGTATACAACCAGAGATATGAAAAATTTTGCTATATATGTGTAGTAAGAATTATAATGCTTTCTGCTGTCATATATAAATAAAAAAAAATCAAAGCTCTACATCAAACTTAAAGACTGCTTTGTGATGTGTATTTTATGCACATTTATTGGACTCAATTTTCCTGAAATGTTTCTCTACAAAATTATACTATTTTGTCAAATTATATTCATGGAACTTGAAACAATCAATTCCAACAAAATCTCTTCAATCTGACTGCCCAAATTGTAAAAACTAATTCTATTCAAATTAACATGCCTATGGTTTCCACTTTCTTTTAATGGTGGGCTACACACTTGCTTGACCAATGACAAAAGTTAGTTTCATGGTTTAATCCCTACAGTCTGTTAACATATGGCATAGTAGGTATACTTCTCTTGTTAACCTTGTTTGCTATCAAAAGTCTTATTAACTGTATGCCTGAAGCTGAACAAAAAATTGTCTTAACAACTCAGCTTGTTCAAGACTTTGAGTTGGGAACTGTTTAAGGCCCTGATCTTGGGCCTACCTGGGGGTCTTGCTCATTGTTCAGCAGGGAAATCCTAACATAGAACGCTATGTTTTGGGACAAAATGCTGTCACAATATTGGCAAGTCCAATTTTGTTGCCTCTTTGACAAGGAGTATTTCCTCTATAGGTGCAAGTTCAGCCTACATGTCAATTTCTAGACTCTTGGTGTCTGGATTCCCATAAGATGATATGTTATGTATCATCTCTGGTCTATCATGACTGTTATATGTAAATTGGCACATATCCAGTATAAAAGCTATTTTTTGCTGTACAATAAAGCAGATGTTGTTCTCTGAAACCATCTTTGAAGTGGTTTCACCATGCCTTCAAGCTTCCACAGTCGATGCAGGACAATGGCAGGTCCCTCAACAATTTTTTTTTTGTTATTTTTTATTTTTGTTTCTACTATGTTAGGCTCTCTGTATAGGTCTGTTTTCAAAGACTGCCTAATCTTTAGGGAGACTACCAAGAGTTTAGCAAGATAGCTTCAAGTAGAAGTAGCTCTTTCTATTTTGATGACAGAACAAGAAGCAAGTTTTATCCTAGCCATGTACTAGTATGTGATTTTGAAAATAATGTTTAACTCTCTTTGTTATGTGTGGCCTCATCCAACAAGGAGGTCCACAGAACAGGGTCAAGGACAGTGTGGCTTCAGAGTCACTAATCAAGATCTCCAGAGACCAAACAGAAAACAGGTCTCATTTTATTGCACAGTTACCATGTATTTATACTCAGGCAGTAGATAAGCAGATTACAGGCAGCCACCAATGCAATGTCTGCTAACTTTCCTTGCAGCAACCAATCAATAAGTGGGCCATGGAGCAAGCACATGAACTGCAACGTATGGCCCGGGGCTGTGCCTCTCACAAGCCAATCCTAGCACGAGGGGAGTGCCCTGTCGCTCACATCCCTAGCACAAGGGGAGTGGCCTGCCACTCAGACGCTGTTAACACATGCCACATATGCAGTAATCCATGCACTTTTTCCCACATCTTCCCACTCTTACTCTGCTGCAAAGATTTCAGCCAGCATTGCTGTTTTTTGTTGTGTTGTCTTCACATGGTTACATAACCATCTCACAACAAGAGAAAATATTATCACTGTTATGAACAGTAGGGCCAGGGTAATAGCTTTATAAGGATTAGTTAATTCAGTTATCAGGTTTTTCCAATGTTCAGTAAATTCATGGAAGCAAAAAAAGTTTTTCAAGATAGACACCTTTGTCCATTGATTTTGACAATTGTCTTGGTAAGGTTATGCATAGTCATAAAATAGTTAACATCCCAAACACCGTTAATATACTAAGAAAAATTGGAGAAGTGTAAGGTTACATTTTCAGATACAGCATATTGGGTGACACAAATACTCTAAAATTTAGAGTCACAAGTGAGCCTTTGCAACATAAACAGAATATCTAGTTTTTCCTGGTAGAGGTCTAGTTCTTGCTGAATGACTAAGATAGCGGCTTGAGAAAATATATTTAGTCATTTTGAATGGCATAGGCTTCTGCCATGGTAGTAGACAAATTGTTTATAGTCTGAGCAGTCTAGATGCTCTGAGTTTTTGAAGCAGCAGCAGTGGTTGTGGCAGCAATGGTGGCAACCAGGGCAATAATCCCAGTGATAAGTCTAATTGCCTACCTTGTCCAGTGTAGTATCTCATTTAGAAGATTCTTCATCTCCATGTCCCATGGACTCCTCCACCCTCCAGACAGGTTCACTGGAAGCCAGACTGCTGGGGACACTCTGAGAATAAATAGACATTTAGCTCTTATAGCATGGGTTAGACAATTTGTTAGCCAGCAGGATATATTTACTGCATAAGTGATCTCTGTCTTAGTGATATTTATGCCATCAGTATCATTGATTATTAGCCTGGCAAAGAGTGGTGTAACACAAGCTTGTGCATAGTGGGTACAAGCATAATTTGGCACAAAGACAAATCCATGTATATATAATATATAGTATATTAAGGGTGCTTTGGATGCTAATTATTTTATGACTATGCATAACCTTACCAAGGCAATTGTCAAAATCCATTGTCAGGGTACGGACTCAATATAGACCCATTTATCCAGCCGGCTGCTGTCCATTTGATGGGTCTAGCAGCTAGCAATATTGGTGTGATATCCATCATGCCATACTGATTTCCTGCATATCCGCTGGTAATGGCTTGTTCTGCATAGCAGTTACTGAAGTAGCCCATGTGGTTTTTGGGCACATTAGTTACATTCCAGGGGGCTGCACCTGCCCAGGCACATAGATGTTGTTCTTCCCCAGGGAAGGTATGTCAGTAACACATTGATTCTATGGAATGTTATCATTATCAGTGGGGAACATTCCAAAAAGCATTGTTGGGTACATTGGTAGCAAGGGTTTTTTTTTTTTTTTTTTTTTTTTTTTTTGCATTTCCCATGGGGCAGTCTCTGGTTATAGGTAGAATTAAATATAACTCTAAGGTCAGTGAGAGATAATCCAGCATATGACTTATTATAGTTATCTAAAAGAGTTTCATTTGCAAGAGAAAAACAGAGAGGACTGCCTGGATTGTTGTAGGAACAGATGAAGCAAGGCCCTGAAGATATCAGGAAGCAGTTTTATTTGGCTGCAGCCAGGTTCAGAGGGCACAGCTTTTCTGTAATCAATAAATTCCCTGAACCCTGATTTCAGGTAGTTTCAAAGTTTTATACCCAGATTGTAAGGGGAGAGGCTTAGAAGTTCGCAGTCTATAGAACTTCAGATAAAAGCAGCTTTTTCTCTCAGTGTTTTGGGCAAGTTAACTCTTCAAGGACAACACCTGAAAAGTGGAGAGATTCTTTTTCTCCCCTTTCTTTCCTCCCTCTGCCAGCTGTTACTATAGAGCCCAATTAGTAATTTCTCTTATCTTAAAAATGTAGACATCTCTGTGAAGCCCAGCTCAATGCCAGAGGCTTTGTTTGCACATTTCTACAAACTACTATATTGGATATGTTTGTGAAAAACTAGTAAGCGGGTGTCCAGCACTGGAAATGCTGGTATCTTCTTGGCCAGTGGCCAAGTAAACAGGTGACACAAAATAGAGAGTTTATCTACATTGAACTCTTTTGCTGGAAGTCCTAAAATCAGCCATGGTAAAGATTCTGGAGAAGACCAGTTAAGGCTTTTCTGAGGAGAAAGGGGGTGCAACTTCATAATCAAGGTCATAAACTTTTGCTTGTGGGGATGCACCAACTTGTTGGCAATGTGCCTTCTTTGTTTGGCCTTTATATTGAAAAGATATATGGAAATGCCCCTGGGGGCTTGTTAGGGGATATTGCCACCTCTGAATAATGTATGACCAGACCAATATTCCCAGTGACTTGCATCTTCTTTCAACTGATTGATTCCTAAATTTTGCTTCTTGGGCCTGACTGCTGCCCTCAGTCTGACACTGCAGAAAGGCCCAGTGCTGACTATGCATGAGGCACCTTGGAACATGCAAAGATTAGACTTAGCTCTTGTACTCAGGGAACTTCTAAGTCCTTAAAAGGAAAGTCTGTAAAATGGTATCCTTCTGTTAAATGGAGCAGGTAACAGTGATCTTGGAATTGGAGTGCTCAAACCTAGTAGACACTAAGCCTTCTTCTTACCAACTGATCAACAAAGGATGGCAAGTGCAACCTGTGATGTTGGGAAGAAGGGTGTACCTGAGCTTTGCTCATCCTTCACTCATATTCATTTCTTCTTAGTGTTCTTTGTGTGGCACAACTTCATCTTTCCTTAGGTGTAGGCCCTCTTCTCAAGTCTGTCTTTGAGTTTCATAATTTCCTCTCTTTCTTTAGAGTCAAGAGGTTTTCTGGCCTTACCTGTAGCATCTGTGCTAATTGCAGGTTCCCTCACCTGGATAAGCTCATGTCTCCTCTTGCCTATAGATTACATCAAGGTGGAATTAATGGACCCACGAGATCCCAACCACAGCTCATTTCCTGTAGATTCCCCGCCTCCTCTACTGCTCAAGCTTCCAGAAATGCCAAGTAGGAGTTCCCCAAAACTGAAGAGTGGAAGCAATGTAAGCATCCATTGATGGAGGAATGGATAAACATGTTGTCCATCCACACAATGGAATATAATTTATCCCACATTATGTTAAGTGTAGTCACACAATCACAAAAAGACACTTACTATGTAATTCTGCTTAGATGATGTATATAAAGACATCAAACCCACAGAAACAGAAAGCAGGGGACTGGATGATGGGCAATGGGGTGGCAATATTTCATGGGTGCAGAGTTTCTGTTATGAAGATGAAGTCTAGCAATAGATGGTGGTGATAGTGAATGTACTGAGCACTTCTGAATTCTATTTGCACTTAAAAATGGTTAATGCAGGCTGGGATTATGGCTTAGTAATGCTGCCAATGTTTATAGCAGCTCAATTTACAATGACTAAGCTGTGGAAGCATCGTAGATGCCCTTCAATAAATGAAATTATAATGAAACTGTGGTATGTATACACAATGGAATATTACTCAGCTTTAAAAGAGAATACAATTATGGCATTTGTAGGTAAAATTATGGCATTTGTAGGTAAATGGATGGAGCTGGAGAATATTATGCTAAGTGAAGTAAGCCAATTCCAAATAACAACAAAAACCAAAGGCTGAGTGTTCTCTCTGATAACTGAATGCTGATCCATAATGGGGGGGGGGGGGATGGAGGAACTATGATGGAGAAAAGGGGAGGGAGCGATGAAAGGGAGCATGTGGAGAGTAAAGATGGTGGAATAAGATGGACATTATTAACCTAGGTACATATATGTATGCACATATAGTGCATTGTTACATCGGGTACAACCAGAGAAATAAAAAGTTGTGCTGAAATTGTATAGAAGGAACCAATATGCTTTCTCCTCTCTAGCCCAAGACTACAGGCTCCTGGGTCTATCTCTAGCCATAATTGACAGCTAATTTAAAGGAATTCCTGACTGCATCCCTCACAACCCCACCGCCAAGATGGTCTAGAAGAAAACATACAGGTGATTCCTATCACTACAGCCTCTAAGAACAGAGGTGTCTCTTTGCAGAATGCAGAATGGCTTCACCCCTCCTACAGAACTAGCCTCTAAAGACTCCTGGGTCATTGGGGCCTTGGGCAATGGGCTGTGTGAGAGAAAGCTGGTTCTGATACCAGTTGGCAAAGGAGGTGAGAAAAGTGAGTGGCGGGCACCTAGATAGCCTTCATCCTCCATCAAATAGTAAGTACTACCTCAGTGGGGGAGATCCTGGGAACAAGGGAGAAATGCCTTTCTGGCAACAATTGCTAACACTCAACCCCAAAAGTAATAGCCCAAATGTGGTCTACTGGGTACCCCTAAGGGGACTGCCTTATGTAGGTTCAAGGTCAAGATAGCCTGCTAGAAAGGCTGAATCTCCTGCCTTGAGAAACTCCTTCCCAATTTCAGGTACTACAATGTGCTGAAATTGTATAGAATTTCAGTGAACTGGAGGCCATAGAGGTGGAAGGAAGTGAAATCCTCCAATACCCAGGTATTGAGGTGCTTCAGAAAACAACCAAGGAATGTGGAGTGAGATGAGGGCCAGGATCAGTTCTCAAAGATCCAGATTTGGAGGCTATTCAACCTCTCTGCATGTTAGATACTGGAGGTACTGACAGAAAGTTGATTAGAATAGCCAAATAAGAAGGGAGTCACCCAAGAATTCAAGTTTTCTCCCCCTTCAGACTTTTCTTCCCACTAGGAAATGGCCTACAAAGTGTTCAGCTGACTGGCAGGAACTTAGGAACACTTGTGATTGCAGGCAGAGAGTTGCTCAAGGCTAACTTCACTTGAAGTTGTTACTTTGTTTCAGAATCTGCACTTTAGAAAAGGCCTTAAACCAGTCAAAGATACACAGCTGCTCTTCTAAGTGACCTAGAGTAAACTTTGCTCACTATAACTCATTATAATGCTAAACTCTCTGCCCTAAATTAAGTGCATCTGCATTTATTTGGTTTTCTTTGGTTTGGTACTGGGAATAGACACCAGGGATGCTTTACCACTGAGCTACATTTTATGGTAGAGATATCTCAGAAGAAAAGAAAAAGAACATGCCATCTGTATCATTGTGAGCCCTCCAGAAATCAATCTTGAACATTCTTGCTACTTTGTAGTATAGAAATAGAATGTCCAATCAGGAATGTCTATTATCTCATATGAAGACAAAGACTAGTATGTAAAAGGAAACTAACTAGAATATATAAGAGATCACTTTCTACACTAAATGTTCAGCCTTCAGATAAGAATCCACTGAGGCTAGATGCACACAAATAAACACTGCTTCCTGTTGAATACCCTGGTGTTTCCTGTCTATGTGAGAATCCCACACAACATTTTATTTTGTTTTGTTTGAGGCAGGATCTCACTTATCTTATCCTTCTCTTTGATATATACTTATAATAACCAGCTTTCTTAAAAGTGTTTAAATCCTGTGAGAAGTGAAAAGAACATCTGAAAAAATATTTCAAAGACTCTTAAATAAATAGTTGTCTACAAAAACTGACATGAAAACCAACTCAATTTATTTTTAGAAACATTACATATTGTATACTATTTTAAAACAACTTATCAAAACTGATTTATTCCCATGTTTGCAACTCTTCTCAAATTATTTTTCAAATGTCTAACACAAGAGTTTTTCTATGGAATAATTCAGATGACTTTTGTAGAAGTTGTCAACAAGGCTGAAGATGTAGCTCAGTGGTAGAGAGCTTGCCCAGCATGTACATGGCCCTGAAGTTTAACCCCCAACACTGAAAGAAAAGGAAAGGGAGAAAGAAGAAATGAAGGAAGGATAAAGAGAGGGGACAGGAGGGGAGGGAAAGGAATGAGTAATTAAAACAAAAGGGCAAGTGGTATAAATAAAAATATATGGTGTACTAACTCTTTAAAAATTTACAGAGCTGTAGAATTTTAGTTACAACAAACTGGGTGATATTATGACTATATAGAATGGCACATAATAAGTTCTGCCTTAGCCTGGCCTAAACCAAATCAATGGGTGGGTGACCTGGAGAGGACTTCTCTCTGGCTTGATTTGGACTGTCTTGAACCTTCACTGGTTTAGAATTTATAGCATAGTGGAGGGACCAATACTTCCCTGACAGGCAGTGTAAGTGTGCTAGGCCCCTGAGATCCCATGACCAGGGATACCCATGCCCATGCCCACAGCCCCTCCCTGCCACTCACTGGTACAAAATGGTCTGCTGCATTGCCTGGTGCAGGTTTTCTCATGACCAAAGGCCTGAGTGTTCACAGCCTATTTTGGCGTGGCTGGGGATTGTATGGTTGTGGAGGGAATAGCCAAAGTAGCCTTAGCATGATGGAGAGGCAACAGCTGTCTCTCAGCCATAATTGGGGGTGGTCCTGGAAGAAGTAAGTAGGGTTGTGGTCTACCTTGACTGAAGACATGGAAACACACCCTAGTCCTTATGACTGTCCATGGGAGTTGGTGATATGTACAGCTGTTGGATTTTTTGTTGTTCTCTTGTTTTTGTGGAGAAGTTATCACTCTGTGAGAAGCAGGCATTACATGAGAAGATTTAAAAACAAAACTTGCTCTAAAATTTTTGGACTAATTCAAGAAAAATGTCAATTACTTGAAAATGTTAGCCTTGTTCAAAAAGAGTATGAAGGCTTAGAGTCACCTTTAAGGGATGTCATTTTGGTGAAGGAGTCAGTAAAAACAGAAAACTTGGAGGCAATATATGAAATCCTGGAGAGGTCCATATCTAAACTTGAGAATGAAATACTCTTTCTAGAAAATGAGCTAAAATAAGAGAAAACTAAATATTCTCAACAGGATAAATTGATGGTGGATATATCAAAAAGGATTAAGTCCCTAGAAGATGAATCAAAATCCTTTAAATCACAAATACCTGAAGCTAAAACAACCTTGAGAATATTTCAAATGAATAAAGAAATAATTACAGTAGCAATAGAAGAGGCTTTGAATGACTTCAGGAAAGTCATAAACAGTTTTTACAAGAAGTTGAAGTATGGAAAGAAAAAGTGAATGGCCTTACTAAACAGAAAATTATATTTGAACACTCTAAAGAACACGCAGAACAAATTCTAGGAGACAAATAAAATCACATTAATTCTCTGACTGAACACTTACTGCAGATAAAAGATTGGGCTCCCGTGCTTGAAAAAGTCCTAACAGATGATAGTTACTTGGAATTGGAATTGAAGAGTTAATCAGAAATTAGTGCTCACTTAGAAGATCAGCCAAAAGGGTCTTGGAAGACACTGGTTTATGATGCACAGTTAAAGGCCTCTTTTAAAACCTTAGAAAGAGAAAGAAATCAAATTTTTACTTTATTATCTGAAGTAATTGAAACAAAGAAAGACCTGATAGAACATATTAAAAATCTTAAGACAGAACAAGCATCTTTGCAAACAGAAAATTCACAGTTTGAAATTGAGAATCAGAATCTTTAGCAGAAACTTAAAGTCATGATGGAATTATATCAAGAAAATGTAATGAAACTCCAAAGAAAATAGGAGAGAAAAATTACCAGGTAGAGCAATAAGAGAAACTTTTCAAAGAGGAAGAAAAGATCAGCCATACAACTAAACTGCTGGAGACCAATAGAAAGCAATCAAAAGATCTTGAAGAAGAATTGGAGAGAACCATTTGTTTTTATCAGGGGCACATTATTTACTATGAGAAAAAAGCTCATGGTAATGAGTTGGCAGCTAGGAGTGCTGAAAGACACCTCAATAATTTAAGGAAAAAAATGCTCGCAATATACAAAAATTAACTGAAATAGAGTTATAATTTAAGCTTGTAGAAAAAGATCCTTCTGTGTTTGATGCTTCCAACACAGACTTTGGCAAAAAGAATTCTCCAAATGGTCCCTCACCATTGTGTCAACCTTCATGTGAAATAAGACCTTCTCATTTAGAAAAGAAGGGTACACTCATACCCTCAACTTTGGTGCCAGTCGGAGGAGAAAGAGGCTCAAGGGGCCCAGAGAATCCTCTGGACCATCCAACTAGCAATGAAAGAAGAGAATCAAACTGTGATAAGTCAACTTATCCTCAGAGAGCACCTTCTGACATACGGCCCCTGGAACATCCATGGGAACAGGCCCATAGGATAATGATCCCTTCACCAGGCCAACCATATTCTGATCCACATCTTCCTCTACAAAGGCAAGATGGATGTTATTCTAAATATGGTAGACTGTCTGGATCAGCAGAACTCAGAAGTTGCACTATGCTGCCTTTGGATAAAATGGATGGGCCTACATATTCAGAAATGGAATCTTATAGAAATGATACCAAACTTGATGTAGGTGATTCCAATGTACCTGATTCATCTCTCCCTGCTGAAAACCAAGCAACTAGCTCTGGCTTTTCTTTCTCATATTACCCTCCAATCAGAGGTCCATTGTTTTCTGTGGATCCAAGGAGTCAGTTCATGAGAAGAGGACCTTTTCTTCCTCCACCTCCTCCAGGAAACACTCATGGAGCATCACAAAAATATATACAGTACATACTTATATGTACTTTACCTAAATAATTGGGCTGTTATTATAAAAATCAAAATTCCCATGACTAAGAAGAATCCTCTTCTTGATATTTGAACTGTCATAATTAAAGAAATAGTCTTTTTTATATGACTGATGTGGAGAAATATAGTACAAGGGAATGAAACTAATAGGTATATGATTAAGTGTTTTATTTATTAACTTTTTTTAGTTGTTGATAGACATTTACTTTATTCACTTATTTATATGTAGTACAGAGAATCAAACCCAGTGCCTCACACATGCTAGGCAGGAGTTCTGCCACTGAGCCACAACCCCAGCTCTTGATTATATTTTAATAACCACTAACAATAATCTAAAAGAAAATGAGAATATCTCCATTATTAAACAAATACAAGCCAAAAATATATAACCAATAACAATTAGACCTGAATTATTTTCTAATGTTGTATTCATTACAGGGATTCTTTGATTCTATAGTGGTTTTACCAAAGGCCTGAAATATTTCCTTGCACTTGGCGAGCATCTACTCTTCTACACTAGAGCAAATGGGTATGGTAGAATTTTGTTGAAATGAAGTAAATTTATACACTCAGGGATATCAATATTCCTCAAATATGCTATGGATTAGAGAGTATTCATATTGAGTAAAAAGATTGTATATTAAAAAAATGAGGGCTGGGTTTGGAACTCAGTGATAGAGCACTCACTAGAACATGTGAGGTCTTGGGTTCAAGCCTCAGTACCACATATAAAAAAATAAAGGTATTATGTCTATCTACAACTAAAAAATATTTTAAAAAATGGTTAACATAGCAAATTTCATGTCATGTATATTTTAACCACAAACATGTAAAATGGAAAATAAACAACTCAGGGGTACCAGTGAGGGAGCTGTGGGTCTAAAGCAAAACAGACAGGTGGGTTCTCAGTAAGGATGGCAGGTGGCCTAATTTCAATAGGTGTTTTAGATGGTTCCACATCCCAGGATATCCAGCCTGGTGAGGTGTCCATTTGAGGATTCATTTGGGAGGGCTTGGTTGGTGATGGCGTGCTGTTCATAAATCCTTGCCTGAAATTTTGGTTGAATGAGTCATGGCATTAGCTATATTAATATTGGGCCAGAGGACAACATGCAACTTTTTTTTTAACATACAACTTTATGAAGGTCAAAAATATGACAAACGTGGCCTCCTATTGTTAGAGTTTTAAAGTGACAGATTCCTGGAAATAAGAAATGACAATTCCTTTGGAACATGTAAACCTCTATTCAAAATATGAATATATTTTATGTATCCATAGAATAATTCTCTGATATAAATTACATGATGCACTTTTTCCTGAGTCCCCTTTCTTCCATTATTTCATGCCTCTAAGGAGAGCATCTTCTGAGGCTGCAGGGCGTGCTCCCTGAGAGTAGTGTGTTCTGCCCTGAGCAACCTTGAAAGTGGCTCTCTGGTGAGGTCCATAGGAAGGCAGGAATGGAAAAGTCTGGGCAGGGTAATGGCATAGCATGACAAGGAATATTCCAGAAGATGCTGCCTTCTGTCTGGAGGACCTAGTAGAGAAACAGGTGTTGGAAGGAATTGTGGCATCAAGGAACTTGGGAGAGGACTATGCAAAGCATGCTGTGAAACCTGGCTTCTCCCAGGAACTTTTCAATAAGCATGTTTCTAACTGTGCCTGGAGAGGTGTGTGGCTGTCTGCATGGGGGACAAAGTGCCAAGTGACCCTTCCTTCATCAAGGATAAAATCAGTGCCTTAAGCAAGTTAGTGAGACCCTGTCTTTTTGTGACTGGCTTATTTGAGTTGGCATAATATTTTCAAGGTTCATTCATGCCATAGCATGTCATCAGTACTCCATTCCTTTCTATTGCAGAACAACATTCCATTTGATGGATATGCCTTATTTATTAAACTATTTTGTTTGTTGACTTAGTCACTTGTACTTTTTGGCTATTTGAATAATGCTGCTGTGAACACTCATCTAACTTTGTTTCTCTTGGATGTACACCTAGGAGTGGTATTGCTGGGTCATTTAGTAAGTCTGTGTTTAACATGGAAGGAGTTTCCAGACTGTGCTAGAAAGCAGGCACATCTTTTACATTTCTTCACCAGGTCACAGTGTATCCTTGTCCCTGAGAACATATGCTATTGTCCATGTCATTGATGGTAGCCATCCTTCTACTCATAAAGTGTTCTCTTGTTATGATTTTGATTTGCAATTCCTTAATGATAAATGATAAATGATGACTACTTATCAAACATAATGATCTTTAGAGAAGTGCATATTCAAGTCTTTGGATACTGGGTTTTTTTTGTGATTTTCTTTGTTGTTTACTTGTAACAGTTCTTTCTATATTTGGGGTAACAATCAGTTCTGAGTTATAATCTATGATTTGCAAATATTTTCTTCCATGTGAGTTGTCAATTCATTTTCTTAGTGCATTCTTTGATTCTCAAAAGCTGTAATTTTCAATAAAGTTTAATTTACTTATTACTTCTTTTGTTGCATACCTAATGCCTTAAATTATAACCACTTCTAAATGTAAGGCCAAAATAATGTATTCCTATTTTTTAGGAGTCTGTAATTTTAATTTTGTATTGAGTTCTGTGATATATTTTGAGGGTGTGTGTGTGTGTGTGTGTGTGTGTGTGTGTGTGTCTGTGTGGTGTGAAGTGATGTAGGGAGTTTGACTTTATTCTTTTCTGATCTCACATGCCCATTCATTCTTGGTGATGCCTCAGCACATCATAATATTGACCATACACATAAGGGTTTTCTGCAAAAATTCATACATGATTTGCTCTTCAGGATAAGGAGCCATGAAAGCCCCTCAGTGACAGGTTTGCTCTCTCCATCCTTCCCGGCTCACTGTACAGTGCCCACCTGAAGCTATAGGTACAGCCTGTGCTTCCAGAAGCTGGGCTGTCTCTGGACCTCATGTTCTGAGGACTCCAATTTCAGTGAGCCCTCATGCCCATTCCTCTGTGTTCATGTGAATAAATGGTGCTGGGAAAACTGGATGTACATATGTAGAAGAATGAAATTAGACCCCTGTCTCTAACCCTGCACAAAAGTCAAGTCTAAATGAACCAAAAACTTGGTAATTAGAATAGAAACCTTGCAACTTCTAGAAGAAAACAGAGGGTTAACACTCCATCAAGAAGATGCAGGCACCAATTTCCTCTATTTTCATTGGTCACATTGGTACCACTCATTTGGAAGGTGAGAGGCACATTCCATTTTCACCCAATGGAGGAGGAAGTCCAGCTTTCTCAATGCAAGGTTATCACTGATAGATTTTGGTGCAACTCACTGGGAAGGAAAAAGAGCCTTGTTACCTCCAAACAGGGGAAAAGTCCAGACATCCAGATGGTCTCCATTGACACTGGGATTTCATTTTTTGGCTGGCTGAATCCCGGTTCATTTGCTTTATCACTTATACTAATTTTTTTTAACCTCCCTTTCAATCCTTATAAGCTACCACCAGATTTCTCAGTGACATCATTCGCCCTGGGGTCAGAAACATCTGTTTTTTTTTGGTCTCCACCCTGATCTTCTCGCCTTTCCCTCTTATCAGGTGAGGACAGCCTGCCAGGGGCTTCACTCTTTTTATCAGGGTAAGGGAAAGAAATTGTTTGAGGCCATACTGGAGGGATCTGTGGGTGTGCCTGGTGAAACTGCAGGTTTTTTTAAAATGGATTTGCTTAGGCTCAGGCTTAAGGCCATCATATCATACACACACACACACACAAAAAAAATAAATAAATAAATAAATAAATAAACAAACAAACAAAAAAAAAACAGGGGATTTGTTACTAATCTACTTACGATAAAAACAAGTAGAACAGAGCAGAAAAGCAGAGCAGAAGAGGAGGGCAGCAGCCAGTCCCAGGACCCTCCTTCAAATTCCATTGTGAACTGAAGAGGAGGGCAGGGCTACATTCCCAGTCATTGCCCCTTGGCCAAAGATCTACGTGCACATGCAGCACATCTCCCACAGATGCAGGCAGTGAGGAGGGTGCGGGCAGGTGGAAAGGGTTCAGCCTGAGCAGCTGAGTCCACTTAGGAGCTCAGGTGGAAGAGATGCCTCCTGGTCCCTGGAGAAGCCACCTTCACTGCCAATTCATGACCCCTGCCTTAGTAGGAGGCACAATAAAAACAAATAATTCCTTCTATCTGATGGCACCTCAGTGGGCTGGCCAATACACACACCTGGAACACCCTGGGGCCACAAGTACTCCTGCCATTTCCTCATGCTCCCCTGTGTGCTTTGCTTTGTAATGCAAAAATACTTAACCAGAGAGCTGTCCTCTGAACAGGTTTTAAAGGGCAAAAGACCACATTCTTAACTACATGCACTTAGGGTGCAGATCTCTAGGTCTCACTCACCTGGCATACATGTGCCCATATAGCTTTGACCAACACCTATTTTTCACCCTCACCCCTGTTGACCACCCTTTATTCTCAGCCTCTGTTAGTTTACATTTTTAGATTGCCCATGTAAGTGAGGTTGTGCCAGATTTCTCTGCGCCTGGCTTATGTAATTCAGCACAGTGTCCTCTAGGATCACTCAAGTTACTGAAAGTGCTGGCATCTCCTTCCTTTTTGGGTTGAATAATATTCCACAGGCCACCTGCCAATTTGCTTATCCATCCATCCATTCACCCACAGGAAATTAAGATGGATTCTGTCCCTTCCTTTTGTGAAGGGAGTTGCAGCAAACCCATGAGTACAGACATCTCTTCCACATGCTGATTTCATTTATTTTAAATGTACACAAAAGAGGTCTTTCTGGGCCATATGGTTGTTCTATTTTTATTCTTCCAAAGAACCTTCACACTGCTCTCCATGGTGTCTGCACATATTTTCACATTTGCAAATCCTCTGTACATAATGCTTCATGGGTATTGAGGAGGAGGAAGGTAGTGAGTCAGCCACACAATTCCAAACAGAGGAGTTTTTAGGGGAATGGCCATGTGACCTCAGAGCCCACAGAAAATAAGTTCAGTGGCCTTGAAGAGTGGCACTGCCATGCACAAATCTAATGGAAGGTGAAGTTCACAGCAGGAGTAGGTTTTGTGCTGGGTCTGCTCATCCACCTGAAGGTCTGTAAGAGATGCTTCATTAAGTTTCTGTTCTCCCCAGTGCTATCAGTCTAAAACCCTAAAATGGTTTCCTAGAGACATGAAAAACCTGCCATCAGTTAAACACAGCACCTCCTCCTCTCACCTGCTGCTTCCCAGGCTGGCAGTGACAGCCTCCCCCGTGTCCATGAGTACTGCAGTGGACCTGCTGGTCACCTTGCCACTGTGTGCACTGCAATTTCTGCAGATAAGTGCCTAAGAAGGACTGAGTCCAGAAGACCAAGGCCCCCTCCACTTCCACTCAGGATAAGATTAGAACACATCTAGGCCTGGATAACTCCGTGAGGAAAGTTCTGTTCTTCTGGCTCTAAACCCAGAGAGACGTGAGGCTGGAGCTGCTTCCATGAGGGAAGAGCCTGTCTGACCATGGGATACACACGGCAGAAGGCAAATATGAAAGTGAAGAGAAATTGTACCCTGATGAGTCCCTGGATCTGCAGTCCACTCTTCCCCTGAATACTTCAGCTATACAAAATATTATTTCTTATTGTTTGTCTAAACCTGTTTTAATTGGATTTTCTGAGATTTGCAAATGGAAGATAACAAAATGATACATTTCATAAACTCAGGACAATCCTTATTATAATTTTGTTTTGTTTTGTTTTTCTACTATGTAGACTAGCATCTCTCTCCCAGAAGAAGAAAGGGAGGAAGAAGAAGGGAGAGTGAGTATTTGATGGAAGGTTCTAGCTGAGCAGTCAGCCTGAGAAGGGAAGGGCAGACATCGATGATCTTACCATCACCACAAACAATGACCACCTGCACTCTGAGTGGGATAACTCGTGAAACAAAGTGGGCTATTAGGCTTATCTGTCCCTCACATGGCACTCTAATTAAATAACCACCTTTAAAAAACCCAGAACATCTGGTGATCCTCAGATAAAATCAAATGTGTTATGCCTCTTCTTAGTCTTTAGTCATATATCAACACAAAGCAAATAAATTTCTGTGACTTTTACATGCAGAAATAAATTTGTCTATTTAAAGAAAGTACAGGTACTAGCCCCAGAAAGTCAAGCTCCATTGTGATGGTCCATTCAAAAATGAAGAAAAGGAGACACACCCTGGATGACAAAAATCCTGCTAAGAGAAACCTTCCCTCACAGTACCTCACAATCCCATCTTTCTGTCCTTATAAAAAACCCTTTGTGTCCCTGAGATCCCCAAGAGGGCACTATGAAGATGACAGCCCCACAATCCCCCAATGTGCTGGACCTTCAGTAAACCTGATTTCTTTCCCACTAATTCACATCTTTTGACTAATGGTTTTCCAGTGATGAGGTGCCTGGACTTGGGTCTGATAACACCTGGAGTCTGCAAGTCTTCTCTATCACTGATGATGACTCTAAATTATTTTTAATTGGTTGTTCAAAACATTATAAAGCTCTTGACATATCATATTTCATACATTAGATTCAAGTTGGTTATGAACTCCCAATTTTAACCCAAATACAGATTGCAGAATCACATCGGTTACACATCCACATTTTTACATAATGCCCTATTAGTAACTGTTGTATTCTGTTACCTTTCCTATCCTCTACCATCCCCCTCCCTCCCCTCCCATCTTCTCTCTCTACCCCATCCACTGTAATTCATTTCTCTCCTTGTTTATTTTCCCATTCCCCTCACAACCTCTTACACGTAATTTTGTATAACAATGAGGGTCTCCCTCCATTACCATGCAATTTCCCTTTTCTCTCCCTTTCCATCCCACCTCATGTATCTGTTTAATGTTAATCTTTTCTTCCTGCTCTTCCTCCCTGCTCTGTTCTTAGTTGCTCTCATTATATCAAAGAAGACATTTGGTATTTGTGTTTTAGGGATTGGCTAGCTTCACTAAGCATAATCTGCTCTAGTGCCATCCATTTCCCTGAAAATTCTATGATTTTGTCATTTTTTAGTGCTGCGTAATACTCCATGGTGTATAAATGCCACGTTTTTTTTATCCATTCATCTATTGAAGGACATCTGGGTTGGTTCCACAGTCTAGCAATTGTGAATTGTGCTGCTATGAACATCGATGTAGCAGTATCCCTGTAGTACGCTCTTTTAAGGTCTTCAGGGAAAAGTCCAAGAAGGGCAATAGCTGGGTCAAATGGTGGTTCCATTCCCAGCTTTCCCAGGAATCTCCATACTGCTTTCCAGATTGGCCGCACCAGTTTGCAGTCCCACCAGCAATGTATAAGAGTACCCTTTTCCCCACATCCTCTCCAGCACTTGTTGTTGTTTGACTTCATAATGGCTGCCAATCTTACTGGAGTGAGAAACAATAAAAGAGGTAAATAGGGAGCCTACATCATGGGAACAAATTTTTACTCCTCACACTTCAGATAGAGCCCTAATATCCAGAGTATACAAAGAACTCAAAAAAATTAAACAATAAGAAAACAAATAACCCAATCAACAAATGGGCCAAAGACCTGAACAGACACTTCTCAGAGGAGGACATACAATCAATCAACAAGTACATGAAAAAATGCTCACCATCTGTAGCAGTCAGAGAAATGCAAATCAAAACCACCCTAAGATACCATCTAAATTATTTAAAAAAAAAAAAAACTGCCTGTTACATCATGTCTACAGGCTCCTGTTTCTACAAATTATTCTATTTTCAGAGTAACCATTTTTATACAGATAGTGGTTTGTGAAGAAACACTGATAATGGAGTGCTTATACCTGTAGCAACTCTGCAGGGTGCTAGTGATCAAAAGGTACAGTAAGGCATGGTATTTACTTCCATAAGTTTTTAACAACCTTACAAAGTGCTCACACGTTTTGTAAAGAGTGTAAAGAATCATGAGCCCACATAACTCTTGATGCACCACCTCAGGGTGCAGAAGCAGACCATCTTTATCTTCTTGAAACAACAGATTATTATACCAACTTATCTGTAACCTCACACTTCAAAATGAACTCCCAACATTCTTTCAACTCTTAGGAGGAAACTATTTGCCAGCTGTTGTACAAAGGTCAGGTATCTCCGGGACACAGGCTTTGTTTTCACCACATGATCTGAATTAAGGATCTTGGCCAATTCACATAGTGGTGCTTTAACTATCTCCTAAGCTCTTATCTCTTTTTATCTAGAAGGCACTGCATGTGCCTAAACTATTATTGAAGTACCCCCTGATTGAGCTCTATTAAATTTAGTGATCATTTGGAAAGGTAATAAGTGGAGAAATTCACAGAAGAGTCCTGTCTAGTTATAAATCTGTTACTCTGAAGCACAATAAAATTATTCCTAGGTATAAGGTACAGGAAAGAAGACCCTTTTTACTTACTTTTCCATATACCTGTTGTCTAAGGATTTTGCTTCTCTTATCTGTTCCTGTGTACTTTTATGCATTTTCTTCTTTAATCTTTTCTTCTGAAGTAAAGAAATACAAGGGGAAATAAAGCAGGCAAAACAAATGGCAGTTTGTATTAATACATTTATATATATGTATCAATTGAAATGAGAATACAGGCTTACTTCTCACTGAGTTTTTTGAGCTTCTTTCACTGATTGTTCTAACACCCTTCAGCAACATCTGTCAACATTTGAATGAATCAATTTGTTATTTTATATGATCATTAGCAGAGCTTCTCCTCCTACTTTACCCACACAAATTTCTGTGTTTAGAAAATCTGTGATGAATGCTAAACAATATTTTAAATCATCAACATCTAACACTGGCAAAGAGGACATAATGTTAAACCATCATATTATCTTGACTAATGGGTTTTAATAAGAATGTCTTTTATGTCTATTCAAACAAACTGAATTTATTAGATTGTTGGGCCTGTTACTGCAGATTGCCTCAGGGAAAACACAAATAACAGAGGAGAACTCGGTTTCTATCTGTACTCTATGACTTACTGACACTGGGATTTGGTTAAAGGGCCTACATTTTGTGAACCTATATTCATGATTTTAAATAGGATTATCACTGCCTTTATCTCTTGAATATATTATGGCTCTTTAAATGAGCATGACACACATGTAAGTTATATTTTGGTTTCCATATTTCACTTATCATTGAATTGCTTCAAGAGTTACATGAGTTTCCCATCTAGAAATCTTCTTCACAGAAAAGAAAACAATCAAGAATGTGAAGAGAATTTACAATGGGAGAAAAATTGTTGCACCTGCACATCAGGTTTAGCGTTCATCTCCAGGATATATAAAGAAATCATAAAACTTAACACAGTACAAACAAATATTCCAATCACCAAATGGGCAAAGGAAATGAACAGGCACATCATAAAAGAAAAGCAAATGGCCAAAAAATATATGAAATAAATGTTCAACATCACTACAAATTAGAGAAATGCAAATTAAAACTATACTGCCATTCCATCTCACTCCAGTTGGAATGGCAATTATCAAGAGTACAAGTAATAGAACATTTTGACAAGGATTTGAGAAAAGTTGATTGAATTAGACAAAGGGGAATAAAAGGAAGGTGGGGAAATGGGAAGAGAAAAGACAAAGAATCAAACATAACTTTCCTATGTTCATCTATGAATATATACACAGTGAAACCCCATATCATATACAACCGTAAGAATAGGATCCTTATTATAATAAGTTATATGCTATATTCTATGTATATATAGTATTTCAGAATTCACTCTACTATCATTTATATATCTAAAAATAGTGAAGAAAATTAATTTAAAAAATTCATACTATAAACCTGCATAGGATGTTCAATGAAATTCTAATAATCTAAATTTAGAAGAGTAATATTGTAACTTTGGGATAAATGATGAGTAAATTTGAGCAATTTGATTTTATGCATCAATTCCTGCTCTAAGATTCTCAAAGAGGCAGCTACTAAAAAGATTTGGAGTCTTTTGTAGTACTCTAGGACCACTTCTGGGAAGTATCATGTCTACAGAAATGCAGGGGGTACAGAATTATTCTTTCAAGGGACAGGTGGACCCATGCTACAGCTACACTGTGACTACAATCTTGTGGGTTCCATGTGCTTCTGGATGGACCACAACTTTACTGAGTTTCATATTCTAGTTTATTCAGTGTGAGTGATGCCTGTTTGTACCTCACAGTGCTCCCATGAGAAATACAGGAAATAGCACACATTAAGTGCTCAGTACATGCTCTGGGTTGAATTGTCATGTCCTTTCCAGCCCATCAGCTTATTACATAATCTGAAAATGAGGTTTTGTGCATGAATGTGTTATATGAGGCCATAACCAATTAGAATGGGCTATAATCTGATGACTCATCACCTTAGAAGAGGAAAATTTGGAGAAGTATACCTGTGCAGAGAGAACACTATATGATAATGGTGACCAAAAAAGGAGAGATGAGTGCACATGTGAAGGTATGCCAAGGATTCCCCACAACCACTGAAAGCTAGAGGAATCAAAGAAAAATTTCCCCTAGACCTTTCAGAGCATATACCTTATAATAATTTAGTTTGGACTCCTAGACTCCACAACTGTGTTACAGTAACTTGATTTTTTAAGACACTCAGTAAGTATTATTTTTCAGAGTAGGGCCCATATGTTTGGCTCCTCCTTAACACTCAGTAGAGGGGTTAGTCCCAGACTGGTAGCTTCCTGTCATTAAAGGGAAAAAGAGGAATTCCAAGTGGTCAGCAACATCCTGTATCCACAAAGTTCTGGATAAAATATCATGAAAACTCAGTATGGAATTCTAAGAGTAAATTATATTCTGAAATTCACATGAAAATCAACAATCCAAAAGGTGAGATTCTGAAAACTAATATGTAGACAGTTGTTGAAGTACAGAGGTAGGGCTTGCAGTCTTCAGGGAAAAGATCTGCAAATGAGAAAGGCCCATTAGAATGGAGGATCCCAAGTGCCCCATTTTATCATGGACATATGCAGGTGTAATCTAAGTAGGAGCTACAGGTAGGGCACTGGGCAAAGAGGCAGGGAAAGAAGGTAAAGACTGCACCCAAAGAGGACCTTATGTCACCTTCATTGCCCCTGAAATTTCTAGACAAGGACCATCAGTTGGAAGTGTTTAGACCAGGAACATTAGCAAACCCTGGGGGCTTATAAGAAATAAAGAAGCTCAGGCCCACCCCTGGTGCCTGAGTCAGACACTCTGAGTTGAGGCCCAGAAGTCTGAGTTTGAGTGAGCTCTCCAAGTGACTGTCATGCACCCTATTTGAGATACACTGTTCTAGTCTTGAACAGATGGCCTGGGGTGGAAGCATCAATTTTATTCTCCATGAAGACACCTGGGAATTGCAGAACCATACCAATAACTTTTCTCTTCCAAGCTCCTGACCCTTCACCCTAATCTCTCTTAAAATCAAATATCCAAAAGAATATGTGGAGATACACACACACACACACACACACACACACACACACACAATGGAAAATTATTCAGCCTTAAAGAAAAGTCAAATTAAGTCATTTGCCAGTAAATTGATGGAACTAGGGACTGTCAAGCTAAGAAAAATTTGTCAGTCCCAAGAAACAAAGGCCAAATATTTTCTTTTATATGTGTAGGGAGGGAAAAGCAGAAGTTTATTGGAGTGGATAAAGGGGAATGAAGATAAGGGAACAGCATGAGAATCGGAAAGATATTAGAATGAATTGGTCATAACTTTCTTATGTTTATATATGAATACATGACCTGTTAAATTCCATACCATGTACAACCACATAAATGAGACCTAATTAGAATAAGGTATATTCCATGTATGTATAATATCTCCAAATGTACTCTGATGTAACATATATCTAAGAAGAAGAAATAAAAAGGAGTAAAAGGACCTGGAGGAGGGAAAGAAAGAAGAAAGGGAAACACTGTGGAATGATATTGCTTATTTTTATAATAGATTTATATGTGAATGTATAACAATAAATCTCATTGCTATGTAAAACTATAATGTATTAACAAAAATATGGAAAAGATTAAAAAGTGGATAGTGGCATATGAACCTAATTGACAAATCACACCTTGGTTGAATTCCCAATACCAAAAAAAAAAATAATGTTTTATACACACACACACACACACACACACACACACACACACACATATATACAAAAGTTACTGTAAAAACATATTTAAGTACAAAAATTCCATGAGATAATCAATAGATTCAGAAAAGCCTGTTTACAACACTCAGCACTCATTCATATTTAAAACACCAGAGGAACTCGTGATAGAAGGACATTTCTTCAAAATTGTAAAAGCTGTATTTGAGAAACAAAATGCCAACATCAAACTGAATTTAAAAAGTTGAATTTTTTTCTCAAAATAAAAACAAAACAAGGAAGTGAACTTTCACCACTCCTTGAATCCCTAGCCAGAGCAAACAGGCAAGAGAAGAAATCTAATGGCATACACATAGGAAAGAAGAAGTCCTGTTGCCTGTGTGTACTGATGACATGAACGTTTTACTTAGATGATTTAAAATGCTCCATCAGAAAATTTATAGTGTTGATAACAAATCTACTAAAGGAGATGATACAAGAACATAATACATAAATCAATTGCATTCCTATATTGCAAAAACAAACCTGCTTCAAAACAATTGGAGAGAATATTTTATTCACAAAACCCTAAAAAATAAATACTTGGTAAAATATCTAACCTAGGAGATAAAAATCTTCAACAATGAAAATTATAAAATGGTGAATAGAAACAAGTTGAAGACAACCTTTAGAAGTGGAAATACTTCTAATGTTCTTGAATAAACAAAATTAGTATTATCTAAATGCTCACACTACCTTAACCAGTGAACAGACTCAGTACAATCCCAATCAAAATATTAATGAGATCCTTCACAACACACAGACAAAACACATTTCTTAAATTCATTTTGACCCAGAAGTGAAATAGAATAGCCAAATGTATTCTGAACCAAAAGAGTGATGCTGAGAGCTTCACAGTACCAGATATCCAATTATGTCACAGAGCTTTATTAAAAAACAAACAACAACAACAACAACAAAAAAAAAAAACAGAATTATGTTGGCACCAAAACATACCTGAAGACCAATGAAATAGAAAATACAGACAGATCCACAAAGGTACATTGCCTGATTTGCAACAAGGGGGCCAAAAATATATGTTGGAAAAAACAGAAACTTTTTTTACAAGTGCTGCTATAAAAACTGGATATTCATATGTAGAAAAACATAAAAATTTATCTGTCTCACCCTGCAAAAAGCCAACTCCAAGGGGATCAAAGACCTAGGAATTAAACCAGAATCTCTACAGTTTCTTAAAAAAATGTAGGCCCAACACTCCAACTTATTGACAAAATTATCAACTTCCTTAACAAGACTTCTAAAGCACAAGAAATAAAACTAAGAGTAAATAAGTGAAATAAAATCAAATTTCAAAACTTCTGCACAACATAGGAAACAAGAATGTAAACAGAGAGCCTACCAATATGAGAAAATAATTTTCATCTGAATCTCAGAAAATTAATGTACAGAATAAAAAAAGATTTGAAAAAATGAAACCCCCAATTACTAATTGGGCACAAAATCTAAACAAGACATTACTTAAAAGAATAAATACAAGTGGCATATATATGTTCAACAACTCTAGGAATCAGGGAAATGCAAATCAAAACTACAAGGAAGACAAAGTCTGTTATTGTTGTGCCCTCACTCTTTCCCTATACTTCAATAAAGCTATTAGATTCAAAAAGAACTGCATGGAGATTGTATCTCACTCCACTCAAAATATCAATTATCAAGAGTAATGTGGGGTGATCCACATATCAGAGAGAACTTTTAGGTGGAAAGGAAAATTAAAGCTTATTGGAATAGACATAGTATGATAAAGGGAAAGGAGGAAATAGGAATAGGAAAAACAGTAGAATGAAACAAACATAACTTCCCTATGTTCTTATATGAATACACAACCTGTGTAACTCCACAATATATATAGCACAAGAATGGAAAGTTATAGTCCATGTATGTATAATATGTCAAAATACACTTTGCTGAAAAGATTTTTTTAAAAAAAGAATAATATGTGGGGAAATTTACACTAATGCAGTGTTGATAGGACTGCGAATTAGTACAGCCATCCTGTAAAACTGTATGAATATCCCTTTCAAAAATTGGAATACAACCACCATCTGACCCAGTTTTCCCATTCCTTGGTAAATATCCAAATGTCTGAAATCAGCATACTATAGAAACACAGGTACATCAGTGCTTATAGCAACACAATTCATAATAACCTAACTATAGCACCAGCTAACATACTCATCAACAGACTAATGAATAAAGAATACCTGGTGTATATACACAATAAAGTTTTACTTAGTCATTAAGAATTAAATGATGGCACTAGGTGGAAAATTGATGAAATGAGAACACAATTTTAAGTGAAATAAGCCACACTCAGAAAGCCAAGGGTCGAATGTTTCCCCTCATATGTGAATACTTGACCACATTATGAAAAAGGGGAGAATCCAACACAAATAGCAGAGATATCTGTGGAAAGGGTTATAGGGAAGGCAGGGAGGACAAACAGAGGGATGAACAGTAGAATGAAACAAACCAAAATCTCTCTGTAAATCTATGAATAAAGCAGGGTGAATTTAAATGTTGTGTATGTCTATAATGCACTAATTTAAAAATTGATAAATAAATAGAAGATACACCAAAAAGCCAGACAGATTGTTCTCCCTTTCACTCTTCTTCTATTTTTTTTTACTTTTATTTCTTCTCTTCTTCCTCATAAACAATGCACCCTATGTTGTCTATAGATCAGCCCTATTTTGAAATTGCAAATCTTTGTCTTCCTGATATCTTCTTCTTCTTTCCTCTTAGTTACGACTATTTTTAACTTCTCTTACCACTGGTTAGTTTGTAAAATGTCAGACCCCACCACTAATTCTCTAGAAGCAGTTAAAACACTGGAACTCATAGGTAATACCAATTGTTTGAGTTTACGATGGACAATATTCATGATTAACTACTATCTTTACTGATAGAAATTGTTTACCCTACAATTTCTGTTTATGGTGTCAATCAACATTGTAGATGTCATAATAGGAACTAAGTACTTAATTTAATCCTATGTGTTATATGAATAGGTTTTTGCAGTTATTTGACTCCCCCTAATCTCTGAGGCACTGGAAACCTACAGGATAAAAGCTGGTAGAGTAAAAACCCCACTGCTTCAGATCCAATTGTAGAGATGGGTAGACACTTAAACAATAAAAAAAGAGAGATAAAAACATCCAAAACAAAACAGAATAAATTAACAATAGACTCCACTGATACTACAGTACAGGAAATATCAAGGAAAGAATTTAGAAAATTCATAGACAAGATGATCTAAGAGGTAAAAAAATTGATGTAAGGATTGGAATCAGAGAGAAAATATAAGAAGTGAAAGGTCTTGTCAAGAAGGAAATACAGATTTTGAGGAAGAATCAATTGGAAATTCTTGTAATTGAAGAATCAATAAACCAAATTAAAAAATCAATAGAAAGCATAACCAACAGACTGGGTCATTTGAAAAATATATATTGAGGCAACCAAGGCAATAAAAATAATCTTGGCAAGAGAACATATGTTAAGAGAATATGAGCAGAATTTCAAAAAATATGGGGTACTAATAAAATGTCAAATCTAAGATTTATAGGAGCTCTGAGGTACAAATTAAAGTAATGCAATGTATTTTCTATGTGATAATAAGAGAAAAATTCTCAAGTTTTAAAAATTAAATGGAAAATCAAATACAGGAGGCATACAGGACTTTAAATATACAAAAAAAAAAAAAAAAAAAAAAAAAAACCCATTCCAAGGCACATGATTGTAAAAACGCCTAACCTTGGGGCTGGGGTCCTAACTCAGTGATAGAGTGCCTGCCTCACACATTTGAGAAACTGGGCTCAATTCTCGGGAACACATAAATATAAATAAATAAGGATATTGTGTCCATGTAAAACTGAATATAAATATATATAAAATATATTATATATACACACACAAACATTTATGTGTGAATACTATATATATACCAAATGCCTAATCTCCAAAAAAAAAAAAAAAAAAAGAATTTTAAAAGCAGCTAGAAAAAATGACTGGCCATATTTAGAAGTAAAGAAAAATGATTTCAGCTGATTTTTCAAGCCAGACCCTTAAAAACTAGAAGAGCTTGAAATAATATATACAAAACTCTGAAAGATAAGGGATGCTATCAAAATTAATTTTTTAAAAATAATTAAGAATTTTTTTTAGAAATGTTATCTCATTATTCAACTAAGTGAATCAATTTTCTTAAACAAATCTGTTGATTACTTTCTATTTGCCTCACAACTAAAGAAGTTTTAGAAATACAAGGTAAATTAAGACAATGCCCAAACTTTCAGGAATATGCAGATGTGAGAACAGGTAATTTTTGCCATATCTGTAAATAATGTGTGACTAAATGGTATAGTTAGTTTTAACCCAAATTTTCCAAGAGCTGCACAAGGTCAGTTGCCAGTTGGGAACTGGTAATTGCTGCTAGTATAGGTTCACATATTCAAAAGAATGTACTTAGCACTTACCCTGATCCTAACTTCTGTAGTGTTACTATTGAATTCTACTCTAAAACCTTTTGCTGAGCAATAATATGTCTCCTAGAGAAATTTTGTAGTAAGTTTGTATAGAACATATTTTTAACATGTTAAGATATATGTATAAACAAATTTAAACTTTATAAATATAGTGTTCTTAATTAATAAATTTTCATTTAGCTGAATAATTTTTTTATATTTCAAAAAATATTTAACACTAGCATCAGTACATAAGAACATCCCCTAGATAATTGGTGGTAATAGCTTCAATCATATAACAAAATCATATCTCTCCAGAATACACTTGAGGGTGGGTTATGTGACTTAGGTTGTAGAGCATTTACTAAGCATGAAACTCATGTTCAATTCCCACCACCACGTGTATCAAAGAATAATAAAATCTAAAACTAAATATTTTATATAGATATTTTAAATACCAGATAAATTTAAAAATAAGACATATAAATATACATAATAGCACGAATGCATCTATTAAACAAAATATGAAGAATACAACACTAAAAGTAATAGAGGCAAGTTAGGTATTGTACTATATTTAAATAAAAATAAAAAATGTTAACCTGCCATTGAAATTTGTAATTGGAAAAATGTTTATATTCCTAAATTTTGAAATATATTTCTGATTTTACTGTGCATTTTTAGACAAATTTAAACAGGTTTTTTTTTCCTACGTGAGAAATATGTATTTTTACACTTAAAATCACATATCATCTAGAAATTAAAAAGAACACAATTTGCATATCAACATAGTACTATAGATTTTTTAATAAAAAAAAAAACAGACATTGTGGTTCATGTTATCAATATTTATTTTGCAATTTTACTCCCTGCATCATTCTAATTGTTTTAAGGAATTAGAAAAACAACTCCTAACTTCATAGGATTTAATAAAGTAAAATTACATGTTAGCATCGAATGAATGTTCAAATAAAATTCTTGTTAACATTAAAAATTATTATATTATTCCCTTGTTAGAACTTTTTAGACAAAATTAGTATTTTTCCTCTCTGCTTAATGTAAAATATTTTGCAACTTTCTTGTTCCACGTTTTCAGCAATATTGTTTGTGTATCTTCTATCTTTGCATACTATTAATATAATCTTTATGCAAATTCATTTCTTTTTTCCATCTAAAATAAATAAATAATGAGATATTAATAAAATTTTAAAATTTCTTAACTAATAAACAAAATGTCTTTAAAATTATTTTTTTGAATTTTTCATTTTTTTGTTTTAATTTGTGCTTTCAATGTAAGATTGTTGCATAAAGAAAATAAAGCTAATTCAAAACCCACTGAAAAAAGGAATATCATTATTATCATCATAATTATAATCATCATTATTATTCTTACCAGAGAGAAGAGATCACTGGCCAAAAATGTTAATACTTCAGAAGAGTCATAGAATGAGGAGGAGTAAGGGCATACTCAAATTCAAGAAGCTCAAAGAACAATAATTAAGATAAATTCACAAAGGACCCACAGTAAGGGAAGCATATCCACTCTTCCTCCTAATTGTAACTACCAAATTGTAACTACCAAAATTTAAAAATCAAGATTTTTGATGGGCTGTGGCTGTGGCTCAGCAGTAGCACACTTGGGTGGCATGTCTGAGGAACAGGGTTCAATTCTCAAAACCTCCTATAAATAAATAAATAAATAAAAGTCTGTTCAATTCTCAGCACCACATATAAATAAATAAGTAAAGTCTATTCACAAATAAAAATAACTAACTAAATAAATAAATTAAATGAAAATAAAGAATTCTGAACACAAGAACTGAAGAGTGATTTATCTTTTATAATGGAGCTTCCAGAAAAGCATCAGAAGATTTTTTGGAAGAAAAATCTAGGTCATAGTTTATGTATTAATTTTTCAATTAAAAAAGATGCACACACAAATTAAAAACAATTTGACAACAAAGAAAAACAGCACCAGCAATAATGTCCTGTATAAACTTAAGAAAAAATAACATATTTCTTGAAAAAAAATACTGAGTGAGTAAATCACCACTAGACCTACTTTATGGGAATTGTTACAGGGAGTCTTTCAAGTAGAAACTTAAGAATACTAGACAATAACAAAAATAAGCAAATGATCATAGAAACATTCTGAGAAAGGAATATATAGAAATACAGATTTTTTTTCATCAGAAAATATTATTTTATTTCTCATCACTGACAGTATTAAATATTATAATTTGAATGAAATTATAAAATTATTTCTCCTTTTTAAAACTTGTTATTTTTTTTTACCTACACATGACTCTAGGATGTATTTTAACATATTATAAGTATGTGGAGTGCAAGCCATTCCAATTTTTATTCTATTCTTGTGTGGGTAAACTGGTCTTGTGTTCATATCATTGAGCATAGGAGAATTATGTACAATTCATCCTACTTTATTTTCTATCCCCTCCCTTCATTCCCTTTTGTGCAAGTAAGTGAAATCCGATACTTACCTTCCCTTTTTATGGGTTAGCATCCACATCTCAGAGAGAACATTTGGCCTTTGATTTTTTGAGACTAATTTATATCACTTAGCATGATAGTTTCAGTCCCATCAATTAACAGAAAAATGCCATATGTTCATTCTCCTTAAGGCTGAGTAATATTCCATTATGTATATATACACCATAATTTCTTCATCAATTCATCTGTTGAAGGGAACCCCAGGTTGTTCCCACAATATGAATTGTTAATATTATTCTATTTCACACTTAAAATGGCTAATATGTTATTTTAAAGAAATTACTATTTGATTTTTCTTTTTTTTAATTTTTTATTGTTGGTTGTTCAAAACATTACAAATTTCTTGATATATCATATTTCACACTTTGATTCAAGTGGGTTATGAACTCCCATTTTTACCCCATATACAGATTGCAGAATTACATCAGTTACACATCCATTGATTTACATATTGCCATACTAGTGTCTGTTGTGTTCTGCTGCCTCTCCTATCCTCAACTATACCCCCTCCCCTCCCCTCCCCTCCCCTCTTCTCTCTCTACCCCCTCTACTGTCATTCATTTCTCCCCCTTGTATTATTTTTCCCTTTCCCCTCACTTCCTCTTGTATGTATTTTTGTATAACCCTGAGGGTCTCCTTCCATTTCCATGCACTTTCCCTTCTCTCTCCCTTCCCCTCCCACCTCTCATCCCTGTTTAATGTTAATCTTCTTCTCATGCTCTACGTCCCTATTCTGTTCTTAGTTACTCTCCTTATATCAAAGAAGACATTTGGCATTTGTTTTTTAGGGATTGGCTAGCTTCACTTAGAATAATCTGCTCTAATGCCATCCATTTCCCTGCAAATTCTATGATTTTGTAATTTTTTAATGCAGAGTAATACTCCATTGTGTATAAATGCCACATTTTTTTATCCATTCATCTATTGAAGGGCATCTAGGTTGGTTCCACAGTCTTGCTATTGTGAATTGTGCTGCTATGAACATCGATGTAGCAGTGTCCCTGTAGCATGCTCTTTTTAGGTCTTTAGGGAATAGACCAAGAAGGGGGATAGCTGGGTCAAATGGTGGTTCCATTCCCAGCTTTCCAAGAAATCTCCATACTGCTTTCCAAATTGGCTGCACCAATTTGCAGTCCCACCAGCAATGTACAAGTGTACCCCTTTCCCCACATCCTCAACAGCACTTGTTGTTGTTTGACTTCATAATGGCTGCCAATCTTACTGGAGTGAGATGGTATCTTAGGGTGGTTTTGATTTGCATTTCTCTGACAGCTACAGATGGTGAGCATTTTTTCATGTACTTGTTGATTGACTGTATGTCCTCCTCTGAGAAGTGTCTGTTCAGGTCCTTGGCACATTTGTTGATTGGGTTGTTTGTTTTCTTATTGTTTAATTTTTTGAGCTCTTTGTATACTCTGGATATTAGGGCTCTATCTGAAGTGTGAGGAGTAAAGATTTGTTCCCAGGGTGTAGGCTCCCTATTTACCTCTCTTATTGTTTCTTTTGCTGAGAAAAACTTTTTAGTTTGAGTAAGTCCCATTTGTTGATTCTAGTTATTAACTCTTGTGCTATGGGTGTCCTATTGAGGAATTTGGAGCCCAACCCCACCATATGTAGATTGTAGCCAACTTTTTCTTCTTTCAGACGGCATGTCTCTGATTTGATATCAAGCGCCTTGATCCATTTTGAATTAACTTTTGTGCATGGTGAGAGAAAGGGATTCAGTTTCATTTTATTGCATATGGATTTCCAGTTTTCCCAGCACCATTTGTTGAAGATGTTATCCTTCCTCCATTGCATGCTTTTAGCCCCTTTATCAAATATAAGATAGTTGTAGTTTTGTGGATTGGTTTCTGTGTCCCCTATTCTGTACCATTGGTCCACCCACCTGTTTTGGTACCAGTACCATGCTGTTGTTGTTACTATTGCTCTGTAGTATAGTTTGAAGTCTGGTATCGCTATACCGCCTGATTCACATTTCCTGCTTAGCATTGTTTTTGCTATTCTGGGTCTTTTATTTTTCCATATGAATTTCATGATTGCTTTCTCTATTTCTACAAGAAATGCCGTTGGGATTTTGATTGGCATTGCATTAAACCTATAGAGAACTTTTGGTAATATCGCCATTTTGATGATGTTAGTTCTGCCTATCCATGAACAGGGTATATTTTTCCATCTTCTAAGATCTTCTTCTATTTCTCTCTTTAGGGTTCTGTAGTTTTCATTGTATAAGTCTTTCACCTCTTTTGTTAGGTTGATTCCCAAGTATTTTATTTTTTTTTGAAGATATTGTGAATGGAGTGGTTGTCCTCATTTCCATTTCAGAGGATTTGTCGCTGATATACAGGAATGCCTTTGATTTATGCGTGTTGATTTTATATCCTGCCACTTTGCTGAATTCATTTATTAGCTCTAATAGTTTCTTTGTAGAGCCTTTTGGGTCTGCTAGGTATAGAATCATGTCACCTTCAAATAGTGATAATTTAAGTTCTTCTTTTCCTATTTTTATGCCTTTAATTTCTTTCGTCTGTCTAATTGCTCTCTCCAGTGTTTCGAGAACTATGTTGAACAGAAGTGGTGAGAGAGGGCATCCCTGTCTTGTTCCAGATTTTAGAGGGAATGCCTTCAATTTTTCTCCGTTCAGAATGATGCTAGCCTGAGGCTTAGCATAAACTGCTTTTACAATATTGAGGTATGTTCCTGTTATCCCTAGTTTCTCTAGAGTTTTGAACATAAAGGGATGCTGTACTTTGTTGAATGCTTTTTCTGCATCTATCGAGATGATCATATGGTTCTTATTTTTAAGTCTATTGATGTGGTGAATAACATTTATTGATTTCCGTATATTGAACCAGCCTTGCATCCCAGGGATGAATCCTACTTGATCATGGTGCACAATTTTTTTGATATGTTTTTTGTATCTGATTCGCCAGAATTTTATTGAGGATTTTTGCATCTAGGTTCATTAGAGATATTGGTCTGTAGTTTTCTTTCTTTGAAGTGTCTTTGTCTGGTTTAGGTATCAGGGTGATGTTGGCCTCGTAGAATAAATTTGGAAGTTCTCCCTCTTTTTCTATTTCCTGAAGTAGCTTGAAAAGTATTGGTATTAGTTCCTCTTTAAAGGTTTGGTAAAACTCTGCTGTATACCCATCCGGTCCTGGGCTTTTCTTAGGTGGTAGTCTTTGGATGGTTTCTTCTATTTCCTCAATTGATATTGGTCTGTTTAGGTTGTCTATATCCTCCTGACTCAATCTGGGCAGATCATATGACTTAAAAAATTTATCGATGCCTTCACTATCTTCTAATTTATTGGAGTATAAGGGTTCAAAATAATTTCTGATTATCTTCTGTATTTCTGAAGTGTCTGTTGTGATATTGCCTTTTTCATCCCGTATGCTAGTAATTTGAGTTCTCTCTCTTCTTCTCTTCGCTAGCATGGCTAAGGGTCTGTTGATTTTTTTTATTTTTTCAAAGAACCAACTTTTAGTTTTGTCAATTTTTTCAGTTGTTTCTTTTGTTTCGATTTCATTAATTTCAGCTCTGATTTTAATATTTCTTGCCTTCTACTTCTTTTGCTGTTGTTTTGCTCTTCTTTTTCTAGGATTTTTTCTTAAGTATCATTTAAATTAATTCAATCTGAACTGAAAATTAGAGATTTAAAATGCCAGCATATTTTAATGCAAAACAACTATGTACATATCTAACTTAAGAATGTTCAAATGGCATTACAAAATGGGGTACTTAATAGTGCGTGGGACTGTAAAATAAAAAATGAAATAAACCTGTCACTCTTGTAAATTGTTTATTTTAAATTATAATTTGAAGAATATAATCTGTGAGTTTAAAAAAATGGCTAAGATGGTAAAATCAATTATGTTTTTATCATATGCAGTAAAGATGAGGAAATTAATGTTGCCCTTAACCAATATGCTTGAAGGACTTTTATGTAACAAGATAATGAGAAGAGAGAGACCTGTGAGAACAGAAGCAGATTGGAGTGATATAGCTGCAAACTGACAAAAATTGAGGAGTATTAAGTGTTATCACAAAAACTAGGAAGATGAATGGATGGATTTTATCCAGAGTCACAGAAGGAGCACAGCGTTTCTCACACCTTGATTTCAGATTCTGACTGCTAGAATTTTGAGATAATAAATTTCTGTTGTTAGCTACATAGTTTGTGGTATTTTGTTATGTAACTCCCAGGAAACATATGTAGTCCCATTCAGGGTTGCTCTGTCATATATCTCTTAATGATACGTGGGCAGAAATAATAGATAAACCATAAAGAGATTACAAATTGAAAAAATAATTTTGGTGTTTACAAACATTTACATTTACCTACTATTATTACTATTACTAGAAAAACTTTTAGTCATTGTCAGGAGTTGCCACGGACTAGGGATAGAATTGGTATGTAATTAGTATTGTGAAAATTTGGTCTCTTAGGGTGTGTGGATTTGGGTATTTTCATTGTTAATTTGGACTCATGAGCAAAAATGAAAAAAGCTCAAATATTTGAAATAGATACAGATATGAATTCTACTTTTAGTACATCACTATTTGTTAACACAACAGGTAGTTGTTAAATTAATTTAAAAATCAGTTTTCTTTATTTCTATTAAATTATATTGCATTGAGAGAAATATATGCATTTCAGCTTGCCACTTTAGAATGCAGTGTATCGGATTCTGAAACAACTCCCTAGATACTTCTGTTCTAGAATATCAAAACACTGCATTATGTTGCATACTTGTGTATATGTATATACTAAAATATTTACATATATGCTTAAATGTATTTAATGTGTACATACTTCAGTGTTCTTTGAAAATTGCATAATATATATTGTAATAGTAGATAATCAAAAATATTTTTTTATTACTTTCCACAAAAATTTGGGATTTTTTATAGATGCACATATGAAAATGAAATGAAAGTAGGTAAAAATATGATTTTTTTAATTTAAAATACCATTTGTAGAAAAGAATATAAACTAGACTGATCTCTTATTAATAATGAATTAGCATAATATTTATAATAAATGTTTTAAGGGTTATACTAAATTTATTAAAGTTTTTCACTGTGATGAGACATGAATCATATCTCTGCAAAATAGTTGAAATGCTAATGTTATATTTATTGTAGGGAAATTATATATTAATTACTTTTCTAAAGATGGCAGATGAAAACTTACATAAAAAATTACTGTCAGCCTTTATTAATGGTGCATTGATTCTAAACTTTACTGAGATGCTTATGCAGTTCTACTAAAGATATAGGTGATAATGTCACTCAGAAGAATTTACCTACAGCTTGTTCTTCTTCTGAAAGGTGCTTAATGTTATGCTTGTAAGAACTTGAACATAGTTTAACTTACAATACATGTGATCATCCATAAATGTCACACATTTTTTCTGTAACTTCTCACAAGATTTTTAGAAATAGAGTTTATAGTATAAAAATTTCAAGTTCTACAATTAATTTATCAGATCATTTTCAAAACATTAGAAATTTTCTAGTTCTCCATTGTTATTCTTATATAATAGATCTGCTATTTTGTGCCCTCACTATAATGCTTTACTATAGTATCATGATACATTTAAATATTTACTTTTATTTTCCAGGTATCTCTATTATGATTAGTTATACTTGATCATACTTATGCATCCTATACAAATGTTTTGTTAAAACTATTTAAAATATTATCCTTTATAGCTTAACCGTATGAATTATCTTTTAATTCAAAATACCCAGAATGTTTATTTTTTCCTCAAAAAAATAACAGTGCTGTTTATTTCAGTGAAGTGTTGTAGCTTTTTTTTTTTCAAATACCTTCCATCACTTTTTCAAATTATTCCTAGAAATGCTGATGCAGATATTTTAAAAATTACCTTATATCTGACTGCTGATATTTAGGATTTTTATTATACTATTCCCTTAACAAAGGTGTATAACATGACATTTCCTTTTTTTATTTATTTTTAGTGCATAAAATCATGTTAATTTCTAAGTTGCAAGGAGGAGAAAAATCACTGACAGATTCTTCATTAAGTCTCAATAAAAAGGAGAAGATGATGCCACTAGAACATGATTCATCTTACTTCTGCCAGTCTCTTCAGCAGTTAAAATTGGGAAAACAATCACCTATACTGAAGAATCACTGAAAGAACTAAACTATAGAACTTCTATAATATGTTTAGCTTCTTGACTAACAAATGGAATTCATTATATTTATGTTAGATGCTTTTGTGTTTGTATTTTTATCCTAAAGTTATATCTGAAGTAATGTGACAAAAGTAAATTTATTTTTAGAAAAAAAGTCTGCTGTAAGTAAAAATAATAGGAAAATCTACCAAAGATAGATGTCATGAAGACAATTTGGAAGGCTGTTAGTAATACCATTTCAAATAGCTGCAGTTGGATGTGTTCCAAGAATTTCACCCAACAGTGTATGAATGATGCATAAAATTTTTCAAACATCTGTGCGGGAAAGGAACCATTCATCGCCATCTGATTTATGACAAACTAAACCCAGAAAGATTAGATGTCAAAATCTATATCACAGAGAATCAATGATATTGTCAGGGATTAAATCTCTCTGAACCTACAGCACTGTTGTAATATGACGATAAAGAACCACAAGATGGATGATAGTGGTAAGAGTCGCTGCTATTTTTGCTGGGCACTGTCTACATGACAGTTGTCTCCAAGTCATTTATTTAAAACTGATGGAAAATACTATAAACAAGCTGTTATAGTTATTGCTACCTTTTAGATAGAGAAAAAGAAACAGAAAAAATATGTAAATTGCCTCAATTTCCAAATAGCAAATGGTTCAAATCTTGATGACTTGACTTGAGAAAACACACATGTTCAGATCCTTCATAGAGGAAAAGGTGACTGTTTCCTCCTTTGTCATATAAAAAGCTATAATATAAAATTGGCTTTTCAATCTCCAATCAAACATGTTTCTAAATAAATGGATAGACATATAGATATTTTCCCATATCAATCAGAGAAAGAGAGAGAGAAAAACATTTTCCAAAGTCCTTGTTATTATTTTCATACTTCAATATTTGCCACTCACACCCCAGGCTCAGTAAGCCTCCAGATTAGGATTCTTAAGCCATATTTATTATTTAATGATTGATATTATCAAAGAATGGTGGCCAAACCATGCCCACTATACACTAGGTACAACTAATTGGCAAATAGTTATTAACACAGAGAAATATAAATAATTAAACTAATATTCCAATTTTTCAGTAATTTAAAAATTACCAAAATAAATCCCATGAGTTTTATATTATTATGATTAGGACAAAATAACCTTACCCTTTTATTTGTTCCACCTAAATGAAAATAAATAAATAAATAAATAAAAATAAAAAACTTTTAATACATTATCTTAAAAACATACATGTTCATTTCATTAAACTGTTATCAACTAATTGGTTATTTTTTCATTTATTCTTATTCATTTATTTCTAACACTGGAAATTGAACCCAGGGGTGCACTACAAATGAGCTAGATCCCCAACATTATATTTCAGGGAAAGATGGAACCATTTTTTAGAAAGGATCTCACAAAGTTGCTGAGGCTGTCCTTGAACTTGCAATACTCCTGTTTAATTGTCATTATGTCCTATCTTTTTAAATTAATGTTATTCTCTGGTATATATACAGCTCTGTATTACAACAAGTATCGTGATTAAGACTTTTAATCAAGTGCCCCTGAATTCAACCCATGATACAAAAATATAAATAAGAAAATAAATAAATAAATATGTGTACTAATATAGTATATTTTTAGGGAAGATTATAGAAAAATTTGGATGTACTTTTCCAATTACATGATTATTAAATAGAAGTACATAAAATTAAGTGACTTTTCCCTGATGACAAAAGTTCATTTTAAAAACTCTAGATAATTTCAGGTTTTATGATGCTTAATTCAAAGCTCTTCCAAAGTAGCTGAGTGTTAGCTATTCAAAGCCCTGTCACTGTGTCAAAATAATAAACAAAGTACTTAAAGAAGAAAAAGATTTTATTTTGGCTAATGATTTCAGAGGTTATAGTTCATGGTCATAAAACTGCATTTCTTTTTTTCAAGTTGAGACAGAAAATCATAGCAGAAGAATGTGGCTCAGAAAAACCACTCACCTTATAGCATCACAAAAGCAAAGATATAAGATGTACCCTGAAAGGCCCACCAACTTCAACAATGATCCATGTCCTACAGTTTCAACTATGTTCCAATAGTTTATTTAGCTCTGAATACTCAATGGATGAACTCCCAATGGATGAAACCATTGATGAGATCAGATCCTTGAAATCCACATCCTCACCCCCAGAAAATTGTTGCACTGGACAAAGTCTTCAAAACATAAGTTTTTGGAGAGCATTTCAAATAAAAAACAAAACAGCTTTATACTAAATAGTAGTAAAATAATTTCTTTTTCTTACTCAAATACATTATTGGTCATTTTTAATAGCCTATAAACATGAAATTGTAAAAGAATTTATTCCATTTTTAGTGTTAACTTATCCTGGTTGAATATTGCATGAAATTAAAAATAAGTTGAAAATGCAGAAAATTATAATAAAAATCAAGATTATAGTGTGTAAGAAATCTTTAATTTTCTCAAAAATTTTGAATAGTGATCTAATCTAATATTCAGTTCATTTAAGCTTAAATTAATAGTAAATAATTAAAATATATTTTTTAAAAATGTATTGATACATAAAATTATTTAAATTTTTAGGAAAATTAAACCACATATTTCACAAAATATCATTTTATGTGTGTAGTAATAAAGCATGTTAAATTACCACTACTCAGTGAAAGACTTTGTGATTACAACTACTCAGTAAAAGACTTTATGATTTTTATGGGTGGTCTGTTCAACTTTTTTTTAAAGAGAGAGAGAGAATTTTAAAATATTTATTTATTTAGTTAGTTTTCAGTGGACATAACATCTTTATTATTTTATTTTTATGTGATGCTGAGGATCGAATCCAGTTCTGTGTACATGCCAGGCGAGTGCACTACCACTTGAGCCACATCTTCAGCCCCTCATCTTTTGTTTTAAAATATAAAACTTGTTACAGCACTGCCTCTTTTATTAAGACACTCAGATTTAAGTAAAATATAAATATATTTTTGTTCAAAAATTCTATTTAAAGAATTATTTTGATGCATGTGTCTTCAAATTATTGAATATTAAGATATATTTTGCTGGGCTGGGGGTGTGGCTCAAGCGGTAGCGCGCTCGCTTGACATGCGCAAGGCACTGGGTTCGATCCTCAGCACCACATACAAATAAAATAAAGATGTTGTGTCCACTGAAAACTAAAAAATAAATAAGTAAAAAAAAAAGATTGTTCTGCTTATAATCCTATTAAAAAAAGATATATTTTGCTTATTATTCACCAAAATTCTAAAATATTTTTTCAAATTTTTATAAGATTTATTCTCTGCATTTAATCTTTTATAAAATATTCATATTTTAAGAGACACTCCAGGAAAGAGAAATGAGAAGAAACCACTTGAAGTTCAACACTGAATAACTTTGAATATTTGCATATAAATTACAGAGAGAACAATTTGAGTTCAAATAGTAAATAAAACAAAAACTCTCCACCATCATTGTACATTTAAATATTAAAATTCTGTATGCCAGTTTTAAAATGTTTGAACTTGTGGTATTCACTTGCATATACACATATAAAAAATATTGGATACAGAGAATATTCAGAAAAACTGATAATACTTTAATTAATTGACATGTAAACATATTCTCTAAACAGTTATATCAATTTCTACTTTTGATTACTTGAATGGCCCTTTCTATGACATTTTATAATCAGCCCCATTAGCAGACACTATTTGATGTGAAAAGTGGAATCTAATATATATATTTCATTGTATAGTCACCAGGAGTGTATACACAATAACAGTAAAGCAAAAGTGAATGGAAAAAAAAATGGAATGAATAAATAAATAAATAAATTTAAAAAAACAGATGAAAAAGTGTAAAGATTTTATGTTACTTCAATTGTAAAATGTTGATTGTGGCCACACAAATTTGTAAAGCTACTTGGAAATGGTTTTATACTACCTACTGAAACATACTCTGTGAATTATCAATTCCACCCAAGATGGGAAGAAATAAACACATAACCCATTAATCTGACTCTTTTTCTTGAAGACTGTTACCTTCTTCTTTCGCTTTTACCTTATTTCTGCCTCTAAAGAAACTACTCCTTACCCCATGCTACCATTGATCCACAGTTAGACATTTTAAATCTGAACCATTGATCTGGTCATTCTTTCCCTCTTTCCTTCACAGCACAATTTTTCTACCCCTATCTATTCCACCAATACTTTTTCATGAATATTCACTACTACATACTCAGCATCCACCAATCTTACATCCTGACCCATCCCTGTTCTACTTTGTCCATGGATCATTTTGAGTTCCCCTTCACTCAGATATCAATAGTCCAGAATAAGGTCAGGGTAGGAAATTATATATGCAGGTTTTTAGAAGTCATTTACATAACAATAAGCCTATAAAACGTAGGATGCATTTTAGCTGAGGTTAAAAAGAAAATCTACAGAGTGTACTGTTAAACTGAAGTGTCTAAAATTCATTAATCTCAATAATTTGAAAAAAGAAATTCTATAAAAAGGAGAGTAAAGAAAAGAACATAATATATAAAAGTGACAAATTTGAAGACACACCAAGTATATATTTTATATATCCATATATATATGGATATATATATATATATATATATATATATATATATATATATATATATATATATATATATCCAAAGAGTGTCATATATTGGTGCTTTCAAAAGACAAATTAATTTGAAATAAATGTGGTTAATGTGAGATGTCATAATCATTTATTAATTATATATAATGGTAGTATATATGTATATGTACAAAATGCAGCTCATATAATTATGAGTATACATTGCAAGACATTAACTATACAGTAATATCTTTTTTAATTTTGGTGACAACACTATGAATACCTACATCTAGGTTTATGTATTACCAAATGTTAAGGGTACATTTTATACTTTATAAAGTTTGTCACTGAACAACAGTCCTTTTTTTTTTTTCAACTTTTAAAAGAAGTAGTATTTATTTCCAGTTAGAACATAATGTCATCATTTATTTTTAATTTTTAATTATTTTTAAATTACATATGACAGCAGAATGCATTACAATTCTTATTATACATATAGAGCACAATTTTTAATTTCTCTGGTTTTATACAAAGTATATTTACATGAAGTCACTTCTTTATACATGTATTTTATATAATAATATACATCATATTCTACCATCATATCTAACCCCATGAACCCTCTCCTCCCCTCCCAATACCCAACATGTCATTTTGATACCCACTCATGTATGCTATAAAGTTATATAAAATAGTATATACTTTATAATAATATGAACAGATAAACTTTTGTAACTAATACATAGCTTAATAATAATAATAAACAACTTGCAATTTAGACAACAATAAAGTATACATCTGGCACTAATGCTCTCTTTTCAAAAAAAAAAAGGACATCTTTTCCAAAAAAGGTGTTATTTGTGTGGAAAAAATGGTATTCTATGCTTTCTTAATATCAAGAGTAAATTATTTTCAGAAGTAATATATATTTCAATATAAAAATAAAATAGAACCAGGTTCCATTGGACACACCTCTAATCCCATTGGATTTGGAGACTAAGGCAAGATAATCCTGAGTTCAAACCAGCCTCAGAAACTTAGCAAAGCCCTAAGCAACAATGTGTGACCCAGCCTAACTGTGCCCCAGATTTAAATTTCCAGTAAGAAACAATAAAAACCCAAAGAATACAGAGTATTTATGAGGACTCAAAACAAATTCTCATGAACTAAAGATGGAGTAGAAATTGCTGTTATTTATTCATGAAAAGTGTATATATATATGAAATACTCCTCACCAATCAGCTTAGACCTGTAGAAATTATCATATGTGTGTACCATGACAACATACAGTTACATGATAGTATAAGGCTAGAGCTATACTTGTCAATACAGTGAAAATCTGGGGCCTAGGAGGAAAGAGGAGGTACATTCAAAAAATAAAAATAATAAAGTTGGAGAAAAATTGGTTTCTAGAGCCCAGAATATTTTTGGTTTAATTAGAGTACAAAATACCAAATAAGTATTATACTGAAGTTACATCTGTTAAATACATCACATGTATAATGGCTTTCAAAAAATATATAGAACTTGTCACCAACTAAATAAAAATTTACAAAAGCACATAAAATACCATGTGCGTAAATAAAACTAATCATGACAAAGACAACTATTTTAACTCAATTTAAAACATAATATTTTCCCAGCAAAATTTTATCATGCTTTTCTTTAAATACAAGAAGAGAGCTGGACGTGGTGGTGCACAATTGTAACCCCAGAACCTTGGGAGCCTGAGACAGGTTTATTGTAAGCTCAAATCCAGCATCAGCAAAAGTGAGGCCCTAAGAAACTCAGTGAGACACCATCTCTAAATGTCATACAAAATAGGTCTGGGGATGTGGCTCAATGGCTAATTTCCCCTGAGTTTAATTCCCAGTACCAAAGAAAAGAAAAGAAAAGAAGGGATCAAAAAAATATATAAATTTATCTTGGAAATAAAATATGTAAAATACCCCAAAACCTTTAATAAAAAACAAATAATATAGTTATTGTTATGTGACACATTTAATATAAATTATGAAACTATATTGCAATAATATAGACCAATAAATCATAATATGAATCAAATCTGAAACCATATTTATGTCAATAGTATGGTTAAAAGCAATATGAAAGGCATATGTAAAATCAACCATATGAAAAATAACATTAGACAAGAATGAAAAATCTATCCAACCTAAAGTTAGAATTGGGACCTAGTGGCAAAGTTCACTCGTAGAGTGTGTGTGAAGAATGTGCAAGGTAGTCAGTTCTAACCTTAGCAACACTATAAAAGGCAAATGTTAAGAGGGAATGATGTTGAAAATAAAGCAGAATATTTAAATGAGACACTCTCCCTCCATCTATAGACACATTTAAGAAAAAAAAAAAAAAAAAAAACTACTATGAGTGTCTCTTTGGCAAAATCATGAATGAGTAGAGAGATTTAGATACACTGGATATTAGTCCTGTCTTGAGCAATGTACCATATTTGGGAAAAAATCCCCAATTACCATCATTACCTATAGTAAACAGAAATGTGAGAGAGGGGCTGAGGATGTGAGGATGTAGCTCAGTTTTTAGAGTGCTTGCCTTGTATGCACAAGGCCCTGGGTTCAATCTCTAGCATCACAAAAAAAAAAAAAAGAAGGAAATATGGGAGAAGTGATACAAAAAAAAAAATGGCAATATCTAGGAGCCATAAAAGCCTTTGCAAGTGTTTCATCAGCTGTGATCAAGACACAGAAATACCCAAATATCAAAGCTGTCAATTTATCTCAAAGAAACATTGGCCAGCATATTTTCCGAACTGCTATTGCTGACAGATGAAGTTCACTCTAGCTTGTATTTTAGATGAAATAGGGAGAAATCCAGTAAACTACTCTTATCCTGAGTGAGATTTTAGCACTTTCTGAATCCTTCCCCAACCCTAAGACACTAGTAATAATGCTAGAACTACTAATAACTCCTAGAAATTTTTTATGTGTGTGTGTGTGTGTTTTGGATGTCTCAACTTTAACATATTTTGTTTATTTTACTATGTCCTGAAGTTCCAATCTCTGGAACATAAGGCGAGTGAGCTTATGTAAATCTCTACAGATTTTAAACAAATGAATTTACATTCTTTTCCCAGAACTTTTATGAACTATGATAGCAAATAGTAGTTCAGAAGGAGGTTAAAAACCAGTGATCTCTGTTTATTCCAATAAATCTTTACAGAATAGTCTTACATTGGCTACATCATATAAACTTTCCACAGGGATAAAATGCATCAGTCAGAGAGACTTTCTGTAACCTGGGAAGTACTTTTGAAAAGGTTATTATAATAATCTAAAAGAGCTAGGTGTAGTGGCAAATATACTAGAGACTGGAGACACTGAGTCAGGATGATTGTGATTTGAAAGATACCCTTAACAATATAGCAAGTCTATAAGCAACTTAGTGAGATATTAGTGAAATATCACTTGTCTAAAAAAAGGCCTGGGGACATAACTCAATGGTAAGCACCTCTGGAGTTCAATTCCTAGCACCAAACCACACCAAACCAAACAAATATCTCAACAATAGTAGGGACTCCAGCATATATGTGTATATGTATAGATAAAAATTTTGGTTACAATATAAATTTAATAAGATACTTTTGAAAAAACTATCATGGTCCTTAAAAGATCAAAATATAAATCCCATATAATCCACTAATAATATTTTTTTGAAGCAGGGTATTATTGTGAATGTCTGTACTCCCAGTGGCACGGGAGGATGTAACAGGAGAAACTTAAATGCAAGAGCAGCCTCAGAAACTTGGCAATGGCTTAAGTGCCTCAGTGATACCCTGTATTACTAAGAACAAAATAGGGATGTAACACAGTGATAAAGTGCCAAAAAAATAACAATTATTGGTTAAAACAATGCCCTATAACCCAGTAATTATAATTCCAGATATATATGTAAAGAAATTGGAACACTTTTGTTAAAGAAATTACTTCACTTCCAGTTTCATTGCAGGTTTATGCACAGTATCTAATAAAAAAATAAAATGAAGTGCCTTTTAAATGCAAGGTAATGAGATCCAACATGGCGGCGGGCGCAGAGAGATCAAGTCTCTGATCTTTTCAGCTGTGCGGGCATAGGGGGTTGTAAACCATCTAAATGCTGTTTGCTCAGGATCACTAGGCAATGCTGAGCTGACGTGGATCTGGGGCGAACAGTCTGGGCCTCTCAGAATACACACCGAGCCCGGATTGGCTGAATTCAAGCTCCCGTTCGCCTGCTTCTCGTAGACAAACTGCTGTGACTCAGCACTAAACGATCCCGCTGAAACAACTGGTCGGCCCTTCTGAACCTGCGGAGGTTAATGCCAACCGAGCCTTCATGAGCAATGGCCACAGGATTGAAACGGGGCTTGGAGAAGCAAGTCAGGACCCACCCGTTGCATTGGTCACCCAGCAAAGGGAACGAACTGTAGCCATTTGCATGGGATACCACCATGGCAGAGAACTGACGTCACCAGAATGCGGTGGAGGAGATAACTTCATTGAAACCAGCGGTGAAAGTGACTTCTTCCCTTCCATTCAAATGCCTTTCCTCCCAAACATCAAATAAATGTATAGGAGTAAACAGTAACTCAGCAGTCAAACAGAACAAGAAGTAACATGAGCAGCATGAAAAAGCAAGGAAGAAAAGTAGTACAAACAATGCAGGACAGCCTAAATATTCAGGAGGACCTAGAGGTATCAAAAAAATAGTCAAATAAAGAACTCAAGGAATACCTTAGACACATGGAATGGAACCTAAAAGAGGATATGAGACAGCAAATTCAAACAGTGAAAGAACACATTGAAAATGAATTACATAAACAGATAAAAGAAGAAATTAAGCATCTTTATCAGGAGATAGAGATTATAAAAAATTCAAACAATAATGCTAGAAATGAAGGAAACTATAAACCAAATTAAAACTCAAATGAGAGTATCATTAACAGAGTGTATCAAGTAGAAGCCAGAACGTCAGATAATGAAGACAAAATATATCATCTTGAAAAGAGTCCAGCTAACTCAGAAAGGCAGGTAAAAAAGCATGAGAAAAACATCCAAGAGATATGGGATAACATAAAAAAAAAAAAAAAAAAAACTTAAGAGTCATCGGGATAGAGGAAGGTACAGAGGTTCAAACCAAGGGAATGAGCAACCTGCTGAATGAAATAATTATAGAAAACTTTCCAGAAATAAAAAAGGAAATTGATATATAAATTGTAGATGCATACAGGACACCAAACATACAAAAACACAGTAGTCCAATGCCAAGACACATTGTTATGAAGATATCCAATATACAGAACAAAGAGAAAATATTAAAAGCTACAAGAGAAAGGAGGCAGATTACATTCAGGAGTAAACCAATAAGGTTAACAACGGATTTTTCATCACAGATGCTGAAAGTGAGAAGATCCTGGAACAATGTATTTCAAACACTGAAAGACAATGGATGCCAAACAAGAATTTTGTATCCAGCAAAATTAAGCTTCAGGTATGACAATGAAATAAAAGTCTTTCATGATAAACAAAAGATAAAATAATTTGCAGCCAGAAAACCAGCATTGCAAAGCATCTTGAGCAAAACACTACATGAGGACAAAATGAAAAACAATAACCAAAACCATCAGTGGGAAGTGCCTCTGTAAAGACAGAGGGCGGGGGGAAAGCTAATCATGGAGAAACAAACTAAATTTTTAAAAAAAAGATAAATAATCAAAAATGGCTGGAAGTACAAACAATATATCAATAGTAACTCTAAATGTTAATGGCTTAAACTCTCCAATAAAGCGACATAGGCAGGTAACATGGATTAAAAAAACAAATCCAACAATATGCTGCCTCCAGGAGACACATCTGATTGGAAAAGACATACACAGGCTGAAGGTGAAAGTTTGGGAAAAAATATACCACGCACACGGTCCTCATAAGCAAGCAGGGGTGGCCATCCTCATATCGAATAAAATCGACTTCAAGACTACGTTAATCAAAAGGGATAAGGAAGGACATTATATACTGTTAAAAGGAACCATTCACCAACAAGAGATAACAATTATCAATATTTATGCACCAAATAATGGTGCTGCCACGTTCGTAAAACAAATTCTCCTCAAGCTCAAGAATCAAATAGATCACAACACAATAATTATGGGTGACTTCAACACACCTCTCTCACCATTGGACAGATCCTCCAAACACAAGTTGAATAAAGAAACTATAGAACTCAATATCACAATCAATAACCTAGACTGAACTGACATATATAGAATATATCAACCATCATCAAGTGGATATACTTTTTTCTCAGTAGCACATGGATCCTTCTCAAAAATAGACCATATATTATGCCATAGGGCAACCCTAGTAAATATAAAGGGGTGGAGATAATACCATGCGTTTTATCTGATCATAATGGAATGAAACTGGAAATCAATGATAAAAGAAGGAAGGAAAAATCCTACATCACATGGAAAATGAACAATATGTTACAGAATGATCAATGGGTTACAGAAGACATAAAGGAGGAAATCAAAAATTCTTTGACATAAATGAAAATACAGAAACAACCTATTGGAATCTATGGGACACAATGAAAGCAGTTTTAAGAGGGAAATTCATTGCCTGGAGTTCATTCCTCAAAAAAAAGAAAAAAAACAACAAATAAATGAGCTCACACTTCATCTCAAAGCCCTAGAAAAGGAAGAGCAAAACAACAGCAAATGTAGCAGAAGGCAAGAAATAATTAAAATCAGAGTGGAAATCAATGAAATGGAAACAAAAAAAAAAAAAAAAAACTATTGAAAAAATTGACAAAACTAAAAGTTGGTTCTTTGAAAAAATAAATAAGATCGACAGACCCTTAGCCATGCTAACGAAGAGAAGAAGAGAGAGAACTCAAATTACTAACATATGGGATGAAAAAGGCAACATCACAACAGATACTACAGAAATACAGAAGATAATTAGGAATTATTTTGAAAACCTATATTCCAATAAAATAGAAGATAGTGAAGACATCGATAAATTTCTTAAGACATATAATTTGCCCAGACTGAGTCAGGAGGATACACACAATTTGAACAGACCAATATCAATGGAGGAAATAGAAGAAGAAATCAAAAGACTACCAACCAAGAAAAGCCCAGGACCGGATGGGTATAGAGCAGAATTTTACAAAATCTTTAAAGAAGAATTAATAGCAATACAATTTCAAGTAATTTCAGGAAATAGAAAAAGAGGGAGCTCTTCCAAATTCATTCTATGAGGCCAACATCACCCTGATTCTGAAACCAGACAAAGATACCTCAAAGAAAGAAAACTACAGCCCAATATCTCTAATGAACCTAGATGCAAAAATCCTCAATAAAAGTCTGGCGAATCAGATACAAAAACACATCAAAAAAATTGTGCACCATGATCAAGTAGGATTCATCCCTGGGATGCAAGGCTGGTTCAATATATGGAATTCAATAAATGTTACTCACCACATCAATAGACTTAAATATAAGAACCATATGATCATCTCAATAGATGCAGAAAAAGCATTTGACAAAGTACAGCATCACTTTATGTTCAAAACTCTAGAAAAACTAGGGATAACAGGAACATACCTCAATATTATAAAAGTTATCTATGCTAAGCCTCAGGCTAGCATCATTCTGAATGGAGAAAAATTGAAGGCATTCTCTCTAAAATCTGGAACAAAACAGGGATGCCCTCTATCACCACTTCTATTCAATATAGTTCTCGAAACACTGGCAAGAGCAATTAGACAGACGAAAGAAGTTAAAGGCATAAAAATAGGAAAAGAAGAACTTAAATTATCACTATTTTCAGATGACATGATTCTGTACCTAGAAGACCCAAAATGGTCTACAAAAAAACTACTAGAACTAATAAATGAATTCAGCAAAATGGCAGGATATAAAATCAACACGCATAAATCAAAGGCATTTCTGTATATCAGCGAAGAAACTTCTGAAACGGAAATGAGGAAAAACACCCCATTCACAATATCCTCAAAAAAAAAAAAATACTTGGGAATCAAACTAATAAAAGAGGTGAAAGATTTATACAATGAAAACTACAGAACCCTAAAGAGAGAAATAGAAGAAGATCTTAGAATATGGAAAAATATACCCTGTTCATGGATAGGCAGAACTAACATCATCAAAATGGCAATATTACCAAAAGTTCTCTATAGGTTTAATGCAATGCCAATCAAAATCCCAATGGCATTTCTTGTAGAAATAGATAAAGCAATCATGAAATTCATATGGAAAAATAAAAGACCCAGAATAGCAAAAGCAATTCTAAGCAGGAAGTGTGAATCAGGAGGTACAGCGATACTAGATTTCAAACTGTACTACAGAGAAATAGTAACAAAATCAGCATGGTACTTCTACCAAAATAGGCGGGTGGACCAATGGTACAGAATAGAGGACACAGGGACCAATCCACAAAGTTACAACTATCTTATATTTGATAAAGTGGCTAAAAGCATGCAATGGAAGAAGGATAGCATCTTCAACAAATGGTGTTGGGAAAACTGGAAATTCATATGCAATAAAATGAAACTGAATCCCCTCCTCTCGCCATGCACAAAAGTTAACTCAAAATGGATCAAGGAGCTTGATATCAAATCAGAGACTCTGCACCTGATAGAAGAAAAAGTTGGTTCCAATCTACATATTGTGGGGTCGGGCTCCAAATTCCTTAATAGGACAACCATAGCACAAGAGTTAATAACATGAATCAACAAATGGGACTTACTTAAACTAAAAAGTTTTTTTTTCTCAGCAAGAGAAACAATAAGAGAGGTAAATAGGGAGCCTACATCATGGGAACAAATCTTTATTCCTCACACTTCAGATAGAGCCCTAATATACAGAGTATACAAAGAACTCAAAAAATTAAACAGTAAGATAACAAATAACCCAATCAACAAATGGGCCAAGGACCTGAACAGACACTTCTCAGAGGAGGACATACAATCAATCAACAAGTACATGAAAAAATGCTCACTATCTCTAGCAGTCAGAGAAATGCAAATCAAAACCGCCCTAAGATACCATCTCACTCCAGTAAGATTGGCAGCCATTATGAAGTCAAACAACAACAAGTGCTGGCGAGGATGTGGGTAAAAGGGTACTCTTGTACATTGCTGGTGGGACTGCAAAATGGTGCGGCCAATTTGGAAAGCAGTATGGAGATTCCTGGGAAAGCTGGGAATGGAACCACCATTTGACCCAGCTATTGCCCTTCTCAGACTATTCCCTGAAGACCTTAAAAGAGCGTACTACAGGGATACTGCCACATTGATGTTCATAGCAGCACAATTCACAAAAGCTAGACTGTGGAACCAACCCAGATTCCCTTCAATAGATGAATGGATAAAAAATGTGTCATTTATACACAATGAGTATTAGGCAGCACTAAAAAATGACAAAATCATGGAATTTGCAGGGAAATGGATAGCAGTAGAGCAGATTATGCTAAGTGAAGCTAGCCAATCCCTAAAAAATAAATGCCAAATGTCTTCTTTGATATAATGAGAGCAACTAAGAACAGAGCAGGGAGGAAGAGCAGGAGGAAAAGATTAATATTAAACAGAGACATGAGGTGGGAGGGAAAGGGAGAGAAAAGGGAAATTGCATGGAAATGGAAGGAGACCCTCATTGTTATACAAAATTACATATAAGAGGTTGTGAGGGGAATGGGAAAATAAACAAGGAGAGAAATGAATTACAGTAGATGGGGTAGAGAGAGAAGATGGGAGGGGAGGGGATGGGGGATAGTAGAGGATAGGAAAGGTAGCAGAATACAACTGTTACTAATATGGCATTATGTAAAAATGTGGATGTGTAACCGATGTGATTCTGCAATCTGTATTTGGGGTAAAAATGGGAGTTCATAACTCACTTGAATCTAATGTATGAAATATGATATGTCAAGAGCTTTGTAATGTTTTGAACAACCAATAAAATAATGCAAGGTATTGATGAAAAGCTTTATTGCAGCTGCAGATCATTCATCTACTTGCCTTAAAGTCTGCATACTTGTAATTGAAATGCTCCCTAAAAGGCAAGACTCAGATACTGATTTTTCTGAGAACTTCAAGAGATTTTCATACCTATGTACAAATTGTGTATGACTTTTCTAAAACTAAGAAATAGGTAAATATTGGAGTTTGGAATGTGGAAAACACATAGTAAATTCATCAAGGGGGAATCTTAACTCAGAAACTGTGATAAGGTGTCTGAGTCTGAAGAAAGAGGAAGTAAAATCAGAGTTTGAGATAAAACTGGACTCTCTGCTTCACTGATTTCTAGGTTATTGATTTAATCCAAACAGATATTGGAAAATGGTTAAGGCTACTAATTAAAATTTATGTAAAATAGGTATTTAAAAAGTACCAGGAAAGAGCTGAAGGAGTGGCTAAGTGGTACAATGCTCACCTAACATATATAAGGCCCTGACCTTAATTCTCAGCACCACACATAAATTAATAAAATATAAGTAAATATTTAAAAAAATACCAGGTAATGGTCCAGGGTTGTGGCTTAATGGTAGAGTGCTTGGCTGTATGCACGAGGCAGTGTGTTCGATACTGGATCCACATTAAAAAATAATGATGATGATGATGATGATGATGATGATGATGATGATGACGACGACGACGATGATGATGATATTGTGTTCAACTACAACTAAGAAAAAAATTATTTTAAAAAAGCACAACAGTGCCATGGCCTGTGACCTTCTAAGTAACTGTGTTCTAATTAAGCCCTTGCAATTGTAGTTTCTTGTAATTTAAATTAAAGTCCAGTTCCACTTTTATTTCCTGCCACACCAGGACAAAGGAGTTTGCTTGAATATTAGGAATGCTTCTAAATGTCATTTTAATAAAATTGTCTTACATATTTAAAAACTCAAAAAAAACTTTGAAAGCAAACTTGGTGGCACAGGCCATAACCCCTGTGGCTCAGGAGAATTATACATTATACATAGGTATCCTAAATTAAAACCCACCCTCAATAAAAAGCAAGGCACTAAGCAACTAAGTGAGACCCTCTCTCTAAATAAATACAAAAAAAAAAAAAAACTCAAATACATTAAAGAAACAAACAAAACAAAACAACAACAACAAAAAAAAAACCTTAATTTTGGACAAATTAATTACACTATTATGAGGAAGGCCTTAGGCCTGGCCTAAACAACTCCATTTTAAAAACTTCAGTTTGAAACATGCAGTCTCACAAGGCATGCCTAAAGAAGCCCTGCAGTATTGCCCTCAGACATAAACAAATCACTTTCCCCTCACCTTGATAAACAGAGTGAGGCCTCTGGCAGGTTGTCCTCACCTAATAAGAGGGAAGGGTGAGAAGACCAAGGTGCACACCACCAGACCAGATGTTTGTGGCCCTAGAACTAATGATGTCATGGAAAAATCTGGTGGTAACTAACAAGGATTGAAAAGGGGGTAAAAAAGCTGCAAAATTTAGTATAAATAATAGAGCAAATGAACAGATGTTCAGCCAGCGCAATAAAAAAATGCACTTGAGCTGGAGAGGCTTAAGAGGACATGGAATGACATCTCATCACTTCTCATCATTTGCATTATCCTCACCACTCTTAAACTCTACAGCCACATAATGACCTTAGTGAGAGGGAGAAGGGTAAAAGATTATGAGATGTACTTCTCATGTGATGAAAACTTAATTTCAGCGGGGAGAAACCCAATTGGGAAAATAAAATGAAGAGGCAAGTTCTCCCACACACCTAAAATATAAACTTTTATGAATAAAAATTTCATCACAACTTTTTAACTTTTCTGCTGTCTGGTCTTATGAGAAAACAAATTGTATTTTAAATTTCTAAGCAATATCCTAAGGCAGTAATATTTCCTAGAGGGAAAAACAATATAATACACTAGTACAATTTAAAATTTCTAGTATCCATAATAAAAATTAAGAAGAAAAGCTTAAATCAACTGTAATAACTTAAACCACTATATCCAAAATATTATTATTTTTGAAAATATAAATTGACTAATAAATAAATGTATTTTTTAAGCTTCATCTTAAAATTCACTCTTGACTACTCAGGGATATCTATGTTCACCACAGCTACATTCCATGTTTGAGATCTATGAACACCCTGACTTCAGCAAGGTGACAAAAAATGAACAACTCAGTTCTGTGTCATAGGTTATGGAATAAACATACCAAAAATCTTTCTCTCAGGGCCAAAGAACGGGAGAGACTCTGCACTTTGAGAGAGTAGCCATCTACAACTCAGAAGTGTACAAAAGTGGACACTGTTTCTCACAGGATTCTGGGCACAGATCCATTTCCATTTTAGATATCATACTATAACCAAATGAGATGGGTATCACTGGAGATCATCTGTAACCCAGAAACTAGAGTCTAAACATTTTTTTTAAAAAAATTATTTTGCAGTTTTGTCTTTAGCCTAATGCAGTATTGTGATTTCAATTTTCTTCTTTAGTACGGGGTATTCTGAGAATACCATCAGACATTAAAGGCTTTTGTCTAGAGTAGAAGTAAAATTGCATTACTAAATTTCTGTACACAGATAAGGATAAAGGATTACTGATATTATATCACTAATTCTGCCTTTTGTAATAGATGAGGTTTATACAGATATTCAATGCCAAAAAATATTTTCAAAATCTCACAAGTACTGTGTGTGTGTGTGTGTGTGTGTGTGTGTGTGTGTGTGTGTGTTGTTTATATGAGTGTATTATTGGTGGTTAAACTAAGAGAATTATTATTCCTGAGATATATCCTCAATTTTTTCTTTTCTTTTTTTTAATTTTGAAACAGAATCTTACAAAAATTCTTCATTGTATGCCCACAATTTTTTAGTTCATATCAAGACCAAATATGCCTGACCCAAAGGCAAAACTTACCTCCTTTTGAAGCCATGATTCATCATTATTTTTAAGTAGTGACATTTATTCAAAAAGGGGAGAGGGGTTACACACATATGGTGGCTCATGTCAGCAATCTTAATAGACTTAAGAAGAAGAATCACAATTTCAAATTCAGCCTAAATAATATGAGAGGGCCCTAAGCAACTAAGCAAGACTTTGTGTGAAAACTAAAAATAAAATAAAATACAATCTAAAAAGGGCTGGTGATACAGGGGTTTAGGAGAACTACCCTGGGTTAAGTATTCATTCTTCTCCCCTTAAAAAAAAAGAAAAAGAATAATAAAAAAAGAAAAACAAAATTTTTACATCTGGTGAAATTTTTATTCAATGGGGATAATATGTTTGATAAAAACTTCTAAAGCTAATAGCAATAATTTAAAATAAACTTGGGAAATTGCTGAAAATTGAATTGAAAAACCAAAAACAAGCAATATTTTTTAAATTTCTTATCAGGAGAAATTTGAAAACAGGCATATTTCATTTCAATCATGATAAAAATGAAGGATGCTATGGAAACTGCAACAAAAGGATTGTATCTGTGTCACAAAAATTTTGTAAATGGAGAATATGAAACACTACATAAAAAAGTGAGGGCAAGACAACATTAAGGCCATATATGTAATTTAAAATAAATAATATACTAAATCTCCACTATATGAATTTTATTTGGGAGTATGTCTACAAAACAACACAATACTCCTTGCATAAAGCAGAGAATTTGTGATAGTCTCAAATTAAAAATGATTTCACATCTGTGGCTGCTGTGCAGGGGCTCATATAAAAAAAACAGTAGCCTTAGCTCTTTTCTAATATATTTTTGGATTGAATCCATAACCCAGAAATCAGTGAAACAGAGAATTTAATTTTATCTCCAGCACTGATTTCATTTATCAGAGTGTCTGAGTTAAGATTCCCCATTGATGAATTTACTGTGTGTTGTGTTCTCATTCTGACCTCCCATATGTACCTAATTTTGAGTTTTAGAACACTCTGACAAAAGATGTTCACAGATACCAAATCTCTTGGAGTATTTAGAGAACACCAGTATCTGAGTCTTGCCTTTAGGGACCAGTTTTAATTTTAAGTGTGTAGCTTCTGAGGGGACAAGTTGAATAATCTGCAGCTGGAAGGCATTTTCTGATAATACCTTTTATCTAAAAGGCACTTCATTTGTTTCCTTTTATTAGATAATGTGAATAAAGATACAATAAATTTAGAAGGGCAGCAATATCTTCAACAAAAGAATTTCAATTGCTTTACATATATACCCAGAATTATTATTTTTATTTATTTAGAATTTAAATTACATGGAAATTCAATCTATCTCTCTCTTTCTCTTATTTATTTATTTATTTATTTACTTACTTACTTACTTACTTACTTATTTGTGGTACTGAGGATTAAACCCAAGGATTAACACATGGGCACTTTACCAATGTGCTACATACCCAGTCTCCACCACTTTTATTTATTTGTTTATTTTTGAGACAGGGTTTACTGAATTTCTTAGGACTTTGCCAAGTTTTTGAGTCTGGTCTCTACCTTGATATCCTCCAGTCTCATCCTCATAAGCCACTGGGAGTACAGACATGTACAACCTTCTGCTGCTACCCCAAATTATTACTAGTGGATTATGTAGCATTTTTATTTTGGGACTTTAAAGTACCTGAAAAAATTTTATCAAAAATATATTCATTAAATGTATCTTGTTGCCAATATTTTTACATGTATTTGTACCCTGGAACCCGTATTTTTATTTATTTTATTATTATTATTTATTTTTATTTTTGGTTCGGTGCTGAGTATTGAACCCAGGGTGCTTTCCACTGAGCCACATCCACAGTCCTTTTTATATTATGTTTTGATACAGGCTCTCACTAAGTTGCTTGGAGTCTTATTATGTTAATGAGGCTGTCTTCAAACTAACAATTCTCCTGCCTCATTTTCCTGAACTTCTAGGATTTCAGGCATATGTCACCACACATGACAATTTTAAATTTTTATAATAGCCATTCCAACAGCACTGTACAGGCTGCAGGAAATTCACTTAATTTATGCATTAAATCCCTGAGGCAAGTTTATGCAAATTAGCCAGTGTAAGAGAGTTGTGTAAAGATATCTTGGGAATAAATAGGGATTTTATTTTCTGACTTCTTTTGTGAATGACTGTTAGAAACCATAGTACATAAAAGTCGTAGAAAAAGAATGCAAATTTATTTGTTTGCAATTTACAGATATTTGCACATGCTCAGTCACCTTTGCATCTAAAATTTGAAACTTCAGAACATAATAACTTGAAAAAAATTTTAAAGTTGAAACACTCAATGCACAAACAAATTTATTTTAGAAGCATTTGATAGTTGTGGAGTTATTACTGTGGTCAGCAGAGTTGGGACAGGGCTCTGGAAAGTCTAAAATCTCACTCAGGGTATTGGTGATTTACTTTATTTTACACTATTACACCCACAATACAATACTGCCAGCAAGAACAGTTGAGAAAATATGCTGATAATGTCTTGATAATGTCTGGCACCTTTGATATTTGGCTACTTCTCTGCATTTATCCCAGCTCATGAAACTGTTGGGAATATGTTTATGATACCTAGAAAATCACACATTTTCTGTGCCTTAGATACATGTGTATCACTTCTTCCACATTTTTGTTTACTGAGGGTTATTCTGGCCATTGGAAATTTGGTCCCAAATGTGGTACTTTGCTCAACATCGATCTAATGCCCAGTGTAATCTAGCTTTTTGTACTGATTAAAGGTAGATATTTTCTAAATTGTGCAATGTTTCTTAGTCATTCTACTCATTTTTTTAGTTTAAAAGAAGACACTTATAACATTAGTAGTTTTTTGTTAAGTGTATTTATAGGTGGAAGAATGATCCATAATTTTAAAATTCTTCTTTATTTTCAGCATAATTTTCTCCTTAACATCTTCTTTTTTTGTGTTGCTAAGGTTATATCCCAATACCCTGCACATTATTCACACATGAATTGTGCCATCAGTCCCAATTCCTAAGTATAAATTGGTGAGTTTCATCCATTAACGTCTAATGTTATTTTTCACATGATTGAATTTAGGTAGACCTTTCTGTTGCTCTTAGCAATACCAAAATGAACATAAATATGAATTCAGATTTTGTTCATGTTATGATTCTTTGGTCTATATTATTGCAATATAGTTTATAATATACATTAGTGTCACATAACAATCACTATTTTTATTTGTTCTTCTGAATTAAAGGTTTGTGAGTATTTTGCATATTTTACTTCCCATATAAATTTCAGAAAAAAACAATTTCGGTTTTCTCTCTGCTTTTATTAAAACAAAATCATGCTAAAATTTTTATGGGGAAATATTGTACTTTAAATTGAGAAAAAATGGTTGTCTTTACAGTGATGAGGTTTATTTACATGCATGGTATTTCTAATTCAGTTTTTTATGTGTTTCTGAAAATTTCTATTTTGTAATAAGCTCTACATAATTCCCTTGAAAGCCTCTATACATGTGATATGTTACACAGATATCACTTTTATATAATACTTATGTAATATTTTGTTCAGTTAGATAAATAGGGTGTAATGAAACCAAAATATTTCTAGGCTGTAAAGTTCAATTTTTCCTCAAACTTTAGTATTTCTTTCTTCTTGAATATACCTCCTCTTTATTCCAGCCCCTGTAATTCTACTGTATGAAATAATATAGAAGTAGCCTTATGCTATCATGTAACTAAGTACTATCTTGGCTCACTATGATACTTAGTGAGAAGCATCATATGTATTAAATAGGTAAACACTTTGTACAGATCAATAACTGTTATATACAACTACATTTCTAGTTAATGAAAATTTGTTTTCTGTTCTCATCAATACTATGTATTTTTTGTATCTGATGCTATTTTCTATTTCTCTCATTTGTTAAAATGTTGTTGTTATTATTATTATTATTATTATTATTATTATTATTATTTTGAAAATTCCATCAATAAAAATTGGTAATTTAAGTCTCTTACCTGCTTTTCTCTTGGTGTGTCTTTCACTTCTTTTTTTTTTTTTTTTATTAAAAGTGCTTAGTTGTATGTGAGCTCTAGCTCTAGGTGTGATCACTGAGCCACACCCAGAGCACAATTTTTATATTATTTAGAGACAGAATATCACTGAGTTGCTTAACACCTTGCTTGTGCTGTCTCCCACTGTCACTTCTCTTTGTACCTTTCAATGCTATCATTTATGAATAAAATTTTTATTTTAGTTTTTCCCAGTTTATAAATTTTTAACTTATTTTGTGTAACTTTTTGAGAAGATATAACACCTTTTTTGTGATTATTGAGATTGATATCTAGGATGCCATTTTAATAAATTGCATTCCCAGCCATCTTTTGAATTTAATGTTGAAACATCATGTTAGTAAACTGCCCAAGCTGGCCTTAAAATTTCAATCCTCATGCCTTGTCCTCCCAAATTGATGGTATTAGAGGCATGTATTATAATGTTAACACTAAAAACCCACGTTTTATTATGGTGTCTGGGATTGAACCCAGGGGCATCTGATCACTGAGACATATCCAGAGCACTATTGTGTATATTATTTAGAGACATGGTGTCACTAAGTTGCTTAGCACCTTGCTTGTGCTGAGGCTGGATCTGAACTCAAAATCCACCTTTTTCAGCATATTAAGCCACAAGAATTACAGGCATAAGGAATTGTACCAAGCTTTTAATAAATATTTTATTAGTTTTTGATGGATATTTATTTACTTATTTGTGGTGCTGAGAATCAAAGTCAGTATCTTGCACATGCTAGCCAAGTACTCTACCACTGAGACACAACTCCAGCCCATGTACCCAACTTTTTATACTTTCTTTGAAGTAATCAGTAGCAACTTTAAAAATTAAAATTGCATTTATATTATTTTTTCTAGAGTACAGTTATGTATTACTAACTAAAAATATTTTTAGTATTTTTAAAACCAATCTAATGAATGACTGTTATTTTTTTATTCAGAGATTATTTTATCACCTCTTTAGGTTGGTGAAGGCTTTTTGTTTATTTTTTAGAATATGGAGGTCTCCTATTATCGAATGGGTCTATGCTAACTGTGTTGAAAATGATTCTAGAAAGTTCATGCAATTTCCACATTTCAAAGACTATTAGGGGCAGAGAAAGGACAATATTCATAACCAAGAAACTATTTCCAGTGGAAGCATAGTACAAGTGTTCGACCTGGAGTGTAATCCAGATGTTTCAGTGGTAAGGTTGTGTTAGCACCACCACCCTAGGTTTTTGGATTCTCTAAAGCACCGTGAATGACTTTAAATCTATTACTCTTTTTAAAAATAAAATTTCTGCTACCTGCCAAAAGGTGAATAAGACTTAAATTTTCTGAAGGTGCTGATGTTGATCTTTAATTATAGTGTATAAATAGCAAATAAGAAGGGCCTTAAAATTGTCTCATATTTTCCAACTATATGGAGTAAAATACTTAGATGTACTTACCTGAAATAACAAAAATGCATTTCAGAGAAGTGATATCACAGAAATTTTCAGGGCAAAATCTTGGAAATGTGGGGAAAAATATATTCATATATATATATATATATATATATATATATATATATATATATATATATATATATGAATTTCTATAGAGAAAAAAAGATAAGTGATAAGTGCATGAGTATGGGTGTAAATTCAGTGTGCCATATCCATTGTAGGTACATGAAGTAGTAATCAACATGATCCAGAAATCTATAATTGTGGAAAACATTAATAGCAATATAGAAAAAAATACACTAAATCTTTTAAAAATGTCTCTGTCCTCTGTTCTTCTTATGAATTTAATTCTGTCAAATGGGCTTATATGGCTATGATTCTCTCTGAATTTATGTTTTCTATTTTTTTTTTTTTTGTATTCAAGATTTTGTCAGCTCTGAAATGTAATTCCCTGTCCTAATCTCATGTTTGTGGCTCTTTTACCAACTGTTCTGGACTGCAGAGGCAGAGAACCACATCACTCATTCTGCACAATAAACTGACTTTTGTCAATCTTTGCAAACAATGTTTGAAAATACAAGTCTTTTTTGAGGGTCTTTCATATCCTATAATAATAGGTTGTCAGACCCTGTTGGGGTTAGAGGGTAATTACTTGCTATGTTAGCAGCATCTTCCCTATGAGAAGGGCTTATCTATCTTCTTTGTTTTGGAGGCCCAATAAACACAGAAGAGAAGTATTTATGGTCATAAACAAAGGAATACCAGAAGCCATTAGATATGAAAAAAATGTAAAAAAAAATCTTCTCTTAGAGCCTTTAGATGTAAGATAGCCTTTCCATGATTTTTATATGAGTCCATTCACAGTCACTCACATTCAAACTCTTGTATTTAAGTCATCCATTAATGTAAGAGAATAATTTCTGGTTATTTTATTCCAATAAGTGTCTAATTCTTTTATTTTTAGCAGTAGTAGAAAATCAGAGATTATTGCATATGAAGCCTTTTATATGAACAAATTTTCATTATGATAATTATTGAACAGCATTAAGTAATATTTATCAAAACATTAACCAAAGCTACTAGAAAACATGATTAAATCTTCACTGGATTTTCTGAGTTTCAGGAATAGCTTAATTAGCAGCTCTTAATTTCTAATTTATATGTATGTGTAGTTTTGTTTCCTACTACAAGCTTCCTTGTGATGTGAACTAACTTGGGCAAATTTCTTAAATTTATTTATTTATTTTTTTTGTTATTCTAATCAGCTATAAAGAACAGTAGAATATTCTTTGATTTGTTGTACACACCTAGAGCACACAGTTTTACTTCTGTGGTAGTACAAAAAATAGGGTCACACCATTCATGCATTCATAAAATTGCCCAGGGTAATGATGTTGGTCTCATTTCACCAACTTTCTTGTCCTCATTGCCCCTCCCCTTCTCTTAGTCCCCTTGAACATATCCAAAATTCCTCCACTGGTCCCATACTTCTCAAAGTTATGAATTAGTATCTGCTTATCAGAGAATGAATTTGTCTTTTTTGGGGTGGAGGGATTGATTTCCTTCACTTAAAGCATGATATTCTCCAACTCCATCCATTTACCTGCAAATGCCATAATTTTATTCTCTTTTCATGCTCAGTAATATTCCATTGTGTGTTTTTGTGTGTGTATCCGTGTCTTTATTTCCCTACAGAAGGGCATCTAGGTTGGTTCCACACTTTGTCAATTGGAAACATGAGCATTTTGTTGACTGTTTTTTTCTGTCATCTCATATTGAATGAATGTGATTTGGCCAAAATTAGAGTCCCATCTACTTTTCTAGATCACAGATATTTGTGTCTTCTAAGTTTTACATCAAAATCTTTGACCTTATTTCAGGGGGTACTGGGGATTAAACTCAGGAGCACTTGATAACTTAACTTCAGCTCAATCTTGTAATTTATTTAGGGACAGGGTCTCACTAAATTGCTTAGCACTCTGCTCATTGCTGAGGCTGGTTTTGAACTTGCAAAACTTCTGCCTCATCCTTCTTAGCCACTGGAATTACAGAAGTCTTTGACTTGTGATTTCATAAAGTAAGGGGCACTGAGAATATCTTGTTTTTTGCTTTCTTAGTTTTGTTTTGTCATCATCATACTTTCCATGAGGTAAAATTTTGTTTCATGAGGATATTTGTAAAGTAAACACGAATGCAAATGTGAGAATCTGAATAAAAAGAAAGGAAAGAAGTAAAAGTCAACAGAGGGTTTGAGACTGGGATGGTGACCACTGTGAGAAATCTGAGCTTTTTATGTATGTTTTCTTATGATATTTTTTTATGTTTCCAAAAATTGAAACTAGGGCCTCATGCATGTTACACAAGTACCCTACCAATGAGTTACACATACAGCCCCTGGTTGAATATTCACTAAAGGACTGCATTTTATGAAATTCAATTCTCAGGAGAATCATGGAAAAGTGACACTTTTATTTTTCTTGTAAAATTCAGCCATCAACTAATAACTGCTCTTCAAATAAACTGAAGGTGTGCTTTTAGATTTGAAAAAAAAATACTGTGCTGTAAACTTGAATTTCAAGGCTCATGAAGTAAAATATATCTAAAAATACACACACACACACACACACACACACACACACACACACACACACACATACTGTGCTGGATCCTCACATAAGAGATTGTCTTCTACATCAGAAACTAGGCTTTTGGGTGTAGCCAGAGTCACCCAAGATTATGTGGACTTCTTCCTTAGCAGTGTTCAAATACATTAAAGTTATACTTTTAGTTGCCATTTTACTTATCTATATGAGGCACGGTGAGATTTAAAATCTCAAAAAAAAAAAAGGTAAAATAGAATTTTCAGTATAAAAAAATAATAATTCATGCTTCTTCAACTGCTTTTAAGGTTAAAATTAGTATTCTTACTTAGGAGTATTTGACCACTCTGTCACATTCACAGGCCTATTTTGTATTTTATAAAATTATTTATATTTTTTCTTCTAGGAGGTACTGAAGATTGAACTCAGGGGCACTTGAACACTCAGTCATATCCTCAGCCCTTTTCTTTGTATTTTATTTAGATACAGGGCATCACTAATTTTCTTAGCACCCTGCTTTTGCTGAGGCTGACCTTGAACTTTCAATCCTCCTCACTCACCACCCCCAGCTGCTGAAATTTTAGGCATATGCCACAATGCCAAGGTAAATCTTAAATCTTATGTTATGGAAAACTTGCATATGCAACTAAATTGCATTTAGATAAGATATATTGCTACAGAGTAGGTACCTATTGATGTGGTAGCAAAAGTTTTGTGGTATGTTTATGACTTTTAAGTATTACTAAATTAAGTACATTATATATCATTAGTTTTGTTTAGTATCCTTGAGCGTGTTTTAAAACATTTGAAAATATTGTAACTATGTTGTAACTAAAATTAAATGAGCTATTTTTTTTTTCATTTTTATATGATCCCAATGGAGTTAAAGAAATACTTTTCAGTGTTTGCACTCAAATATTTTATTTCCTATAGATATGCATATATATGCATATATTTCCTCCCTATTTCCAAGATTCTGCCCTAAAAACTTACGTGGTGATATCACCTCCCTGAAATGCATTTTTTGTTATTTAAGGTCAGTACATCTGAATGTTCCATTCCTTATACTTGGAAAAGATGAGAAAATTGTAAGACCCTCCTGATTGGACTATTTATACACTATAATTGAAGATCAACCTCAGCACCTCTAGAGAACTTAAGTCTTATTCACCTTTCTCATACATAGTGCTTCATTTTTCAAGCAAGTAGCAAAAAATTTATTTTGAAGAAGAGTAAGATTTAAAGCCATTCATGGTGATTTATAGGATCCCCAAAACCTAGGGTGGTGGTTCTTACACCATCTTATCACTGAAATATCTATATTACACTTCAAGTGAGACAATGGTACTGCGCTCCCACTAGTAATGGTTTCTTGATTATTAATATTGTTCTTTCCCTGCCCCCAATAGCCTTGGAAATGTGAGGATTGAATGAACATTTTAAAGTCATTATTTTTAACACATTTTACATGGACCCATTCAATAATAGGGGATATAATTATTCTGGAAAAAAAAAGAAGAAGACTTCATAAAGCCCTAAAGTGATGACAAAATAATCTCTGGAAAACAATCAAACAAACAAAACAAAAACAAAAACAATAAAAAACCCACAGTCATTCATTAAATTAGTTTTAAAAATACTAGAACTAATTTTAGTTAGTAATACATGACTGTGCTAGGAAAAGTGATATAAATGTAATTTAAATTTTAAAAGTCATGACTGATTACTTCAAAGAGAGTATTAAAAGCTGGGTATATGGGCTGAAGATGGGTCTCACCAAAATAAAAATTGAGGGGTATATAATGTTAATATTCTAATACATGCTTCTAATACCATCTATTTGGGAGGATAAGGCATAATGATTAAAATTTTAAGGCCAGCTTGGGCAACTTACTAACATCTCATCTCAAAATTAAATTAAAAAAATGCTAGGAATGTAATTCAGTGAAATGGCACCCTTAAATTCAATCTCAGCAATCACATAAAAGGTGCTATTTCTTCTCAAAAGATTACAAAATGTTAAAAAATTATAAACTCGGCCACATTATGATAAAAATTTTATTCAAAAATTATACCATTGAAAGGTATAAAGACAAGTGACAGTGAGAGAACTAGACCTTACATATAACTAAGCATTTTGATAAAAAATGAAGTGAATTACACATCAAGAGAAAAGCAGTTAGGGACTTGAATTATGACTTTATATAAAGAGAAATGTTTAAAAATTTAAAAAATTGGTGAAATAAAAAACAACATCAGATACAAAAAATACATAGCATTTTTGAGAACATGAAATAAATCCTCATGAACTAAAGATGAAGTTGTCAACAACTCTTATTCATAATGCTCTTCAATAAATATCACAGTGAGCCATTCTAGTATCTCTGTTTCATCTTGTGGCTCCCATTTTAGTATTCAAAAAATTCTACTTCTCTTTTTTAAGACCAATGAAGGACACATGATGAAGGCAGGAGATGGGAAAATTACTTCAGATTACCAAGTTTTATTTTAGTCTGAATTTTAGCAATGGAGTCAATTGGTGGAATCCTAATGAGGCTAATTATGGGGGCAGACAATGGCCCTGTGCAGAACCAAATGTCTGAGTTACCTAGGCTTCATTTATTATGTGAGGGGAAAGCACTTTCTTTGATTCATTGTATTATTATCTACTGATCCCTTAAGGTGGGACAGGAATGTTAATAAGGAATTTTCTGAAGCTTATTGTATTGGGACAGGTGACCCTTTAGGGTGGTGGTGAGGGGTAAAAATCGGGTGCAACTCACTTGTAAATTTGTTTTATCATTTAAAATTTCTGGCTGACAACTTGTAAATATCTTTTTGTTATAATTGATAGAAAAGATGCATCTTAGACATGGAATTGCTTTCTCTCTGGGCATTGTGTATCAGGCCTTGTTCATTAGGCTGGCAGCAGAGGGGCACAGTGAAAGACGGGAGCAAGTGTTCAATGATTTACATTTTGATGTGAGCCTCTACAGTGTGTTCATCTTCTGGCTGTACTATAGGACTATTTTAATTCATTGGGAACATGCATTATTGCTAATATTTTAGTAGTAGAAATCTGGTAATGAAACAAGCTTGGTGTATTCTGTTGCTGTTTCATTTTAAATTGAGCATTAAGGGAATGATTTTTTTTTAGTTGTAACTCTGCCAATATGTCTATCTAGAGGCCTGTTGTCATTTCTTCAGTGAAATTTTTGTCCCCAAGAAAGGATAACAGATTGAGTTGGTGTAGTGTATTCTTGATTATCAAAAAATGCTCATTTAGCTTCAGGATTTTGAATTGGTGAATATTCATGATGTGTGGATATTATGCTCGAATTTGGGACCCCCAAAAGACCACCAGAGACCAAGATCAATGTAAGCAGCAAAGAGGTATTTATTGCAAGCTAGCTCAGTCCTCACAGCAACTGATGATGCTGAGAGGCCCTGAGCCTAGGGTTTTCAGCAGTTTTATACACTCTTTGGGGAAGGCAGGGACTTCACATACATCGTAGCATATCTTAGCAAATCATCACACACCACAAGAAAATCATAAAACAACTCTAAAACATGATCAGCACATTCACTGGTGGGAACAAGTTGGGTAAGGGTGATTGGTTAGTACAAGAGGGGATTCATTTGAACTGATTGGTTTAAGCCATGATGGGAGTACATGCTAAATTGTAGTAGGGACAAATGAGGCAAGGCACTGAAGATAGCAGGAAACAGTTTTATTTGGCTGCAGCCAGGTGCAGAGGGTACAGCCTTTCCTTTAATCAATCCCCTGAACCCCAAATACAAGTAATTTCAGAGTTTTATACCCAGCATATAAGGAGAGGGGCTCAGAAGTTCACAGTCTGCAGAAGTTTACACAAAAGCAGCTTTTCCTTCACTGTTTTAGGAAAGTTAATACTTCAAGGACAACACCTGAGAAAGGGAAAGCTTCTTCTCCCCTTTTTTTTCTTCCCCTGCCAGCTGTTACCATGGAGCCCAATTGGTATCTTCTTCTTATCTTAAAAATGTATAAGTTTCTGTGAAGCCCAGCTAAAAGCCAGGATCCTCACTTGCACATTTCTACAAACTACTATACTGGATACATTTGTGAAATATTATTAAGGGGGTGCCCAGCACCTGGAGTGCTGGTATCTTCCTGGCCAGTGGCTAAGCTAAACAGGGCAACAGGAAAATAGGAAATTTATCCATATTGAACTTTTTCTCAGAGACTCTTTGGCTGACAGTCCCAAAAGAAGCCATGGTGAAAATGCCTGGAGAAGCCCAGTTAAGACTCTTTCTGTGGAAAGAGGGGGTGCCACTTCAATTTCCCCCTTTAATGATGCTCCCAATAATTTACTCTTTTAAATTACAGAGCATCATTATCATCATCTTGGCTTAAAGCCTTATATAATGCCAGAATTTTAGTTGCTGCCTCCTTTCAACAGCGGCTTCTATAGTGGACCCAATAGTTTTAATGCACAATGAAGCCAAACATGGAAGCAATAAACAGGTTAACAGCAGAATACCCACTATACCAATTATGCTTTTAAATCCACCAAGAGTTGAAAACTAACCCCCTAAATGTGTGTTAGGGTCCCAAACTTTAATGCCTCTCCATGTCTGAACTGGCATGTATGCCAGTTTTCTTATGTTGTTGGCTATATCCTTGACTGCTTGTCCATTATTATCTATTTGGATGCAACAATCTGAGCTGTTGAACTTTCCACATATTCCTCCTTCTTCAGCCAGTAGGTAATCTAATGCCAAGTTGTTTTGATACATGGCTGCTTGCATCTGGGTCTGTTGTGTAGCTATGAGGTCAAGACCTGTGGCAGTCTGATTAGTTAGGATTTCTAGTACAGCTTGTAAGTGGATAATTCTGTTCAGCATGTAAATAGGAGTCCTATAACCCCAACTTCCGTCTTGTGCCCAGGTAGCAGAACCATAAGTGGCAATAATTCTCTGGGGTATCCATTAATCTTCACCCCAAGATTGGTGGCCTCTTAGATCAATCTCTTGCCCAATGGATCTCCTTTTTCTTGGCCCTAGATCCTCATACTAGGGGATTCCTAGGTCCTTTCCAGTAGCATTAGGCAGTAAGAAAAACCCTGGTCTAATAGTACCAATAGTACAAGTTCCTCTCCAATTTCTTGGGAGTTGGGTATAATCCCTTTTCCCACAAATCCAAAATATCCCATCAGGTGCTTTCCAGTTATTGGGGGCTGGGTTGCTCCAGAATTTATGGATTTCAGGAATGCCCCAAAAGGAACTGATCTGGTTAGTGTCTGGGCACGTACAGTTAAAAATTGCTCTTCTCTTATGGGGCTTTTTGCATATTAGACCTCTAATTCCTAGCCAGCCTGGGTTATCTGCCCAAAACCAAGTAGGTTTCTCTGGCCACCAGGTGGAGTTCCAAAACAATATTCTATTACATGGGGTTTCACCAACCCATTGTGTGTGATGGGGTCCAAATCTGCCAATACATTCTTCACCAAATATTTCTGAAGTGAGAACCCAGCCTTGGGGAGTTTCATTTTTTAGTTCCGTTTGTGTTTTATTCCAAAGTAGTAGGGAGTAAGCATCTAGACCTATTCCTGTTCATGGCCATTCCTCACTCATAAGGCCCCCCGCACAGACCCAGCAATTTTTAACCCCAAGGTTTTTAGCAATTCTTTCTGATAGGTCCAGAAAGAGATTCTTCCCTAAGGGAGGAAGGTTGAGATTTGGGCTCAACTCTTCATACAGTTTAGCTTTAGGGTAAGGACTTAGAGTAGGTCTCAAGGCAGCTGGTTTTGAATCAATTTTTATAAAACTTTTCCAAGTTAGTGGCTGGGAGTCTAGTGGCCAACAATACCAAATTCCACCAGTAAAGGGGAAATTTCCTGGGCAAGTTTTTTTTCCTTAAACTGTGATTTGATCCAAGCCATGTAGACTCTTTTTCCTTCCCAGAGGAAAACTCTCATCCACCTATAGCATTCCTCTGGTGGAACAAGTCCTAAGTATGTTTTTACCACCTTTTGGTTATAGTAGATTGGCTTGACACATGGTTTGCATGATCTCCACTGTTGGGGTAGGAGTAGGGCAGAACTCCTTAAGATTAACAAAAGAACCCATACTAAGTGATAGACTAACATTTTGGTTAGCATAGGTTGGACAGCTTAAGTTAGCAAAGTCAAACTAATAACATCAAACAAATCTTAGAAACTTACATAAGCAAGATAATGACTATATGTGAAATTTTGTTATTTAGAGCCCATAGTGTTAACCATTACACTATAGGAATTATCTTAGAGGTTGAAAGAGTCCATTAGTTTTCATAGGAGGTTTATCTTTTATTATGAATAGATCAGCCAGTCCCTCCTGTGCAGCTGAAACAGGGCCATAGACTCCTCAAGCTTCAGCCGTACGTAGACCAGTCAGCTTCAAGAGTGACTGCAGCAGGGCTGTTGTCCTTCTGATCCTCAAGATTCTCTGATGTTCCTTTTCTCTGGATGGTCAGTTTCAAGGGTGTTCTGGCATCTGGAGAGCACTCCCAGTCTGCGGCTGCAGGCTTGAGTCTTGTGTAATGAATCCCGGGGCCTATTTCTGCAACCTTGACTGAAGTTGGGGTGGATAAAATAACAGTGAAAACACCCTTCCAAAGAGGTTTTAAAGGTTGAATATTCCATTCTTTGACCCAGAGTGAATCTCCTGGCTTGAAGGACTGCGCATCTGTGGTTAAAGTTACTCTCTAAACAATTGGTTGAGAACCTGCAAAGTTTTCCCTAAGACCTGAAGTTGCTGCCTCAGGGTTAATTCCCCTATCTCACTTAAGTCTTCCTATAGCCCCCTAATAAGAAGAGGAGGCCTTCCAAACATTATCTAACAAGGAGAGAATCCAGTCCTCCTGGTGGGATTGGATCTAATCCTCAAAAGTACAATAGGGAGATGTTCATCCCAGTGTAAGTGTGTCTCCTGACACAGCTTACCCAATTGAGTCTTCAAAGTCCTATTCATCCTTTCAGCTTTACCAGAACTCTGAGGCCTATAGGCGGTATGTAACTTCCATCTGATATTTAAATTTTTTGGCCAGTAATTGTATCACCTTGGTCACAAAAGCTGGCCCATTATCTGAGCCAATAGTTATTGGGATACCAAATCTGGGAATAATTTCCTGGAGGAGCACTCTGGCTACCTCTCTAGCCTTTTCAGAGGGGGTTGGAAAGGCTTCTACCCAACCCTAGTATGAACAAACAAACACCAGAAGATATTTATAGCCCCATGAGCATGGTAGTTCCATGAATTCTACTTCCAAATACTCGAAAGGTGCTCCTCCTATACTTTGAATTCCTGGTGAAAATTTTGGCCTCTGGTGGGGATTGTTACATGCACACACCTCACATTGTTCACAAATCACCCAGGTAATGCTTGTAAGCTGGAGGATATAGAAATATTGGCTTAGAATTTTCTCAAGTGCTGTAAGTCCAATATGTGTTCCTCTATGGAACTGTCTGATAAAGGCTGGGGCTAGAATCTCAGGAAAATTTCCACCATCTGCCAGGGAGATAACTTCCTTCTTCAGTTTTAAACCAATTACTTTCATGCAGGGAATATTTTGGCTCCCATTGTGTTAGTGGGTCTGGCAGGATAGCAGCATTTAAATCCAAGGCTGAATTATCTTCTCCCTTGTAGGCAGCTGATCTGGCATCTCTGTCAGCTCTCCAGTTGCCCTGAGCAACCACAGTGCCTTTTTGATGACCCCAGCAATGCATAACCACAACCCTTTTGGGAGCCCACACTGCATCTAAAAGTTTAAGAATTTCTTGCCCATATTTTATGTTTTCCCCCCTGGGTTAATTAGCCCCTTTTCTTTATATAAGGCCCCATGAACGTGCAGGGTAGTGAACACATATTTTGAGTCTGTGTAAATATTTGCACAGACCCCAGCTGCCAGCTGAAGTGCTCGAATCAGTGCAATAAGCTCTACATTTTGAGCTGAAGTTCCGTGAGCCAGAGGTTCTGCCTCAACAGTAGAGTCCAGAGTGACCACTGCATATCCAGCAAAACTAATCCCGTCATGTATAAAACTGCTTCCATCTGTAAAGTATACTACATCAGCGTCCTTGAGAGGCTAGTCTGTTAGGTCTGGTCTGTTGGAGAACACTTCATCCATGACCTCAACACATTTGTGATCAGATTTTCTAGGTCCAATGTGCAGAAAAGTTGCTAGGTTTAGAGTTTTGACAACCTCAACATGAACATGTGAGTTTTCACATAACATGCCCTGATATTTAACCATTTTTTTTCATTAGTCAACCAATAGTGTCCTTTATATTCTAATAATGTCAAAATTCAATGAGGAAGTCTGACAACCAGTTTTTGTCCCATGGCCAATTTATCAGCTTCCAACACCAGAAGAGGTGTGTCTGCAAGGGCATGTAAACAAGGTGGCCAGCCCTGGGCTACAGAATCCAGCTGTTTTGACAAATAGGCCACTGGAGGTGCCATGTCCCCAGCATCTGAGTCAAAATTCCCACAGCCACTCCAGACCGATCATGGACATATAGAAAGAAAGGCTTCATGAGGACAGGGAGCCCTAATCCAGGTGGTGAGTGCTTGTTTAATGTCCTCAAAGGCCTTTTGTTGTGTTAGCCCGCAAATCAGAGGATCTCGTTCTCCCCCATTGTGGTTTCATAGAGGGGTTTCGCCATAACTGAAAAGTTGGTGATCCATATATGGCAGAATCCAGCAGCTCCCCCAAAATTCCCCAATTTGGTGGCAGTTTGAAGGGACTGGAATTGAGCAGCTTGCCTGTTTTCTTTCAGAGCCCAGCTGTTGTTGCCCCTGAGTCAGATAAAAACCAGGGTATTTGACCTTTTCCTGACAGATTTGGGCTTTTTTCTTTGAAACTTTGTAACCAGCCTCATATAGGAGAGTGAGAAGCAGTTGTGTCCCCTTCATGCAGTCCTCTTTAGTTGCTCCAGCCAGCAACAGATCATCTACATATTGGAGCAGAGTGCACCCACACTGCCTTGCAGGAAAGGCTTTTAAGTCAGGGGCCAGTGTTGTCCCAAAGATAGTGGGTGAGTTTTTAAAAATCTTGTGGTAATCTAATCCAGGTCAATTGGCCTTTGTTCCCATTGGAATCACCCTATTGAAAGGCAAAGAGCTGCTGACTCTGTGGTGCCAGTCGAATGCAAAAGAAGGCATCTTTAAGGTCCAGGCAAGTGAAATATGCTGCTTCAGCTGGGAGCAGACTTAAGAGTATGTATGGATTTGGGACCACAGGATGTAAAGTGACTGTGGCTTGATTTACTACATGTAAATCTTGGACTGGTCTGTAGTAATCAGTTCCTGGTTTTTGAATAGGCAAAAGAGGTGTATTCCATGGTGACTGGCACGGCCTGAGAATCCCATGTCATAAAATTCTGTCCAAATGTTTTTGAATCCCTAGTTGTGCCTTATGAGGAATATGATATTGCCTCAGGCAGACTGGCATAACTTCTGGTTTTAATTCCACTATTACTGGGGCAATTTTTGAGCTAGTCCAGGTGTATTATCTCCTGCCCATACTCCTGGCACTTGGAAAGGAAGCTCTGGCTCCTGTTGTGTTGTCTCTAATAAGCTGAAGAGATGCCATTCCTCTTCCTGGGGAATGGTGAGGGTTAAAATTTTTGCCTCAGGGTTTCCCAATGACAAGTCTGCCAGACCTCTTGCATCAAAAGTTATTTGGGCCCAGAATTTTCCTAGGAAGTCTCGACCCACCAATGGTACTGAGCAATTTGGCATATACAGACATCCATGAGTCACTTCATGACCTGCTAAAATGCATCGCCTAGGCAACAGGAAAGGATGATGAGCTTTGTTGCCTCTGGCCCCAATAATTGTAGTCTGTTTCTTTGAAAGTGGTCCCACTGGCCTGGTTACCACTGAGTGGTGAGCCCCAGTGTCCACCATTAAGTCCATGGGTTGGCCCCTGACAAACATTCAGACCATAGGCTCCTGCGGGCCCAATGGGATGGAGCCCAGTCAGTCCTAGTCCTCATCATAACTTTCCATGGCTGCCAGTCCCAAAAAAATCCATTTCTGGGGTATCAGGTGGGTGTTCATGGCATTGAGCATCATGGGGGACACTTTTGTAGGGCTGGTATTGTCCTCTAATGACTTCACCTCTTTTGTCTTGGTAAGGAGTATCAGCAGCCCAATTGTCTTTCTTCTGCCTTGGGCATTCAATCTTCCAGTGGCCCTCTAGATGGCAGTAGCTGCACTGGTTTGGCCTCAGCTTAATCCCAGGATGTGATTGTCCCTCCAGCCAGACTATTCTTTGGCTCTGCATTTGACAGTGATTTTGAATATTGTTTTGGCTTTGTTCTGGCAAGACCCCCCTTTGAGTGATTCCTGAATTTGCAATAAAGACAGCCACAGTAAATCCATTTTCTTTTTCATCTTTCTGTCTGCTTCTCATTGGGACTCTTGGTCTTGATTGATGAACACTGTAGTGGCAACCTCAATCAGTTCATTGGCACACTTTTCAGCAAAATCTTCTAGTTTTTGTAACTTTCGGCAAATGTCACCCTGAGCTTGTCCCACAAAGGCAGTGTTGATCATCCACTGATTGTCTGGTGCCTCAGGAACAAAGGGAGTAAAGAGTCAAAAGGCCTCACACAGTCATTTGTAGAATTGACTGGGGATTTAATCTGGTTTCTGGATCACATCTGATATCTTATTCATATTTAGGGCTTTCTTTCCTCCTTCACTTAGGCCTCCTATGAAAGCCTCTTGATATCTCCTTATCTTTTGGAGGTCCTCCTCATTGTTGGGGTCCCATCTGGGGTCAGTATCTGGGAACTGGGGTTGGGCATAGGCTTGAATATTGCCTTGTGCATCTGGAGCATGTTCCTCTAGCCATTTTAATGCTGCTTGAGTTACCCGTCTATGTTCCTCTGTATTAAATAGAGTCAGAAGGAGATGGCAGCAGTCAACCCAGGTAGGCTGGTGAGTTTGTATAATGGACTGTATGAAATAAATCATGGCCTGAGGCTTTTCCATATAGGAGAGAGCATGATTTTTCCAATTTAAAAGGTCAGTGTAGGTAAAATGCTGATACATATAAATGCATTGTCCCCCTGGAATATTTCCTTCCTGGTCAACATAGGCTGGTCCTCCAGCTTCTTGTAAAGGCATCTGAACACTCTCCTTTGAGTAATGGCTCTAGTCTAAGGAAGGGCTCCCATTTGGGTCTCAGGAGGTGAAAGAGGAGACTTAGGTTCAGGGAAAGTTTCTGGCTCTGAGGATGAATTGGAGGAAGGAGTAGCAGGTGTTGGAGAACTATTATTTGGAACCTCTGAAGATTAGGGTGCTGTGGGTGGAGGCTGTTGTTCCAGTGGTCTTGGTAAGGTTGGGTAGAGTGGAACATACAGTGGGATGGTGGAGTCTCTTCTGGCTCACTGGACAAAACTGGTTTTTCCTCTGGCTCATAGGGCAAACATGGTTTCTCCTCTGGCTCATGGGGCAAAACTGGTTTTTCTTCTGGCTTTTTTCTATCAGGTTTCCTTTGTCTATTTGCCTTTCATTGTTTCTTAGAGGCTGCTATGCTTCATGCTAACATCAGCTTGGAATGTCCATCTAGACAGGCTCTCAACCAAGGGAGCTGCTTCTGTACTATTTCTTGCCAGCAATCAATATAAGGGAACTGGTCTGGGTGCCCAGGAGTACCAACAACTATTCAAAGGACCTCAGCAATGACTCTCTCATCTAAAGATCCTTCTGGTGGCCAGCCCACACCTAAGGTGGGACATTCTGCTTCACAGAGAGAACATGACTTTTGTGGAGTGAGATTCACCCCATAATTTCCCTTAAAAACCTTCTTAAAAAATTTTAACATATTCCAAGGGGTTCAAGGAACTCTGTTTAATTTGTGTGCCTCCCATGTTCCACCATGAGTTGGTGTTGTACATTTACAAGAAAACACACTTAGAACAAGACTCCCTTCATCTGTCTCCAGCTGCTCCCCTCATGGGGACTTAGGGGCCTCTTAGCCTTGCAGGTCGGTATCAACCCCCGACCTGGAGCTTTCACCTAGATGTTTGTTGGTGAAATTCTGCCATAGACTGTATGAGGTGCCACAGAACCACGGATCAGGACTCTGCACTCGCTTTGGCCCTCGGATTGGGTCGGAACCCTTCCCTTTGTCCGTCTCATTCTCACACTTTCACACACTTTCACACAGACATGGCCATGACAGAAATTCTATACCACCCAAATTCCAACATTTCGAAACCAAACAGAAAATGGAGTCAGGGTTACCCCTCTGCTCGCTGATCCCGAACAGAGACTACTTGGGTGACTCCCCGGACCTGTTTCAGTTCCAACCACTTTGGAGGGTACTCGGGACCCAACGGAGGGTGATCAAGCCTCTCTTCCCCCCACTTAGGCCTCAAAGGAGAAGTCAGGTGGGCTACAAAACCAAATGGACCGGGTTCTACCTGTTCAGACGGGCGGTGCTCCAAAACTCTAATTCTGTTTCCTGCTGCCTGTGGGTTCCATTGTGCTCCAGGGTGGTAGCCCCAGGGCACTGGGTGAGTTGAACATCCTTCAGGCCAAGAGTGGCCTGGATAGGCCAAGGGGACCGCTGTCCCCCATCACCCCAGGGAAGCCGGTCCCCGGAGACAAGAAAGGCAGAATAGCTTTCCTTACCTCCTTTGTCCCATCTGAGATGCCAAAAATGTTGTAGGGACAAATGAGGCAAAGCACCAAAGATAGCAGGAAACAGTTTTATTTGGCTGCAGGCAGGTTCAGAGGGAACAATCTTTGCTGTAATCAATCAATCCCCTGAACCCCGAGTTAGGGGGTTTCAGAGGTTTATACCCAGAATGTAAGGGGAGGGGCTCAGAAGTTCACAGTCTGCAGAAGTTTACATAATAGCAGCTTTTTCTTTCACTGTTCTGGGCATGTTAACTCTTCAAGGATAACACCTGAGAAGGGGAGAGCTTCTTCACCCCTTTATTTCCTCTCCCTGCCACCTGTTACCATGGAGCCCATTTGTAACTTATCTTAAAAATGTAGACATCTCTGTGAAGCCCCAGCTCAAGGCCAGAGGCCTTGTTTGTACATTTCTTCAAAGTACTATACTGGATATGTTTATGAAAACTAGTAAGGGGGTGTCCAGCACCTGGAGTGCTGGTATCTTCTTGGCCAGTGGCCAAGTAAACAGGGTGACATGAAAATAGGAAGTTTATCTACATTGAACTCTTTTGCAGGGACTCTTTTGTTGACAGTCCTAAAATCAGCCATGATGAAGATTTCTGGAGAGGCCCAGTTAAGATTTTTCAGTTGAGAAACGGGGTGCCACTTCAGTGGAAGGAACACAAAAAGCAAATGGCATGTTGATACTTAGATTTTTTTGTTAGGGTACCATTGCACCAGAAAAAGAACCCGGGTGGAGCAAGGTTAAAGAAGAAATTCGAACAATCTGAACACAGGGTGCTGAATCTGAGGAAGTGTAGCAGCAAGAGAAACTCCCTTATGAATTACAAAAAAAGAAGTACTTCCTCAAAGGCTGGAGAGGGAGGTCCTTGGGATCTAGTTGAGGTATTGAGTGGAAAATCAAAAGGAATCTCAGTTGATGGAGTAGGATCCAAACCTGCACAGAGAAAACAGTCTGAACTATTATTAACTTTGGACAAATTGAGAAGCTGAAGGCCCTGGTGTATTAGGGGCATCCATGAGAAAGGGTCAGCTTTAGGATGGGCAACTGCATCCAGCTGATGCTGGAGTTCCTTCTCTTGTTCCTGGATGGTTATGTGAATTTGAGGGAGCACTTGTATATAAGTTCTCCATATTCTGATAGAGGCTGAGGGGTGTTTTGCAAAACCCCATGAATCAAATTTACCATCAACACCAGAAGCTCATTTTGGGTTCCATGGGTCCCAAATAGTCAATTTGGTGTATGCTCAATTCTCATAGCAAAGCTTATCTAGAAAGTGTTTTTTGCATGAATTATAAGGGCACCCGCCAGAGGTGTCAGGCCAGCGCTTACAGGATTCTTCATTTTGGTCTGCTATGAAGCACAGCATTTCTGAACATAAGTGGGACGAGGTGGCCTGGTTGAATCCAGGTGACGGCCCGATTACAGATACTGAAAGGGCAATTGCCTTGTCCAATAAACTGACAACAGCTGGTGCCATCCTGTTGCCATATCACTTGGATGTAGAAGCACCACCTGTGGGTTGTGATGGAAGCTTTAGAGAGATTAATGATTTGTAACAAAAGGAGAGGGATATATATATTTCATAACTTAATACAGCTCATCAAAAGAGTCAACTTTAGATTTAAATGAAGAAAAAGTAAATCACTATTGCCAAGATCAAGCCCCAGTAGGGATCAAGGGGTCCTGAAGGACGAGTGGTGTCAGGTGCTGAAGGATAAGTGGCGTTCATGAAAGAAAAGGAGACAGGATGATGGTTGTAAGTTATGAGCAGCCTTCACAAGGATCTGCTGCCCCTAGAGGGCCTTTATCCTTTTTTTGGTTTTGTTTTGGTTTTTGTTTTACCTTTTTTTTAGGTAGTTTATGGATAGCATCAAAACTTCTTTGGTTTACATAATTTTCAAGAGTTACAATCTTTTCAAACATATATTAATTATCTAAGATATTAAGCACATTATGTAAAATATTTTCCTGTAACTTTGCCAATCATGATTAAGCTTTTACATTTTCATCTCAATCCCTAGGGGCTCGAATACACAACTTGACTACCCATCTCTTGACCTATTATTAACTTTTAATTTTAAATCATACCTATAATTATTTCATTGAACTTTAAAATTAAAATATACTTATAATTATTGGTAAGATTTCTTATTTATAAACTAAAGTCCCAATAAATAACACTTAAAACAGTGAAAGCCTATTTCTTAAAAGCCTACTACTCTGAACTGTCTCAAAAATATATCTATATTAATTTTACATTATTTTTTTTTAAATTCCAAGGTAATTCTCTTTTTCATAAGACTTATTTAACTGCTTTCTTAAAGAATTTCTTTGATCATTGGTCAAAGTACACCAATTCTCATGTCTTTGTGATCTTTAACTAAAGGGCAGGCTCTGCACCTCAAACCGTTTGTCATTTATATTAACTATTTGTTTCCTATTTTCATCATGAATTCCTGTGTAAAGAAAAGGAGAGTCTGTTAGTTGGAGGAATGTATGTCACACAGGTTGAAGTTTTAGGATGGGAGGCTTAGAGTAAATTGTTAAACTTTTCTCAGGAACCTTGATTTGCAATCTTTCCCCCATAAACTTTTTGAGAAATAAAACTATTGTTTTGTCCTCAGAGATATTGAAACACATCTCAGGGCATGTCTTGATTGTACCCTTAGTCTCATTCTGGGAGTTTTCCTGCAATCTCAGGCAACACATACTTTTATTATTGATTGATGTATGCCCTTTTATTTATATCATGAGTATCATAAAGAAACCACTTAACGTTCCTTATGGTTCCAGATTCCATGCGGTTCTGCATGCCCCAGTGTGACTGTGTCAGCGGGTTCAGGAAAAGCTTCACCACACTATCTGTAAGACACCATATGACTTCTGTGGAACTTGTGGTTGAATCTTGGCATCCAGCCTATAGTATTGGAATAGTTATGTGTCACTGGATAACAAGCCATTCTATAACTTATCAGCCCACTCAAACCCTGAGCCAAATCCCCATCCCTATTTTATATTTTATTTAGAGAAAGAGTCTCACTGAGTTTCTTAGCACCTGATGTTCGCTGAAGCTGGAATTGAACTCATGATCCTCCTGGTTCAGCCTCACAAAATACTGGGATTGATTTCAGCAGTGCACCACTGCACTCAGTTCTTTTCACATATTTAATGCCAGCATTCCCTCTCTGCATTGTCAACTATTTTTTTCTATTCTATATTCCAAATGAATGCAGTATTTCTAATTTTTTGAAAAGAACTGCATTGCAGTTTGAAGATTTTGCTTTCTCTTTTGAGCATTTTACATGAGAGAAAAGAAGACAAGTAACTTGAAAGTTTGAAAAATAAAAACAATGGTCTCCTCCCTCTGTCTTCCCAGGCACAGACATCTTATCAAAATGTCTGATTTAAAATTTTTCTTTTAAGACTTTCCTGTGTGATTCATCCTCATTCTAATCTCCCATATTGTCCTACTTGGAGGTTTTATAACTGCCTGATAAAATGTGTGAAGAGACACCATATCTAAAGTTTGTTGAAGTGTCTAGTGAATATCATTCTTTTTTTTTTCCTTCTAGAGAGCAGTATAAAGTATGAAGTGAAGGCACTAAAGGGATTCTCTGAGAGCCCTTCAGATTTCAAGGATCTTTTAATGATACAGGGCTGGGACCCTCTGGGAAACTGAGGTACTGTGTAGATCACGGCCCTTAAAATGCATATTTTTTTTTTCAATCAAGACATAAATTTCCCAAACTTATTGATCAGAGTAGCAGGCAATGACTTTATTAGAAGTGATGTGAAAGAGGAAAAAGATGACACTCTGAAGAGAGAGAATTTTCTCTCTGAAAAGAGAACATGTCTCTTTTTCATGGCTCTCTTGCATTCCAGTTTTCTTGGAGATCTAAATAGAGATTCCAAAGGGTCCTGCCCAGGTACAGTTCTTGACTTTGTACTGACAGTTAAGATAACATCAAACTCTCAAGTATTCACTACCATGACAACTTTAGGTTAATATTATTCATGATCAGCATTTCTAAATGAACTCGTAAACATAAATTCTTGCAGATTTTGTGGTTAGTAAGAATTACCCTTGTTTCTCTGATTTTCAGCATCTGGTCTTTAGCACGGTTACAAAATTCTCCTGTTTATGGTAACATAGGTTGCTCTTATGAACATTATTTTGAAACTGCGTTTCTCCTGCAGATAACAGTTTGTTAAGGAATGTGACATATCCTGTCCAGCTAAGCCAGAAAGGATGCAAGTAAATTGCTTCTTAGAAAATAAAGCATGGGGTCAATATGTTGGTCCTATTCATTTCTTTCTTTATTTGTTTGTTTGTTTATGGTACAGTGTATTGAAACCAGAGCTAGTCTACCACTGAGCTAGATCGCCAGCCCTATTTTTATATTTTATTTAGAGACAAGGTCTCACTGATTTTGTTAGTGTCTCTTGGATAAGTTGCTAAGACTGGCTCTAATTTTATAATTCTCCTGCCTCACCCTCCCAAGCTACTAAAAATATAGGCATGTGGCACCATTACCAACCTACCATTTATCTAAAAAGTACTTCAGTTTTTTTTTTTTTTTTTTTTTTTTTTTTTTTTACCAGGTTCTGTAAATAATACTATAATGAAAATGGTCATGTAGTGTTTTCCATGATCTAATGACCCCAGTATTTTTTTAGATACATACCCAAAATTACTACTAGTGGAACATAAGACTCTTTAATTTTAACTTTCTGAAGAACCTTGATACCATTTTCAAAAATAGTTTTATTCAATTGATATTCTCACCAATATTTTTTCAACTGAGTCTTTTTACAGGATGCTTCTGTGCTCTAGAGTGCCTACTATCTTTCAGATTTTTATATTTTCACTTCTAAATATTTTATTTACTTTGTATTATGATAGATAAACAAATTACTTTTATTTTCTTTATTCATTTTTATTTGGTACTGAGGCTTAAATACAGTGCCTCCAATGTGCTGAGCAAGCACTCTACAACTAAGCCAGAACTCCAGCCCCAATCTTTGAGATTTTTAGCATAGGCATTCTGACAACACTGCACAAAGTGCAGGATATTTTTTATTTGACTGATACATTAAATTACTGATGCAAGTGTGTTAGATTCCAGGCTTTCAAGTAGCCAGAGGAAGAGTGTCCTATAAATATTTTCTGTGATGAAACAGGGATCTGTGATTTCTAAAACTTTGTTAACACTACTGCTGAAAAATTTTGTCTTTGGAAGTAATTACAAACAAAGCAAATCCAATGGTTTGAAATATATGAAGATTTGCCCATGCTCAGTCTCTATTGCTTATAGAAATTGAAAGTTTAGGATACACTCCCTTGAATAGAAGTTGCTAATGTTAGACATTCAGTGCATGGAGAAACTTCTTCTGAAAACCTAGTGGTAGGCCTGGGATTATTACTGGGGTGAACAAAGGTAGGTAAGGGCTCAGAAAGTACTCAAATGTTACTGAGTCTATCAGGAGATTGATTAATTTTCCCCTTTTGTACCCTTAATTGAATCAAGAGGGAAGTAATTCTTCCAGCAAGAGAAGTTAGCAAAACCATTGGTAAATCTCTTTTTGGGATAAACTGACACCTTTCAGATGTAATTTCTCTGCTCTGACTTCAGGTTGTGAAACCATCAAAAGACTTACTTGCTCATAGAAGAAAGCCACTTTGTCATTTTCATGCTTATATTTCACTCCTTCTTTAACCAATGGATAAATTAAGATTAAAAATCACAGAAAAATTTGAAGTCAGTTTATATATTATCTCAAGCTCCCCTTATTTAAGGTGCCCTCAAATTTGTAGAAATGTTTCTCAAATATGTGGCTCTTCAGTAAACAACTCAAATGCCCACGTGTAACCTAGCTTTTTCTACTCATTTATTTGTAGGTATTTTTTCGCTTGTCCAATGTATCTAAATCTCAGAACTCATTTATGACTTTGTCATAGTAACACACATAACATGAGTAGATGTGTATCAATATATCAGTAGAGAAAGGGTGGGTTTGAAGCCTTCTATTTTGCTATATTTCTGTTATGGTCCATCTGTGAGATATTCCCCAAAAGCTTATATGTGAGACAATGCAAGAAGGTTTGGAGGAGAAATGATTGGGTCATTTCATAACATCATCAGTTAATTAATCCCTGAATGAATTAACTGTGTGGTAACTGAATTGATACTGTGTGGTTGAAGAAAGTGAGAATTGGGGATATAGCTTTGGAATCTAAATTTGTATATTCACCTATAAAAAGAATCTGTCTCTTAACTGTGATCACTATGTAAGTTGATTCCCTCTACTCACCCTTTTGCATAATGTTCTGCCTCACCTTGAGCCCTGAGAAATGAAGCAGTCTTCTATAGACTAAGATTTTTGAAACTCTAAGTCTGCAAATAAACTTTTATTCCTGTACAATTTCTCTGGTCAATTTTTTAGTAACATTGTTGAAAAAGGAAACTAAAATGACTTCTAACTTGATCTCACCTTACTGTCTGCTTTTTATGATGAGTTTGAACCCAGTACCTTACATATTCTACACACAACTTCTCAGGGAAATGTGACCCCATATAAATTTAGATTGTATTTTATTATCCATTTACCTCTAGTGTTATTTTTGATGTGAATAGGCTTAGACCATTCTATTGCTCTTAACAATTCAAAAAATTACACGGACATGGATTCAGCTTTGTGTTTGGTTCATATTATAACTCCTTGGTCTTTAATATTGTATTATAATTATTATATACATCAGTGTATCTTAATTATACTAAAAGTTCATTTGTTTCTCTGGAGCAGAGGTTTTGGAGGTATTTCATGTATACTTTTTGTTCCAGGTAATTTTTTTTTCTTTAGTCTCTTTCTTTTAAAAGAGAAACATGCTGAAATTTCTTGGTTAATGTTCTCTTCTTAGTTGTAATTGTACACAATATCTTTATTTTATTTCTTTATTTTTAGGTGGTGCTGATGATTGAACCCAGTGCCTCATATATACTATGTGAGCACTCTACAATAACCCCTGGCCTACATGCTAAAATATTGCTGAAAAATATTACAGATTACATTCAAGGAAATTTTTTGTCTTTGTAATGATGGGTAGTATCTAAATACATGTGGGTAATTGGATCTTTTATGTCCTAGTTCAAGTTTTTATTTACCAGTAAATTCTACATATTTTCCTTTAAAATGTATATGCAATGTGTGAAGTAGTATACAAATGTGACCTATATATAATAGTGATGTGGTGTTTTTCATTGTTTGTTAAACTGAATGTAGTGTGGCAAAAATGTCTCTTGACAGTAGAAACCAATTACTCACACTTTTTTTTTTTTTTTTATCTTTCTATGTGCACATTATATTTTCTTTCTCCTTACAGATTTCAACTGTATGGACCATTCAGTTATACTTTTATATATTATTATGGTTTTTAAGAGCAGTCCCAATGGCATTGTAGGAGTGTGCCTTTTGCCCACATCCTCACCAACAATTATTGTTGTTTTTATTCTTAAATAACTGGTATAAGATGAAGTCATAGAGTAGTTTTGATTTTCATTTATCTAATTGCTAGAAATGTTGAGCAATTTTTTATATATGTGTCAATTGATTGGATATCATCTTCTGAGAAGTGTCTGTTCAGTTCTTTGGCTCATTTATTGATTGGGTTATTTGTTCTTTTGGTTTTCAGATTTTTGAGTTCTTTATATATTCTATAAATTAGTACTATATCTGATTTGCATGTGGTAAGAATTTTTTTCCCAATTCGTAGGCTCTCTATTTACTTCTCTGTTTCTTTTGCTGAAAATATCTTTTTTAATTGAAATCCATATTATTGATTGTTACTTAATATTAATCATAGTGTTTTGAAGACTTATTAAGATAGTCAGGCACTAATCAGATAGATTTGGGCCTACTTCTTCTTCTAATACACACAGTGTCTCTGGTTTAATTTCTAGGTCCTTGATTCAAATTGGGTTGAGTTTTTTGCATGGTGAGACTAGGGTTTTAATTTAATTTTATTGTATATAAATTTCCAATTTTCCCATCATTATTTTTTGAAGAGGATATTTTTTCTCCAATGTATATTTTTGATGTCTTTTGTCAAATATAAGAAAACTGGGGCATGGGGATGTGGCTCAAGCTGTAGCATGCTCACCTGGCATGCACGGGGCACTGGGTTTGATCCTCAGCACCACATAAAAATAAAATAAAGATGTTGTGTTCACTGAAAACTAAAAAATAAATATTAAATCTCTCTCTCTCTCTCTCTCTCTCTCTCTCTGTATATATATATATATATATATATATATATATATATATATATATATATATATATATGATAACTGTAATTAGGGGGTTAGTCTCTGTGTTATCTATTCTGTATCATTGGTCTACAAGTCTATTTTGTTGCCAAAACCATACTGTTTTTTGTTATTATTTATCTGTAGCATAGTTTATGATACAATATATAGTGATGCCACATAGTTTACTCTTCTTGTTAAAAATTGCTTTAGCTATCCTGAGTCTATTATTTTGCCAGATAAATTTCATGACTGCTTTTTTCTATTTCTATAAGGAATGTCATTGGGATTTTGATTGAAATTGCATTAAATCCATATAGTGCTACTGGTAGTGTGGTCATTTTAACAATATTAATACTGCTTATTCAAGAAAAAAAATTAGATCTTTCCATATTCTTATATCTTCCTTGATCTTTTATCTCAGGGTTCTGTAGTTTTCATTGTAGAGATCTTTCAGCTCTTGTTAGATTGATTCCCAAAGATCTTATAATTTTTATACTATTCTAAATGAGTAGTTTTTCTCATTTTCTTTGCAGAGGATTTTCATTGATATACAGAAATGCCTTTGATTTATGTGTGTTGATTTTGTATCCTGCTACTTTACTGACTTCATTTACTAGTTCTAGAGGTTTTCTGGTGGAATGTGTTGAGTATTCTAGGTATAGAATTATATTGTCAGCAAATAGTGCTAATTTGAGTTCTTCTTTACCTATCCATATCCATGTAATTTCTTTCATCTGTCTAATTGCTCTGGCCAGTGTTTCAAGAATTATGTTAAATAGAAGTGGTGAAAGAGGGCATCCCTGTCTTTTTCAAGTTTTTAAAGAAAATGCTTCCATTTTCTGCCTTAGTGTTCTAGAATGATGCTCCCCAATGTTGTGGCCATTGGCCATATAATCCATCAAATTGACAAACTCAGGTTTTCTTGTCACAGAATCTATATGCCAAAATATCATGTGCTTGAAGCTAATGGATTAGACAGGATAGACACAAGACCTTTACCTAATAGCAAACAATATTGAATAGTGATGTTCTATAAATCACCAGGTGCAAATATTATGGATAATATGATCTATTTAGAGTTCAAATCTAGTACCTTGCCATAAATACATTGTGGTAACTGTGTTCTGATATAAATTTTTGTTAAAAAAATAAATAAATAAATAAAATATAGTAGTGTGGATACAGCTGTCAGGTGCTACTTTTATGAATTCTGTTCTAGAATGGACTCTTCCAATCACAGGATTTTAAGCACCTCTATGGAAGGCCCCCTCCAATTATGGTAAAGGCACTGACTCCTATGGTGTCCTTTGTCAGAATCCCTCTTACCTTCTAGGCTAATGAGGAAACTGGCCAAGCAGAAAAACACTACCACCACCACTCCAGATAATTCTTGTGCATGGGAATTCTTAGCCATCCTATGAGTCTGAAGCTTCTGGCACTCAGATGACACTTAGAAAACTACTGCTCCAGCAGTCTCCAACATTTAGGAGATTGGGGTGTTTTTAGAACAGGTACTAGAAGAACATGACTCAAGCCCACTTTGTTACAAGCATTGAATGCTGCTGAAATAAGACACATACCACCACCACCACCAACAACAACAACAATAACATAAACCCTAAATTTGGTTAATGTGGAAATAATGGTAAAACAGTATTCCAGGTCATTTTTAACTATTGACATCATATTTTCAAAATTTTTCTTATCTAAGCCTTTTAAGAATCTCTCTCTCTCTCTCTCTCTCTCTCTCTCTCTCTCTCTCTCTCTCACACACACACACACACACACATATACAGATACACATACAATTGTAAAGCATGTATAAATATAAACACAGATTTTGAGAGTAACATTTCTGTCAGTTGAAAACAGTGTGCTGCAATGGAACTTCGTACTCACCATAAAATTTCTCATGAATTTTGCACTGCAGAGGAAATTTCAGTTCCTTTCATTTCTTGTTGAAATTATTTTTTTCTGATTTATTAGCATCATTTGATTTCTGCCATGAGGGGACATTCCAAATTTCTCTTACTTTATTGTTTTACTTCAATAACACTTATTTCCAAACGTTTTATGTAATTTATTATATTGAAAAAAATATTCTGTATCTCAGATAAATGTAAGTTTCCAGACAGCAGAAAACTTGTGTCCATTTTTTCTCCGTTTAATCTAATGTACATAAAGAAGCACCTGGAACAAGAAATATTTGTTATTTCAATAAATTAATGAAACAAAGACCATATGTGAAAGACCCCTAAGTGACAGAATGGAGTTGGGTGTCTCAGAGAATCCCATGTGTCATAAAGTGTTATTGTGTGATAGGTGACTCCTGTACCAAATCAACTATTATTTTTACTGCATATAATAAAATTTTCCTTTCATTTTCTAATTTGTTAGTACTTGTATTTTGGAATCTGTAAGTTTCTCTTTGGAAAAACAGTCTCACATCTTCCTCATGAGAAGTTTTGAAGCAAGCCTAGTTTTCTAAAACAAAGTTGAGTGGCTCATATTATCACTAGAGTAATGTTTTAAGAGCACAAATCTAATCATATTACTCCCCTGCTTAAACTACTCTTTGGTTCCTTGTGTTTACAAAACTGACTGGCCCAAAATCTTTAAACTGACTCATGGGTCTGCAATTCATAATGTATCTTCATTGTAAAGTAAATTGTGTAATGGCCCTTGCACTCAATAATTGTATGTCCAGAATGGGTAACTTCAGAAACTCAATTTTTACATCTATGATAAGGGATTATAATAAATATGATTTTGTATGATCTCCAGAAGAACCAAATAAGAAAATAGTTTTGAATAACTATTCTTGCTGAGGTTAAGCAGATTCTGAATAATTTTTTAAAAGCACATTCTATTTGCATATACTTTGTATCTTGTATTTTGTAGCTAATATATATTAAATTTCTTCAGCACTGGACATTGAATTCAATAGAGTCAGTGGTTTATAACATGAAAACTATGAGACAGAACCTCAGAAGCCTTTAATGAGATATTTAATTGCCTCTAGGTAATCTGATAGTGAGGAGCATAAGATATCTTGGGAAAGACTGAAGAATTAAATACCCAATTGCAGTGCCGGGCTTCAAGTCAAATAAAAGTTGACATTAGGTTTCCAGGGGCAACACTCCAGACTGCATTGTGATACTGAGGAAATTCATATCAAACCCCTCAGCTCTGTGAGGGGTCATCTGAGGTATTCCTGTCCATATTTATACAAACAGTAACATGGAGATCCTGCACAATTACCATCACAATATGTGGGGACAGAATTAGGTATGCCACCATGGAAAAGTTTTTTGGGATGGTTGAGAATGAATTTTGAGTGCCATTTTCACTATTGAGCCCAATGTATTTTCTGTGAAATTAACACCTTGCTGGAAATCTCACTGGCAGTTAACCTTACTTCTGTAAGACCCATCCTATTTATAGCTGAAGCCCTGATTGCCCTCAACTGCAGATCTTTATGACCTCCACAGCCCTTGATATTTAAATGCCAGTTAAAGAGTTGCTCTCTCAAGTCTCCTCACTTAAAAATGGTTTCAAATACCCAATTAAAATACACTTCTGTGCCATCACTGTGCCACCTGTCATGTAGGCACTCACAACTTCTGTGCCCTTTCACCACAATAATAACTACTGTGTGCTCATTCCCCAAATAGGAGACACCATTCAGGCCTAAATATATCAACTCTGGCAATAACATCATGAACATGTGAGAGAAACCCTCAGAGATCATTCACTAACAGTGAGAGGTGTCAGGTGCTGAGACGGTGAAATGAGAAACAGTGCTGTGGATATTTCTCAGTTTCCTTTGAGCAGAAATATCTCCCTGCAGTGATCATGTAGTAAAAGGAATATATCATGAATGAATGTACATATTGTTATGTCTGAATTTTATCCACTGTTATATTAAGACAGAAATGGCTGGCCCCTAAACAATATTAAATTGCATTTTAAAGGACATCTATTGACTCCCTTTTCTTCAATTATATATTCTTAGGGGAAAGTGTTTCTTTAACTTAGGAGTTGTGACCATTGAGAAAACAACACTAGAAAAACAGTATTGTTATTGGCTCCTAATGAAATCATGCATTTTATAATTGTAATATATAGAGAAAATAAAATATAAATCATTCCTTTAAAAATTAATAGCATATTATGTACAAAATATTTATATTTTTGCCATTCACATTAGGCTCCAACATGGTTCAGGTGGAACTGGCCTGTTCCCAGTTAATCAACTTAACAATCCTGATATTAGTATGTTTTTTTCATAATATATGTGTTTTACCCTCTAAATCTATGTGGGGATTTCTCTCTGAAAAAGACCCTGAATTTTTAAAAATTACCACATCTCCATATGGCTTCTGCCCACTAAACAATGATAAACAGTTTTGTAAAAGAGTATTTTCTGAAATATTTTGTGAGGAAGTAAAGAGCAACCCACTTGGGAACAGTCCAAAATGTGACCACTTTTTTGCTAGATTACTAGCATAAAATTCTAATGAAGCTGTGGCAAAGACCCTTCACAGACTTCAAGAACAGACAGGAGAATTCCTCCTGCTGACATGTTCTCAAGTCAGAGCTGCACCCAACTTGGATCCTCCCGAGGCAAAGAAGGCCCACAAGGTCATTGAACTAGCTGTTCTGTCACAGGGAGAATATATATTATAAATTACCAAATAATACATCTAATAAAACTAATAATTACAAAATGCTAACTTGAACATAGTTTGATTAAATTTAATTTTGAATGAAAATGTTTAATCTTTAATACACCATATTTATCTTAATGCTGATAGATGAGAATTTACTGCCAGAAAGTTATAACTTAATGCTCTCTGATAAAGAATGCAAGTCCAAGGAGAATTCAAGCATCAATTATTTATAAGCAGACTTGCTGCTGTGTCCCCATGTGAAGGTAGCAAAACTTCTGTCATAACGTTGATGCACCCCTGCATCATCTGACCACGATGATCTCATCTGAAAGAGACCAGAAGTATGGCACAACCTGGAACTTCAAGAAACCTTAGTAGAGGTGAGGCCACAATGATACCCTAGAGAACATCTGTGAGGACAAGATCAAGGAATACTGCATTCATGCCATACATTAAGAGTTTCTGAGTGGCAAACCACTCTCCCATGCTAGGTTGTGTGAGCAGCAGACCACTTACCCCTTATGCAAGCCCTAAGCATGAGGCTAAGTGTTGCAGTCCCTGCTCTTGATCCATTGCCCACTCCTTAAATGGTTTCTACAGGGATATTTGGCCAGAAATTGCATTGGTGGCTGCCTGTAATCTGTTAAGCTACTGCCTGAGTATATATATACATTGTAACTGCACAATAAAATGAGACCCCCTTCCTGCTTGGTCTCCAGAGGTCTTGATTAGAGACTTCACGGCCACAGTCTCTTCCACACTTTTCCATGGAACCCCTCACTGGACAAGAAAGAACCCACACAAACATCAATACATAGCACTTGTGTTTTTTGAAGGTTTGGAAAAAAACTCTTTGTAATGTGACTCTCCTGACCTCTAATGAATGTCAGTATGTTTAGCATTTCCATCACCACATCTTTGATATTTGGATATTTACTCACTTAGTCTTTGTACAAGAGAAGGTTATTCCTCCATTAGAATTCACTGGGTGATCTTTGCTTTTCTTAAAGCATTTATTAGGCTGGAGATAATGAAAAGAACTTTCTGCATCCTGCCATTCTCTAAGAATGACAGTTCCTTCATACTCTTTAAAAAAGCATTCAACTTGTCCATGAGTTCCTTTTTTTCTTTTAATCTATGCAGAAGGTTTTACTTTTCTTCAGGCTGCTTTTCACATCATACCTAAAAGTCAACTGATGGAGTAATTCTGAGTGAGAAAAAAATACTCACCAATAAAGTGATGATAGGTAGGCCTACCTACATCTTCTATGGAGGTTGTAATAACTGACTTGTGGCCTCAGGTTATTGGGAGAAAATAACTTCAGTTTCAACTCACTAAGCTTGTCATATCTTAGCCTAAATTCAGTCTCCACAGATAATTTTAGGTCCTCCAAGACATCTATTCACCACAGGACTCTGCAAAGTAACCATGGATCCACTAGCTACAACATAAACCAGGGGATCATCCCCAAATTTACCTGGGACCAAACCAAACCAGTAACTGTTCTTCTTCTGCAGGATTCAACACCCTGACCATGAGAGTCATATTCACTAATGGAAAAAAAAATCTAGTACAATTTTCAACTGCATTGACCATATGCAACTTTGCTTTGCTTTTGATCAACATATTAATTTAATCACTAATGAAACATTTTAGACTGAATATAATCATGATATACACTTTTTAAAATTTCCTTTCTAAATATTTATTTTCTAGTTGAAGGTGGACACAATATCTTTATTTCATTTATATGTGACACTGAGGTTTTAAACTGGTGCCTCACATGTGCTAGATGATCAATCTACCACTGAGGCAAAATCCCAGTCTCTCATAATATACACTTTGATGTCTATGTTTTTGTTCAAAATAGTGTTTTAATTCATCCATGTTTTTCTGTGGATAAGCAGTTTGCTTATTTTATTTAATCTATTTATTTATTTTCTTTGCACCAGGGATGGAACCCAGGGGCACTTTATCACTGAGTCACATCCCTAGCCCTTTTATCTCTTTTTTTTGGGACAGAGTCTCTCTAATTTTCTTAGGATGTTTCAAAGTGGCTGAGGCTGGATTTAAATTATGATCCTCCTGCCTCAGCCTCCAAAGCTGCTGGGATTACAGGCATCACATTCATTATGTCTGAATAATTTGACATTTTATGAATATGTAAAAAAAACATGCTGAACATCTGGAAACTTTAGTTGTAGGCAAATTTTAAAATGGAAACAAACACAGGTAGGATTGAATAGTTCTTGTGTTCTATTGTATATCTACAATGATATATGATATGTGCCACAGTCTGGCTGGGCACAAATGCCGCAGTCTGGCTGGGCACACAATCACGAGCCACCACACAGCTTGTAGATTCAAACAGCAACTCTTTATTCCCGAACTCACACCAGCCGTCTACAATCACGTTCTGGGGAAATCCACGTTCTCTGCCCAAATCCACGTTCTCTGCCCAAATCCACGTTCTCTGCCCAAATCCACGTTCTCTGCCCAAATCCACCTCCACCGGGCTTCTATCTCCAAAATATACTGTCTAAATCACGTGAGAACTCAAGGGGAACTCAGGCAGCAGGATACGCCCTATTCCCAGGAGGAATAATCTTAAACCTTAAACCTGGAACCTAAACTGGGAACGCCCTAAACACGATTTATCTTAAAACCGGGAACACCCAAATCTGCCTTGGTCCTTGAGCAAGGTCACCTACATTCAATGTCGCTGCAACATGTCAGCAACATGGGGTACACTGGCAAGGAAATTGTCATACCTACTTGGCTAATGGCTCCCAGCATCTCCCCCCTTCTGATTAATTAAACAACAAGCAATGTGGCTTAAGGACCGTGTCTGGTAGGTTGTCCAATTCAACATATGGTTCTTACCCGTCATCGGAAAACTGACCTTTAGGCGTCAGCCTCCTGTCTTAGGTTGATACCACTGCAATTGAATCATACCCGTCACTGACTACCGGTCCAGCATACAGCCATACTTGTGGATAGGTCTATGCACCAGTGGGGGGGTGAGGTTCTTTGCCTCACCTCTGTTGGCCCCCAAATTTGGCCTTGGTGCCAGTGGGGGAGTGAGGTTAATGTGGCTTATGGACCGTGCCTGGTAGGTTGTCCAATTCAACATATGGTTCTTACCCGTCATCGGAAAACTGACCTTTAGGCGTCAGCCTCCTGTCTTAGGTTGATACCACTGCAATTGGATCATACCCGTCACTGACTACCGGTCCAGCATAAGCCATTGGCCCCCAAATTTTAGACCATCACTAGCAGAAGGGAGGAGGATACAGAAATGCCACGACACCAAGCCAATTGACGGCTCCTTGGGAAAAAATTGCATCACTGGTGACACCATCAGCAAAGATATGTCAGCACTACCACAATTAACATGGGGTGCGCTGGCAAGGAAATAAAAATTGCATCACTAGTGACACCATCAGCAAAGATATGCCAGCATTAACACAATTCGCTGCACCAAACGATAGTTACATAGTCCAGGCAAGTTCTGCAAGCAGTTCAAAGCAGAGGAATCTATCAATATGTCCATTTCCTCCCAAAATCCGTTTCCTCCCAAAGTAAGTTGACTCTTTGATTGAGCATTACTTGTTGAGTTCTTCACCGGCACTGGGATGGAGATAGGAATTCTGGCAATGATGCTAAAGAGACATTATCCTGAAAAGAATTATTAAATATAATGAAAAGGAAAGGTGAAAGTAAACAAACAGATCTGTTAACCTACTTTAAAAACAATCCTTAACAGCCTTTTACCTAATTTAAACTAGTAAACAAACAGATCTGTTAACCACCTTTAAAAACAATCCTTAACAGCTGTTTACCTAATTTAAATTAAACCATTTAAATCACGTGAATAAAAATAATAATAATTCGGATCCATTTTTTCATGAGCGCTCCTCATATAAGAAATATGGACATACGCACATACAGACATACAACACAAAACACAAGAGTGTACACAAACGTACAACACATAAGAAAATAGTAAAGGCCTTGTAGCTTTACCTAGGTGAAATCTCCATTGCAATGTTTAAAAACTCCACAGTCAAAAAATAAAACTGATCAGAAAAACATTAACCTAGGTTTGTATGAGCTCAAAAAATAAAAATAGAACCTTATGATGTGGAAAAATGCAATAATAAAATAGCTATTGAAAAAAGCATCCTGGTTAATCACTGTCGCAGATGTAAGAATGGCCAAGCTGGAGTTCTGGATATCAGCTGTTATGGATTTGAGTCAAATCATCTTCTTTTCAATCTGTAGAGACTGTTTTAGTTAATCTTTCTGGAATCCAAATGGGCTGCTGTTCTCCCTGTGGAAAAACACAAACAGACCCCCGACTCCAGACAATCACTGGGTCAGGACCTTTCCATTGTCCTGTTAGAATATCTTTCCAAAGTACTTTAGGCTTATGTACATTTTTTGGATACATATGCCTTTCCGCAGCACTAAGTCCTGATGAATCCAAATTTAAAAAGTTTAGAGTAAAAAGCGTTATTTTAAGTTTATCTTTGGGGGATATATACCCCTTTCCAATTCCCTCTTTTTGCTTTAATAAGTATGTTTTAATAGTTTGATGAGCTCTTTCAACTATGCCTTGTCCCTGTGGATTGTATGGGATTCCTGTTATATGAGTAATACCAAATGATGAGCAAAATTGTTTAAAAGAGGTAGAGGTATAGCCAGGACCATTATCAGTTTTTAACTGTTTAGGAACGCCCACAGTGGCAAAATTTTGTAAGCAATGAGCTATAACATCTTTAGTTTTTTCTCCGGCATGAAGGGAGCCCATCAAAAATCCAGAAGAAGTATCGACTGTAACATGCAAATATTTTAATTTTCCAAATTCTGGCAAGTGTGTGACGTCCATCTGCCAAATATGGTTAGGTATCAGTCCTCTAGGATTGACTCCAAGATTAACTTGTGGTAAAAATGTCACACAATTTTGACATTGTTTTATTATATGTCTGGCTTGTTCCTTAGTTATTTTAAAACGCTTTTGTAAAGTATTAGCATTAACATGAAACCTTTTATGAAAATTTGTAGCTTCTTCAAATGTAGAGAAAATATGTATGTCATGTGTAGTTTTATCTGCTAAATCATTGCCTAAACTAAGGGCTCCAGGCAATCCTGTATGTGCCCTAATATGTCCTATAAAGAATGGATCTTTTCTGTCCCAGATTAGACTTTGTATAGTGGAAAACAAAGAGAAAACAGTAGAAGAAGGGGAAATCCTACCAGCATCTTCAAGAGATACTATAGCATTAACTACATACTGACTATCAGAAAATAAATTAAATACAGAATCTTTAAACATCAAAAAAGCTTGTAAAACTGCATTAAGCTCTACCTTTTGAGCTGATTGTTTGGGTACTAAAAATGTAAAAGTTTGATCAGGGGTAACTACTGCTGCTGTACCATTATTTGACCCATCAGTGAAAATATTTGGAGCATTCATGATAGGTGTTTTTCTTGTCATTTTAGGAAAAACTACAGGATGTTTAGACCAAAAAGACAACAAAGGATTAGATGGTAAATGATTATCAAATGTAACACTAGATTTACACATGATTATTGCCCAAGTATTTAACTCATTAGCTAACTCATCAATTTGATCCATAGTATATGGAGTAAGAATTTTATTGGGAGAAATTCCAAACACTCCCTTCGCTGCTTTTATTCCTTTGAGTATTAATTGTCCTACAGCCTCAGGATACCTAGTAAGAATAGTGTTAGGAGAATAAGATAAATGTATCCACAATAATGGACCTTCTTGCCAAAATACTCCTGTAGGAATATTTTTTGTTGGTAGTACAATAAATAATAAAGGCAAACTTATATCAATTCTATCCAAATGCATATTTTCCATATATGTTTCAATAATTTTTAATGCCTTTCTTGCTTTAGGAGTTAACATGCGGGGTGAATTTGGATCTGATGGACCTTTTAGAATATCAAATAAAGGTCCCAATTCTCCTGTTGGTATACCTAGATAAGGCCTTATCCAATTTATGTCTCCCAATAACTTTTGAAAGTCGTTAAGTGATTTGAGTTGATCTACTCGTATTTGAATTTTTGGTGGACGGACCATGGTTGAGGATAATAGAACTCCTAAATAATTAATTGGAAAATTTAATTGTACTTTATCTATTGCTATCTCTAGATTATATTTTTTAATAAGTTTGTAAGTGTGGCATAACATTCCAGCAATGTGTTTTTATCTTTATGTGCTAATAACACATCATCTATATAGTGAAATATTTGTAGTTCAGGATTTTGATTTAAAAGTGGCTGAATTGCTTTGTTAACATAGATTTGACACATAGTGGGACTGTTAGCCATCCCTTGAGGGAGTACTTTCCATTCATATCTCTGATCAGGACCTTCATGATTTAATGCAGGGATAGTAAATGCAAAACGTGGACTATCCTCGGGATGAATTGGAATAAAAAAAAAAAAAAACAATCTTTAATATCTATAGCTAAAACATACCAGATTTTTGGCAAAGCAGACAATTGAGGAATCCCTGATTGAGCAGGTCACATAATAACTATCTCATTATTAATGGCTCTTAAATCTTGCAATAATCTCCATTTACCAGATTTCTTTTTGATGACAAAAATGGGAGTATTATGGGGAGATATGGAAGGTTGTATATATCCCTCCGCTAATTGTTGTTTGACCAGATCATGGGCTACTTGAATCTTTTCTTTAGTCAGGGGCCACTGATGAACCCACAATGGTCTTTCTGATTTCCAAGTAATTTTGATTGTCTCAGTGGCCCTTTCTGAAAATCCAACCCATGTCTGTCTGTTCCTTGATCTATTTGTATTGGTGCTGCTATACCTTGTTCTTTTTCTCCTAATCTTTCTTCTTTCCTAAAACCTTGTCTAGCCCTAGTAGTGGGCGCATTAGGATTGATGTTATTTGTTAACGTCAAACCTAATTGATCTAGGACATCTCATCCCCATAAATTTATAGGAAGATGATCCAATACATATGGCTGTATAGTTCCTTCACATCCTTCAGGATCCTTCCAATCTAATATCATAGAACTTCTATGGAGATTAGTCGCCACTCCTAGACCTCGAAGCGTTTGAGTGGCTTGTTGTAATGGCCAATGTTTTGGCCATTCTTGACGAGATATGATGCTAAGGTCAACACCTGTGTCCAATAGCTCATTAAACTCATGTCCTTGAATATTTAGTTTTAGCATTGGGCGAGAATCTAGATTTAAAGACAGCATAGCCCAATCTACACCTGTGGAGCCTAATCCCCTGGAACCTCTTTCTACACTATGGCTGGAGAATTTATCATGTAGGCTGGGTATTATTAACAACTGTGCTATTCTATCTCCTGGTGAAATTACTGATATACCTCTTGGAGAACTAGCTATAATTTTTATTTCACCTACATAATCGGGATAAATTACCCCAGGACTTATCATAAGTCCTTTTAATGTAGATGAACTACGTCCCAATAATAAGCCTACTGTTCCTTGGGGAAGAGGTCCTTTTACTCCTGTGGGAATGATTTGAACTCCCATCTCTGGAGTTAGTACTGCTCTGGCACAGGTGCAGATGTCCAACCCTGTGCTCCCTCGGGTTTGTCTGATGAGGGATTTAATGGACAATGTGTCCTGGGCATTACCCTGATGGTGTTGCTTTGTTCCTGCACTGCCCCATATATTTGTGGTTGAGGGCCCCGGAGCATTGGGCCCCCCAGTCCGTTTTTTGGCAATGGAGCCTGATGCCTTTCTCCACGATATCCGTTTTTTGATAAGAGAGTACCTCTATGGTGGTTTGAGAACGGCATTCATTAGCCCAATGTCTCCCTCTACGGCATCGTGGGCAAATACCCGGTATTCTATTCCTTTGATACCTACTTTTGTTAAACCCTCCTCCTATGGGGCAATTCCTTTTAAAATGTCCTGTTTGTTCACAATTGTAGCATGTTTTTGGCCTGGCATCTAAAGCCTGTTGTACTGCAGCTGCCAAGACTTGCCCTTGTTCATTAATGTCTCTACATAATTTAATATATGTGTTTAAATCTTCATGTCTCCATGGTCTAATGACCTCTCTGCAGCAATGATTTGCTTGGTCATAAGCCAGTTGTTTTATTAATGGCATTGCCTGTTCTGTATCCCCCAAAATTCTGGAAGCTCTTTGAAGAAGCCTATCTACAAATTCAGCGTAAGGTTCATTAGTTCTCTGTATTACCTTAGATAGCTGACCTTGTAAATCTTCATGTCCTTGTAAAGCCTTCCATCCCCTAACTGCGTCTGCAGCAATTTGTGCATATATAGCAGGATCATATTCAATTTGTTGCTGTTGACCCTCATAAGGTCCTTTTCCTACCAACATATCTAGATTTCTTTGAGGGTAACCGGCTGCTGCATTTCGCCTAGCTGTCTCCGTGCAAAATTCCTCATTGGCAACCTTCCATAACAAATATTGTCCTCCATTTAGCACAGATTTACACATGCTAGCCCAATCTGCTGGTGTCATGTCCAAGTTAGTAATGGACTCGACCATGCTTACCATGAAGGGTGCTTGGGGACCATAGGTTGTTACAGCCTCCTTTAACTGCTTCACTGTTTTAAAATCTAAAGCACAGTGAATTTGCTGCCCTCCTCCTACCTGTTCAAGTACAGGGCATGCTAATCTTTGAGGTCCTGTCTCAGGATCCCATTTATCAACTACGGGGTTTGAGGGCCACTCAGCTGTCTCCATCGGTGGGGCTGTTGGTTGAATTACGCCCTCTGGTGATAAAACGGAGTTAGTAACAGCCTCCTGTTGTGGCCTTTTTCCTAATAACCCCTTTTCCTTTAAATTTTCTTCCCCTGTCTGACTAGCTCGAGAGACCTTCTCTTTTGCTTGATCTAAAATGTCTTTCTCCATGGTCTGAACCTCTAACAATTTACTTAACACCTTTTCCATTTGTTTTTTACTAATTTCTAATCTACTATAAAGATAACGCAACCCAATAAGATAACACAAAACAAAACCGAAACTGAATGAAACAAAAACGGAATAAAAAATCGTTGTATCAATTTTCTCTTCCTCAGGGCCGACAAACTTCAAACCTTTAGCCAACCATTTTTCCCAGTTTGCCTGAGAAATTTCTAGGGATAGGCAGCTTGAAAGAAAAACAAAATAAATCAAAACAAGAACACATTGTTTTTTGAAATGGTCACCCATTCTCTCGCTCTTCCTCAGGGGCGAACAATTTCATTTACCTTCTCTTCAGATGTTCCCCGTACGGACCGCCAAATGCCGCAGTCTGGCTGGGCACAAAATCACGAGCCACTCACAGCCTTGTAGATTCAAACAGCAACTCTTTATTCCCGAACTCACACCGGCACTCTACACACGTTCTGGGGAAATCCACGTTCTCCGCCCAATTCACGTTCTGGGCGAAATCCCAAAATACTCTCTGAATCCCACGAGAACTCAGTGAGAACTCAACGGGAACTCAAGGATCAGGCACACCTGAGGCAGCAGGATACGCCCTATTCCCAGCAGGGTACACCTTAAACCTGGAACCGCCCTAAACCCGGATTGTCCTAAACCGGGAATGCCCTAAACCCCGATCCACCCTAAACCCGGATCCGCCCTGTTCCTTGAGCAAGGTCACATTACATGCAATGACACTGCAAATGACCTGGGTCATGCCATGCGTCATTCTTACTTAGCAATGGCCCTCAGCAAGTAGTATATATCCATTTCCATATATATATATATATATATATATATATATATATATATATATATATATTTCTTTATCTTGTGGTGAGATAATATCCTAATGAAAGTTTGAAGTGCACTTACATAATTGAAGATCATGTTAAGCCCTCCTACCCCACATACTTTTTTGGGCACCATAACATCCAGTTTCCTGCCCCTACCCCACCAACCCCCTAAAAAGTGGTCATGATCCTGGCCTTCTCAGGTAATCCACAGCCCCTCCACTGCCATCTAATGGAGAGCTACCCTTCTGTGAATAACCCTGTCCTGAGCTCCCAGGATCCCTGGGTCTATTAAGGCCTTGGGATAAAACACTGTTGCCCATCTCCCACCACTTTTAGCATTAGAAAGAGGCCTGGCTCACTTCAGGGAATCTAAAACACACTCTGGCACCCACCTGAGCCCAGCCTGGCCCAGAGCACAACCATCCTTTTGCACCTGCCTTTCCCCATCTCCTTCTGACAGTATGAAGGTGGTACACTCTCCATTGCCCAGGGGATAAGGGCCACTAGGGTTGTGCCACCATCAATGTTTGCCACCCTTAGCACAGTATGGCCACTCATAAATTCCTATTGGCATTCATATCGCTCCTTTGTGTGAAGACATATGGAGAGGGGCAGCAAGGAGGAAAACTTCTGCCCCCACATCAGGCCAAGAAAAAGACCGAGCAGACCCTGACTCCAAACCAGCTTTTCTTCTAGGAATTCTTGGGCCTGCAACCCTGGAACCTGGGGACAATGTCTGGCCTGAGTGGGGAAGACGGCATCAGCATGGGAATGGCTTAGGCAGGTGAGGGAGAAAGAGCCAATGCTCACTGTATTCAAATGATGGACATTGTAGCTAAGATAAAGATTAGTTTCCAACTATAGGTAGATGCAAACTATTATTGAATTAAATAGTTTTTATTTAAATTTCTTTACAAAAGTCTTTTTTTTTTCTTTTCTTAAGTCACTTTGTTCCAGGTTAGAGTATTAACAGCAGATGCTTTCAGTTCATGGGAAATATATTTTTTTAAAACAACAACAAAAAAGAATTCTTTGAATGAATACTAATGCTGTTAATGGAGGAAAAAATGACTTGTTGAGGCACATCAGGAAAATTGACAATATTAAAATCATGTTTAGGATAGACTAGAAAGAAATCATAATTAATAAAAGAATAAGTGCAAATCATTAAAACGATTTTTAAAAATTTGAAAATGTCTTTCCCCCACAAGCCTGCAGAACCCTCATTGGATTTGGTAGAAAATAGCAGCATAAAATCTTTTAGGTTCTAAGGTGGAAACTAAAGACAAAGAAAAATGTTGATGGCTTCAGAAGTTCTTTTTCTCCTTATGAGTTTTTTAAAAATTATTAGTACTTTTAACTTGATGGACAGATACTGAAAAAATTTGGTGGCCCAGGGATAATTGCCCCACCTCTCCACCTCCTATGCCCTACACCCATATTTCTTTTTTTTTCTTCTCATCCACCTTTGGTGGAGGAGGAGAAGGAGGAGGAAAAGGAGGGGGAGGGGGAGTTGAAGAGGAGGAGGAGGAGTTGGGGAGGAGGAGGAGGAGAAGAAGGAGAGGATGGAAGGAGGAGGAGGAGTTGGGGAGGAGGAGGAGGAGGAGGAGGAGAAGGAGAGGATGGAAGGAGGAGGAAGAGTTGGGGAGGAGGAGGAGAAGAAGAAGGAGAGGAGGGAAGGAGGAGGAGGAGTTGGGGAGGAGGAGGAGGAGAAGAAGGAGAGGAGGGAAGGAGGAGGAGGAGTTGGGGAGGAGGAGGAGGAGAAGAAGGAGAGGAGGGAAGGAGGAGGAGGAGTTGGGGAGGAGGAGGAGAAGAAGGAGAGGAGGGAAGGAGGAGGAGGAGTTGGGGAGGAGGAGTTGGGGAGTAGGAGGAGGGAGGGAGGAGCAGGAGGAGGAGTTGGGGAGGAGGAGGAGGAGTTGGGGAGGAGGAGGAGAAGAAGGAGAGGAGGGAAGGAGGAGGAGGAGTTGGGGAGTAGGAGGAGGGAGGGAGGAGCAGGAGGAGGAGTTGGGGAGGAGGAGGAGGAGTTGGGGAGGAGGAGGGGCTGGGGAGGAGGAGGAGAAGAAGGAGAGGAGGGAAGGAGGAGGAGGAGGAGTTGGGGAGGAGGAGTTGGGGAGTAGGAGGAGGGAGGGAGGAGCAGGAGGAGGAGTTGGGGAGGAGGAGGAGGAGTTGGGGAGGAGGAGGAGGGAGGGAGGAGAAGGAGGAGGAGTTGGGGAGGAGGAGGAGGAGTTGGGGAGGAGGAGGGGCTGGGGAGGAGGAGGAGGAAAAAGAGCGGAGGGAAGGAGAAGGAGGAGAAGTTGGGGAGGAGGAGTTGGGGAGGAGGAGTTGGGGAGGAGGAGTTGGGGAGGAGGAAGAAGAGGAGAGCAGGGGAGGAGTTGGAGGAGGAGGAGTTGGAGGATGAGGAGGACTAGGAAGAAGAAGAGTTGGAGGAGGAGGAGTTGGGGAGAAGGTGGAGGAGGAGGAGGGAGTTGGGGGAGGATCTCCATTGAAATAAACAACCAGGCAGCAGTTATTAACGTGGAAACACGGCAGCTGCAGCCTCAGCTACAGCTTTGGTGGGGAAGGTCAGCGCCCAAGGCAGCCAGCACTTGACAGTGGGACTGACTGGAGCGGGTAACCTAGCCTTCCCCAGGGGCTGCGAGGGCGGCTGGGAGGCAGGAGGGGGGCTCCGCATCCCCACTCACAGCCGTGACTGCCCTTCCTGCGCGGAGTCTGGAGGAGCCATGCGCCCCAAAAGGGCTGTTATTGGATACTGGCACCTCTGCCCGAGTGTGCGGAATATGGAAGTTGCATCCCTGATGCCCCAGAGCTGGGGAGTTGGGGTTTGGGGTGGGGAGGGCGGGAAGCGGCTGGGGAGACACGGAGTGCCGGGGAGAGAAAGAAGGAGCTTCAGCTTCTTGCCAGAGCTGGGAAGAGGAGTCCTGAATCGCGAGGCAGGTGGAGGCGTCAGCCAGGGGCAGGCAGAAGTGAGCACCAAGGCAAGGCCCCCACTGGAGGAGGGAGTGCCTGCCGCCCAGACTCGCGGAGGTGAGTGAGAGCCAAGGCTCTGGCTCTACCAAGGGCAGCGGGGCTGAGCTGGGCAGGTGACTCCCGAGAAGGTGCATTCTTTGAGAGAAACATTTTGCGGCTGTAGCGCAGGGAAGTCATGGGGACGTGTGGAGGTGAAGCAGAATGTCCAAGCCAGTAGGCTGAGCCTCCAGGAGGAGGAGATGGAGAAGAGGAGGAGGAGAGCCCCTCCTGGCAGGTGGCTGGTCCATGTCAGCTCTGGGGCAGAGGGCAAGGGGCGCTGCTCCCCACAGGCTGATGGGAAGGAGCTGCAGCGGGCAGGGCGGCAGTGGCTTGGGCCTAGCTGGCCAGGCCACAGTGGGGCCAGGGAGCGGGACCGGTCGCGATGCAGGCAGGGAGCTGTCAGGACCACAGTGGGGTCGGGGAGCTAGGGGACAGGACGGGGAGCTGGGGGCGGGGCTTCGGTGGGGACTGGGAGCCTGGGCCAGGCTGTGGAGGTGCTGAGCTGTGCTCACCCCTGACTTCAGTTTCTGGGTGCAAGCATGTGTGCTGGAGGTGTGCTGGGGCAGGGTGGGGCTGGAGGGGACCACCCATATTTCTTTAGCTTGTCCCTCACTTGTTCTATAAAATAAATTAGGCACAAATGCTAAGTCCCCTGTAGCTAGTGTCCAGTGGCCTTTCTTCAGCCTCCTGTGGTGAAATGAAGGCAGGGCTGTGTAAATAGCCTTTCTGCTCCTCTCACTGCTCTTGGAAGGGAGGCTGTGTGGAGGTTTTAACAGTGTCAACACCAGGAGGAATACCTGTCTGGGTGTTCACTGAAGTCTTTTCTCTGGGCACTGCTGCTGTTTGCAGAAGGCCCAGAGTGCAGGGAGAGACACTCATTTCACAGCAGAAGTTGAGAATCTCACTTTGGTGAGTGACTGCAATGGCACAGGCAATGTGCCTCCTGCACAAGAAACAATTTCAAAGTATATGAGATATTTTTCTGCACTAATCTAATATTTAACTTCTTTTTGTAGTCTTTAAGTTATCTAGTTCATGTTCTTCTTTTGGCCAGTATTTTTTTTTTCTTATTTATACATAAAATCGTGCAAAGGTACCTTTTGTAACCTTCTCATCCCAGCTAGCACCTGCCTAGTACCTGAAGCAGCAATGCCTTTTTATGCTCTACAACAAAGAGATATCATATCCAAAGAGTATTAGGTAAGTTAAAAATAGCATATATAAGTTAGCACTTTCAACTCAAAAAAAAGGCATTTGGAATAATAGACTGAATTAGAAAGAGACAAGCCTGCACTGTAATGGTAGTTCTCTTAGAGATATAAACTAGAGCAGGCACCACATGAACTCAGATTTTAATTTGTAAAATGAAGTAGTTACATTGCTGAATTCTAACATCTTTTCAGCTCAAAATTGTATTTATGGAGTTCTTGATGTCTAAAAATTTTTCTTTATGAAAAGAACCAATTACTCTCAAGTTATCTTTTATCCATTATAATTAAATTATTCCTTTGTACATGGAATAAAAAAGAAATTATTAAATTTTTTGAAGACATCTGAATAACATTTGGTTATGTGGTCTGCCTATTTTTAATGTCATTATGACTTGCAAAATTGAAAACTGCAGAGGAATGGAAAACTCTCTAAACTTAAGGATGTTAATCTCAAAATGTGGTTTTAAAATTAGGCACTTCACCATATGACACAAGAAGAGAAAGATAAGAAACCAAGTAAAATACTAGTAAACTCTAACAGAAACTCTCTTTCCAAAATTAGACTTATTAATCTTCACCTGTGAGACTCCATTTTCTTATAGCGGGCTTATTGTTTAATATACAAGACTCTCTCTCCTCCCCACTAAACTTACTTAGAAAATTACACTGATTCTAGGGCTTCTGCCCAAGTTTCTTCCTTATGAACCATTGACATTTCTGCAAACCTCCTCTAAATATTGTGAAACATAGAAGTGGCTTTTTATTTTGAAAAGTAGTTGTGATTTAGGATTATCAGTGAAACCTCTTGGGGCTTTATTGAATCATGTCACCAGGTGTCAGTAATAATGCTGGCCACAACATAATGTATTGACATGTATAAAACAATATATTATAAATTAGAAAAAAATATGTGTTTTTTCATAACTTATCAGCATTATTATGCCACAAAACAATGCAGTCTTATGAATAATACAGAACTCTTTGTGAGCATTATGGTGCTGTAGGTAATAAATTTACACTGTTCTCTGCCCTGCCAGGAGAGTTGTAAAGCAGAATATATTAGTTCAACTTTGTGATAATAAATATTTTAGTATGTCAGTAGGTTCTAGTTAACATTTAAAGGATAGTGTTAAAGGATAGTTTTCTCTAAATGGTTCTGGGAGTGTTTATACTGGATCTGACTCTCCTGGGTAATGTTTCAGTGAGTGATATGATCAGATAACAAGTGACAGTATTTCTCAAGTATTGATATTGTGATATCTCCTGTAGTTTTATTGCCTGGAGTAGCTGATTTTGTCTTAACTGGATCTGTAGTTCTTTGTGTCTATTTTTAATATAATTTTTTAAAGTGGCTTATAAACTTGTGCACCTATTCTAAGTTATCTCACCCTTCTTTCTCAATTATTTTTGCATGGATCAGGAATCCATAAGTCTTTACTTTTCTTGTTTTATCCTCTTGAAAAAATACAGATAACCTTATAGGAAATTATTCTCTTGAAAATGAAATAGCCATCAATTCATCACCTCTTCATGTGTTTCCAATTGTAATAAGACATCTGCATTGGTAGCAAATCACAATTGAATATAAAAATAGAATTTAGAGTAACATATTTACATAAATTTTGTGAGAAAAGCCAAGCTTTCTGTGTGTATTAATTTCTCCTACAATAACAGTAAGGATTGTGATTTGTGCATTGGAATAAAAACTCTGACATTAAATCATTTTTTTGGCTGAGAAAATACAACTGAATTTTTAACATGTTAAAATTTTCTCACAGGAAAACAAGAAGAAATAAATTTATAAGAAGCACTTTATTGAAGGTAATAGCTTTTCTACAAGGGGTGAAACATTTTATTTGGTTTTTATTGTATTAAAACTGCATAGACTAATTCTGAGAAAGTACTTAAGCACTTTATTTTTTATATACATTTTTGGATGTCGATGGGCCTTTATTTTGTTCATTTATTTATATGCAGTGCTTAGATGGAACCTTGTGCCTCAAACATGCTAAGCCAATGTTCTACCACTGAGTTACAATCCCAGCTCCAGCCACAAGCCCAGGTCTTTCAGCTCTTTCTTGATGTGTAGAATTTCTTACCCATGCCTCTACTGTCTTGATCTAAGTATTCATACATTTACTTCACACTGATACAGTGATTTGATGCACAAACATAGTACCATTTACTGCAGCATAACATCATGGTTTATAACTTAAGTCCATTTTAAGCATTCAAGCTAATTAGAGTCATAAAACTATAAGAATAATGCCTTTTAATCCACTAGTATATTAACCTATATAAGAGAGGTGTGGTTTTTATACAAAAAAATCCTGAAGCAGTCCTGAAAAATATTTGGACTGAAACAGGTGGAAAATAATAGTTGAGGCCCACTGCTCTTTTATGTTGTACTAATATTAATGCAGAGACCATTGGGAGCAGCACACTAGCTGAACTGAATAAAGATTGCCATTTTTGAAGAAAATCAGTCCTTTTCCATGAACTCCTCTTTGTTTTGCTTTGTGAGCATACCCTATAGAAGAAAATAGAATTCTGATTTTGAGGGAAAATCTGGACCTCCAGTAATTGTTATAGTAGAATAGGAAATGTTGACAGCAAGAGTATGCTATCAAATACTTAGCATAGGACTATCTACTTCTTTGAAAGAAGGCTCTGTGGTAAATATAAAATACTTGTCATATCCTTTCTTTTGGATTCATAAATGCAAGAGTTTTATTTGATGTTTGAGATCCATTGTGCTTTGAAATATAATCCTCGAGAGGATCCAACATGGCGGTGGGCACGGAGAGATCAAGTCTCTGACCTCTTCATCTGCGCAGGCATAGGGAGTCGTAAATTGTCTAAATACTGTTTTCTCAGAATCACTAGGCAATGCTGAGGTGACATGGATCTGGGGCGAACAGTCTGGGCCCCTCAGAACACACACACCGAGCCCGGATTGGCTGCATTCAAGTTCCAGTTCACCTGCTTCTCGTGACTCAGCACTAACGATCCCGCTGAAATATCTGGTCAGCTCTTCTGAACTTACAGAGGTAAAAGCCAACCGAGCCTGCATATGCAGTGGCTACAGGATTGAAACGGGGCTTGGGAAAGACAGTCAGGACCCACCCATTGCATTGGTCACCCGGCAAAGGGAACGAACGGTCACCATTTGAATGGGATACCACAATGGCAGAGAACTGACATCACGGGCGGAGGAGATAACTTCATTGAAACCAGCGCGACAGGTGTGTAATCCCCTAGCCATCTCTCTCCACACAGCAGGGAAACCTTAAGGGCCCCTCCAAGCTCTCCCGTAAGGGCCCCTCCCAGCTCTCCCGTGAGCAAGATAGCCAGACCGAGGGAATCAGGAGCGCGGAACTCCCAGCTACCGCTCCCACCAGTGCTGACAAATGAGGTCTCTTGCACAAGCTACCGGGGGCGTGGCTACCGGAGGGCAAGCAAATTCGCTGGGGGTTTTCAGCCCCAAGCTCTACAAACTTAGGGTCTGAGGGAGGCAAACAGGGAGAGTGTGCCCAGGCATTCATGAAAACAGGGCTCCCAGGAGCAGCAGACCTGGCATGTAGCCAGTATTGTGGTGAGTGGGGCCTGGCTTGAGGAAACACAAGAGAAGGCCCTAGGCACTCAGGATTAGAGACCCACCCAGTCTGGGAGGAAGAGCTGCTGCACTGTGATTGGTTCCCACCTTTTGAGAGGAGAAGCTTGGCCCAGTGGGCACAGCTCCACTTACTGGAAGAGAAGTTAATCGAACTCTATGACTGCATTTATTATTATTATTAATTTTTTTCTCTCTTTTTTTTTCCTTTTTCTTTCATTTTCATTTTTTTGTTGTTGTTCTTTAACTTTTTTAATGTTTTTATTTTTTTATTTTATTATTATTATTATTATTATTAATTTTTTAAATTTTAATTTTCATTTTTTTATTATCATTATTATTTTTTTTTAAAAAAAATCTTTCTTTATTTTCTATTTTTTCTTTTGTCTTTTCATTTCTTTTCAATTTTCTTATTGTCCCTTCCTTGAATTCTACCTGCCTACTCTCATTCTCTTTAGTGACTTCTTCCCTTCCCTTCTAATATCTTTCCTCCCAAGCATCAAATGAATTTATAAGAGTAAACAGTAACTCAGCAGTCAAACATAAAAAGAAGTAACATGAGCAGCATAAAAAAAGCAAGGACGAAAAGGAGGACAAACAATGAAGGACAGCCTAAATATTCAGGAGGACCTAGAGTCATCAGAAAAAATGGTCATATAAAGGACTCAAGGAATATCTCATACAGATGGAATGGAACCTTAAAGAGGATACAAGACAGCAAATCCAAACAGTGAAATATCACATTGAAAATAAATTACATAAACAGATAAAAGAAGAAGTTAAGCATCTTTATCAGGAGATAGAGATTATAAAAAAAATCAAACAATAATTCTAGAAATGAAGGAAATGATAAACCAAATTAAAAACTCAATTGAGAGTATCACTAACAGAGTGGAGCAAGTAGAAGCCAGAAGGTCAGATAATGAAGACAAAATATATCATCTTGAAAAGAGTCTAGCCAACTCAGAAAGGCTGGTAAAAAATCACGAGAAGATATGGGATATCCCAAGAGATATGGGATAACATAAAAAAAAACAAACTTATGAGTCATCGGGATAGAGGAAGGTACAGAGATTCAAACCTAGGGAATGAGTAACCTGCTACATGAAATAATTACAGAAAACTTTCCAGAAATAAAAAAGGAAACAGATATACAAATTATAGATGCATACAGGACACCGAGCACACAAAATCACAGTAGACCAACGCCAAGACACATTGTTATGAAGATATCGAATACACAGAACAAAGAGAAAATATTAAAAGCTACAAGAGAAAGGAGGCAGATTACATTCAGGGGTAAACCAATAAGGTTAACAACGTATTTTTCATCACAGATGCTGAAAGCGAGAAGATCCTGGAACAACGTATTTCAAAAACTGAAAGAAAATGGATACCCACCAAGAATTCTGTATTCAGCAAAATTAAGCTTCAGGTACGACAACAAAATAAAAATCTTCATGATAAACAAAAGCTAAAAGAATTTGCAGCCAGAAAACCAGCATTGCAAAGCATCTTGAGCAAAACACTACACGAGGACAAAATGAAAAACAATAACCAAAACCATCAGTGGGAAGTGCCTCTGTAAAGACAGAGGGCGGGGGGAAAGCTAATCATGGAGAAACAAACTAAATTTAAAAAAGAAGATAAATAATCAAACATGGCTGGAAGTACAAATCATATATCAATAGTAACTCTAAACGTTAATGGCTTAAACTCTCCAATAAAGTGACATAGGCTGGTAACATGGATTAAAAAAAACAAATCCAACAATATGCTGCCTCCAGGAGACACATCTGATTGAAAAAGAATTACACAGGCTGAAGGTGAAAGTTTGGGAAAAAATATACCATGCACACGGTCCTCATAAGCAAGCAGGGGTGGCCATCCTCATATCGAATAAAATTGACTTCAAGACTAAGTTAATCAAAAGGGATAAGGAAGGACATTATATACTGTTAAAAGGAACCGTTCACCAACAAGACATAACAATTATCAATATTTATGCACCAAATAATGGTGCTGCCATGTTCATAAAACAAATTCTCCTCAAGCTCAAGAATCAAATAGACCACAACACAATAATTTTGGGTGACTTCAACACACCTCTCTCACCATTGGACAGATCCTCTAAACAAAAGTTGAATAAAGAAACTATAGAACTCAATATCACAATCAATAACCTAGACTTAACTGACATATATAGAATATATCAACCATCATCAAGTGGATATACTTTTTTCTCAGTAGCACATGGATCCTTCTCAAAAATAGACCATATATTATGCCATAGGGCAACCCTCAGTAAATATAAAGGGGTGGAGATAATACCATGCATTTTATCTGACCATAATGGAGTGAAACTGGAAATCAATGATAAAAGAAGGAAGGAAAAATCCTACATCACATGGAAAATGAACAATATGTTATTGAATGATCAATGGGTTACAGAAGACATAACGGAGAAAATCAAAAAATTCTTAGAGATAAATGAAAATACAGACACAACATATCGGAATCTATGGGACACAATGAAAGCAGTTTTAAGAGGGAAATTCATCACCTGGAGGTCATTCCTCAAAAAAAGAAAAAAAAAAAAAAAACAACAAATAAATGAGCTCACACTTCATCTCAAAGCCCTAGAAAAGGAAGAGCAAAACAACAGCAAATGTAGCACAAGGCAAGACATAATTAAAATCAGAGCGGAAATCAATGAAATTGAAACTAAAGAAACTATTGAAACAATTAACAAAACTAAAAGTTGGTTCTCCGAAAAAATAAATAAGATCAACAGACCCTTAGCCATGCTAACGAAGAGAAGAAGAGAGAAAACTCAAATTACTAACATACGGGATGAAAAAGGCAATATCACAACAGATGCTACACAAATACAGAAGACAATTAGAAATTATTTTGAAAATCTATATTCCAATAAAATAGAAGATAGTGAAGACATCGATAAATTTCTTAAGTCATATGATTTGCCCAGACTGAGTCAGGAGGATACTCACAACTTAAACAGACCAATATAAATGGATGAAATAGAAGAAGCAATCAAACAACTACCAACCAAGAAAAGCCCAAGACCGGATGGGTATACAGCGGAGTTTTACAAAACCTTTAAAGAAGAATTAATACCAATACTTTTCAAGTTATTTCAGGAAATAGAAAAAGAGGGAGCTCTTCCTAATTCATTCTATGAGTCTAACATCACCCTGATTCCGAAACCAGACAAAGACACCTCAAAGAAAGAAAACTACAGACCAATATCTCTGATGAACCTAGATGCAAAAATCCTCAATAAAATTCTGGCGAATCGGATACAAAGGTACATCAAAAAAATTGTGCACCATGATCAAGTAGGATTCATCCCTGGGATGCAAGGCTGGTTCAATATACGGAAATCAATAAATGTTATTCACCACATCAATAGACTTAAATATAAGAACCATATGATCATCTCGATAGATGCAGAAAAAGCATTCGACAAAGTACAGCATCCATTTATGTTCAAAACATTAGAAAAACTCGGGATAACAGGAACTTACCTCAACATTGTAAAAGCTATCTATGCTAAGCCTCAGGCTAGCATCATTCTGAATGGAGAAAAATTGAAGGCTTCCCTCTAAAATCTGGAACAAGTCAGGGATGCCCTCTATCACCACTTCTATTCAATATAGTTCTCAAAACACTGGTCAGAGCAATTATACAGACGTAAGAAATTAAAGGAATAAAAATAGGAAAAGAAGAACTTAAATTATCACTATTTGAGGAAGACATGATTCTATACCTAGAAGACCCAAAAGGGTCTACAAAAAAACTACTAGAACTAATAAAAGAATAAGCAAAGTGGCAGGATATAAAATCAACACGCATAAACCAAAGGCATTTCTGTATATCAGCCACAAAACGTCTGAAACGGAAATGAGAAAAAACACTCCATTCACAATATCCTCAAAAAATAAAAAATAAAATACTTGGGAATCAACCTAACAAAAGAGGTGAAAGATTTATACAATGAAAACTACAGAACCCTAAAAAGAGAAGTAGAAGAAGATCTTAGAAGACGGAAAAATATACCCTGTTCATGGATAGGCAGAACTAACATCATCAAAATGGCAATATTACCAAAAGTTCTTTATAGGTTTAATGCCATGCCAATCAAAATCCCAATGGCATTTCTTGTAGAAATAGATAAAGTAATCATGAAATTCATATGGAAAAATAAAAGACCCAGAATAGCAAAAGCAATTCTAAGCAGGAAGTGTGAATCAGGTGGTATAGCGATACCAGGTTTCAAACTATATTACAGAGCAATAGTAACAAAAACCTCATGGTACTGGTACCAAAACAGGTGAGTGGACCAATGGTACAGAATAGAGGACACAGAAACTAATCCACAAAGTTACAACTATCTTATATTTGATAAAGGAGCTAAAAGCATGCAGTGGAGGAAGGATAGCATCTTCAACAAATGGTGTTGGGAAAACTGGAAATCCATATGCAACAAAATGAAACTGAATCCCCTCCTCTCACCAGGCACAAAAGTTAACTCAAAGTGGATCAAGGAGCTAGATATCAAATCAGTGACTCTGCGTCTGATAGATGAAAAAGTTGGCTCCGATCTACATATGGAGGGGTCGGGCTCCAAATTCCTTAATAGGACACCCATAGCACAAGAGTTAATAACATGAATCAACAAATGGGACTTACTTAATCTGAAAAGTTTTTTCTCAGCAAGAGAAACAATAAGTGACGTAAATAGGGAGCCTACATCATGGGAACAAATCTTTACTCCTCACACTTCAGATAGAGCCCTAATATCCAGAGTATACTAAGAACTCAAAAAATTAAACAGTAAGATAACAAATAACCCAATCAACAAATGGGCCAAGGACCTGCACAGACACTTCTCAGAGGAAGACATACAATCAATCAACAAGTACATGAAAAAATGCTCACCATCTCTAGCAGTCAGAGAAATGCAAATCAAAACCACCCTAAGATACCATCTCACTCCAGTAAGATTGGCAGCCATTATGAAGTCAAACAACAACAAGTGCTGGCAAGGATGTGGGGAAAAGGGTACTCTTGTACATTGCTGGTGGGACTGCAAACATGTGCGGCAAATTTGGAAAGCAGTATGGAGATTCCTGGGAAAGCTGGTAATGGAACCTCCATTTGACCCAGCTATTGCCCTTCTCAGACTATTCCCTGAAGACCTTAAAAGAGCGTACTACAGGGATACTGCCACATCGATGTTCATAGCAGCACAATTCACAATTGCTAGACTGTGGAACCAACCCAGATGCCCTTCAATAGATGAATGTTTTAAAAAAATGTGGCATTTATACACCATGGAGTATTACGCAGCACTAAAAAATGACAAAATCATGGAATTTGCAGGGAAATGGATGGTACTAGAGCAGATTATGCTTAGTGAAGCTAGCCAATCCCTACATAACAAATACCGAATGTCTTCTTTGATATAATGAGAGCAACAAAGAACAGAGCAGGGAGGAAGATCAGGAAGAAAAGATTAACTTTAAACAGAGACATGAGGTGTGAGGGAAATGGAGAGAAAAGGGAAATTGCATGGTAATGGAGGGAGACCCTCATTGTTATACAAAATGATATATAAGAGGTTGTGAGGGATATGGGAAAATAAACAAGGAGAGAAATGAATTACAGTAGATGGGGTAGAGAGAGAGAAGATGGGAGGGGAGGGGTGATAGTAGAAGATAGGAAAGGTAGCAGAATACAACAGTTACTAATTGGGCATTACGTAAAAATGTGGATGTGTAACCAATGTGATTCTGCAATCTGTATTTGGGTTAAAATTGGGAGTTCATAACCAACTTGAATCTAATGTATGAAATATGATATGTCAAGAGCTTTGTAATGTTTTGAACAACCAATAAAAAAAAAGAAATATAATCCTCTTAGCATCCCTGCCACAAGTTTATATGAAAGATGATTTAAAATATGTGGTGGATAACCTCCATTGATTATTTTGATGGGAAACATTTTTTAATAAAAAAATTAAAAACTCAAATACTCTTTAATAGGGAATTTTATACTCCATTGAGTGGAGGCTTTTTTGAAATTTATTTTTCAAACACATCTTTTATTTAAAATATGTAAATAACCAGCTTTTTAATGCCAGTCATGTAAAAAATTCAGACACTTTAAAATAAAAGTCAACAGGCAATTCACATCATATATTCTACAAAAAAATTTATTTACCATTTTGTTTTAAAAAATATAAAAGAATCAAATTATTTCACATACATATAAAAAGTTAACCTTAGGTAAAACATATATATGCATATATACATTTATACATCGTGTTCTAGAGTGTACACACACATTCTAAAATATATAAAAGATTTCATCAACTTGAAGAAAAATTCCAGAAAATATCTAGTATTGATAATATTTAATAAACTTTCACGGGAAAGTAATTACAAAATCATGTCTAAACTTATAAGAAATAGTTTCATGTGTTTATCCCAAGAAAATAAGTTTTCAGAGGTTTCTCAAAGATAAATAATCTGTCATTCCTTACAGTCTTATCATGCATTTACTACTTTTCTTATTTCTAGCATGGATTCTCTCTCTAGTACTTAAGACATTTTTCTTCATATGTAAATTTAGTTTTTCACTTCTACCTATTTTGATTCACTTTCTTAAACACTCTTTGTATTCTGTTTTTCTCTCTCACTCAAAAAATATATTTAAATGAGATAATATATTACTTTTTTAACAAATGAATATATTTTACTTGCTTCTAAAGTACTTGCCTTTTTTTCATAATATGTTACAGTTATTCTTGAGTATTACAAACTCCACAATGGAATATATAAAACATTTTCAACATATACAAATATGCTTTTATTTTTTTTTAATTTTTAAATATTTTATTTCCTCTGCATTTGCTCACTTTCTTTTATAAACTGACTTTTTAGATTTTATTGTAATTTCTTATATATGATAGTAGAATGCATTGTAATTTATATTACACATATAGAGTACAATTTTTCATATCTCTTGTACACAACATAGAGTCACACCATTCATGTCTTCATACATGTAGTTAGGGTAATGACATCCATCTCATTCCACCACTTTCCTATTCCCATGCTCCCTTTCTTCCCCTTCCTCCCCACGTCCTTATCTATAGTTTGTCTATTTCCCCCATGCTTCTCCCTCCTCTCCATTACAAATCAGCAATTTTATAACAGAGAAAACATTCAGAATTTGGATTTTATGGGATTGGCTTACTTCACTTAGAATTATATTCTTAAACCTCCATCCATTTACCTGCATATGCCATGATTTCATTCTCTTTTAATAATGAGCAACATCCCATTTTGTATAAAAATGAAATTTTCTTTATCAATTCATCTACTGAAGGGCATCACAGCATACTACAAAGATATAGCTACATCAATGTTTATAGTAGCACAATTCAAAAAATTATTTTAACTACCAGGTTATAAATGATTTTTCTAAAAATCTGATATAAAGATATAAAAATTCTGCTTTAAATTGTTTCTATTGAACATTGTGGATGTGTAAGGTGTTTAATATTTTGCTATATATTTGCTATCAGAAATACTATTATTTCTTCTAATAAAATGCTTCTAAAATAAAAATACTAAATGGAGAAGCCAATAAAGTAATAGCCTTGCCTCATAATTTATTAGGTGTAAGACTTTGTGAATATTTTAGTAGTTTTTAGGTGTAAAATCATAGCTAGATTTTAGTTTAATCTTAGGTTTTCTCACTTAGTAACTTTATAAACTATGATACTTAAACTCTGGGAATCTCAGTTTGATCATCTGTCAATCATTAATAATTGTTCTCAGATTTTCTGGGAAACTTGAACATGCCCACTATTATTTCCCTAACTTATATATTATGAAAGAATTATTCAGAGTTTCCTAAAGTAAAGTAGCCCTTAAAATCAGCAAGTGCTCTATACGATGTAGACATGTAGTGGTCATAACTATTGAGATCAGAACTACATGAAGCTTGGTTTATATACTTCATCAATACAAGTTTTATTAACAAGAAATAAGACAAAGTTTGTATACCATGAAGAATGTCTCAGAACAGGACAGGTAGAAACTGCAGTCACTTATCTCCATGAAGTCCCAATATCACATCCACTTATCACATCCACTACTTTTGCAAAAAGGCATTTCATTACATTAAAACTGGTATATGAGATGAAACCTCACTCAGAGTCTCACCAAGCACAAATAAATTTGAACACCATACATGGGATGGAGGAAGCCAGGACCAGATCAAACAGAAATCTGCTCACATTAAGACTTGTAACTACCCCAGTGATGTAGCTGAACCCAAAGAAAAACCAAAGCACTAGTATTGGGGTTTAGAGAAAAGTGTGCAAAAGGCTTAGTTGTTGTAAGGCATGGAAGCAATGTAAACCATAATTGTAACTATGCAGTTATAAATCACAATTTTGAACAGAAGGACAGAAAAACAGGCAGAAGAACAGAATTAAAGAACAGGATAGAGTTTTTAACTCATAATAGAGGAAGACAATCCTTACAAAAGGGGTAAAGATGTTCCAGAAATTGTCTTTTTGGAAGATAATTTTTGGAACGAGTCAGTTTTTTTTTTTTTTTTTTTTTTTTTTTTTTTTATTCTGGAGAAAATTTGGAAGAAAGTATAGAATAAGAGAAGGCATAGCAACAGCACAAAAGTCACAGAAGGAAGCTAGATTCTAGTAAGATGTCCAGTTATAGGGCTGAAGATATAGCTCAGTTGATAGAGTGCTTGCCTCACATGCACAAGGCCCTGGGTTCAATCCCCAGTATCACCAAAAAAAAAAAAAAAAAAAAAAAAAGGAAAAAGATGTTCAGTTACAAATTTTCATTGTGTTTCTCATGATGTCATATAGAATTAGTATTATTATTTAAATCAGGATTTGAATCCTCAGGTGCTTAACTACTGAGCAAAACCCCAGATCTTTCTTTCTTTTTTTTTTTTTTTTTTTTGATACTGAATCTTGCAGAATTTCTGAGACTGGCTTTGAGCTTGCAATCCTCATCCTCAGCCCCTAGAGTCAACCAAGATTACAGGCGTTCACTACCATACCCAGCCTGGAATTCTTTTTTAACTGATTTTATTTTTATATATCAGGATTTCTTCCAACAAAGATTTTATTTTTTCTTTTGCTAATGTTTTGAATAGAATCTACACCTTATGCTGAAAAACCAGCCTCTACTTCAGAGCAAAACCTGTCCAAGGAAGGGGGCTTGACCCTTGTCCTTGGAAAGACCCACAGAGGACTCCTAGGCACATACCCACCCTGCTGAATTGTTTATCTACAAATAACAGGAGAGATCTGCTGCACCAGGTGTCCCTGACTCAGTCAGGCTAGGTGGGGACCCATGGCAACCCCCTAGCAACAACCAATCAGCATGAGACAGGGAAAATACCTGGGATGCCAGATGACCCTCCCAGTAGTTTATGGTGGTTGATAACATGTTGGGAAACCATGTAGGTCAGCACATACTCTCCTCTTGGCTTAAACCAATCAGTTCAAATGAATCCCCCTCTTGTACTAGCCACACTTACCACACTTACCCAACTTGTTCCCACCAGTGAATGTGCTAATCATGTTTTAGAGTTGTTTTATGATTTTCCCGTGGTGTGTGATGGTTTGCTAAGAGATGCTATGATATATCTGGGGTCCCTGCCTTCCCCAAAAAGTGTATAAAACTGCTGCAAACACTGGGATCCAGGCCTTTCAGCATCACCTGTTGCTTTGTGCACACAGAGGATCGAGCTAGCTCACAATAAACCCTTCTTTGCCGCTTACATCAATCTTGGTCTCTGGTAGTCTTTTGGGGGTCCTGAATTCAAGCATAACAATGCCACAAATAACGTAAAAACTCACTCTTTACCCATATATGATATCAGCTTGGTGTGAGTGGAAAACTGACTCTACAGTTCTTGAAGTGACTTCCTAAGTATGGTCAAGCATAATGTCAAGTCTTTGATATTGTTCCTTAAAAAATTTGGAAAAAAATGTGGCATATTAAGTATATAATTTAATAAAATTAAAAAGCCTTGAAAAATATGTCCCAGAGACTTGTGCTTTAATCAATTAGGAGTGATGTTTTAGACTGTATATTTGATAAAATAAATGTTGTTGCAAGTAACTCACTCCCAGGTCAGCATGACAAAGAAAGAAGAAGCAGAAGGAGCAGAAGAAAAAAAAAGCCCCTTTCTTGTATACAGCAGTCTTTTTATAGTATTGTGAACAAAGAAAGTGGACTTCCAATAGCAATAAATCAGGTTTTTCAGCTACTTAAACATAGCATACAGAAGTCTTACTTTCTAATCAGAAGTGACCCGCTTCTCATGGCTTAATCTACTCTTGGCCTGGAACATACTGAGCTCTGCTCTTTGTTAAGAACAGATAAAAATTTTCTTCGTGCCCTCCCAGCCCACTTTTCAAAACATCCCATTTGCAAGCAAGTCCTCCCAAGGACACCAGAAACCTCATTTTCAAGCTGCCCGCTGTTACCTTATCTAAACCTTGAAGGAACCTCTCATATATGAGTAAGCCCCATCAAAGACAACAAACATCTTATGTGTAAGTATGCTTTCTGTCACCTTATCTAGACCTTGACAGAATATCCCATTTGCAGGCAGACTTCATCAAGGAAAGTGATAATTACATTTTCAAGCTGGCAGTCATATCTGATTCTCTACAAATTTTGTTTAGGACCCCACAACTCAGTGATTTATTTATTTATTTATTTATTATTATCAATGTTCATTTCCCACTGTAAAAAAAAGTCTAAAGTGAACAAAATCTAATGGTCAGGTAGACCTCCTGGGTGGCTTACATCTGAGATAGTTCTCAGAACTCTGGGGTTCCTGCATTTCATGGGTTTTATGGATCATTTTCCCTCTAAATTTGTTAGTATCATAAGAGTACATGTCCCTATAAAAAATATCCACCTTAGTCTCTCAGACGTTAGAAACCTTCATTTTGTGATGGTGTGCTGTGGAAGAGACATGAGCCTTCAGAATCAGTTTCAGCCTTCAGCACACTTGTTTGGGCTAGTTGTCATCTTGAAGGCTTTTTTCTAGCATAAAGTACGCTCAGAAAGTTATTTTGTGTATGGAGAAAAACTTGAATTTTTATTTAACTTGCCTCTTGGCTGACTCATGCCTCTTAACCAGTGATGAATTCCTATTAATAACTTTACATGAATAATAAATGACAAAGCATATTTAATAGGATAAAATTATAAGTAAGAAGAATAAAATGAGTTGTTATGCCTTCATTTAGATTGCCAAATAAGAAAGAAAATTAATTTATTTGAAATATTTTTCATTTAAAATTATTGTACTTAAAATATTATACCAAATAGGGTAATTTTAAAACTGTTTCTTTATCTTAATATATATGATTGAAACTTTATAACTTAATGATTATTTTTTTTTCAAACCTGAGCTCATGGAATCACACCTCACCAGGTACAAAACTCAAAAAATCAAGGCATAGAATTTGTATATTAAAAACAAGATTAAAAAAAAATTTAAAAATATATGGCTATTATAAAACCTGGAAGATAATGTTGAAAAGATTCTTCAGAGCAAAAAGAGAAGATCAGACCAGAAGAATAAATTTCCTTAACATAATTCTAAAATGAGAGAAATTAGAGATGGAAAAGGGAAAATAGAACATGAAAAAATAAAATTCCCTACTTCTGAGTTGGAATGTAAATGTTCAAAGAGTTTAAAATCTTCCACAAATTAAAAAGTGATCATTAATAAAGGTGCCAAACTCACAGTTGTCTCTGAGTTACTTACTACCAGTCTCCCTGTCTAAATACACGGGAGAAGTTCTTTCAAGTTCTTTGAGATAAGGTTTCAAACTAAACTTCCAAGACAGTCAACTTTTCTTTAAACTAGGAGCTAAACATAAAGACCATGGTGTTTACACAGACTACATATCCTGTGATTACTGTGTATGTGTTTTAAACAATGTCATCTGTTTCTTTATGAGTTTTTTTTTTTTTTTTAATGACTGTATTCTGTAATGGAGTCCTTTGTAAATTACCTGATAAATATTGAATAAGTAAAAGTTATCTACCATAGCTAGAATACCAATTAGGACATAGTGAAATACATTAAAATTAGCTAATCAAGCGAACTAGAAATAAAAGTGTCCCAGAAATGAATGTAAATGTGCTAGTTTACATTTAACTTCTGGATTCTTACCATGTATCCATTAAAATATAAGATTTGAAGAAAAATATTTTCTAAGACAGTATGTACTAGTCTGTTTTTTGTCTTGGCTAAGGGAGGTCAGACCTCATAGACCACCTCCGTTACTACTTGAGATACCCTGCATGCTATGTGGTCCTGCACTGGCTTCAGCCTTGTTCTTCAGTTCCTACTGTTTGGTAGCACTTTTTGCTCTGACATTATTCAAATAGTGCTCTTCAGAGCCTCATTCTGGGTGATTCTACACATTCTATATTATGAGCAACAAGCACAGGATGATCACTAATTATTGAAGAAATACTAAGGCAAATTACTACTAAAAATAGATTAAAGAGAGCTAGCCATTTTTAAACTCTTTAAAGACCTAAATATAATTACTCAAAAACTTGTTCTTCACTGTTTTTGTTTTTGGTGTCACAGTGGAAAGACGTGAGAGAGACACATGGACAGATAGAGGGGATGTATGGAATTTTCTAAGGTTAAACCTTGTTGTGCACACCCATTTCTCAAGTCTTGTTTGGTAAATTAGAATGTTCATTAGTTTTGACTTTACATCAAAATTGATTCTAGATATTTTCTTGCCAAGTATTTATTTATTTCATGATTATCAGATTTTTTAGGCTTACTTAGTATTCTTATCATCTTTCTCTTATGCTTGCATTACTCAGAAACAGAATTGATATACTCTTTCATATGTATTTCTTAAGGATAAAACCTTCAGAGTATTTGTTCGGGTATCAAAAATATTTTAAATTAATCTCATGGTAAAACAACTCTAAACACTCCTTTCTATGTTTTTACATTTCCAAATTGAAGTTTTCTTCAGAGCATATTTTACTGAGTATTTGTTTCACAATAATAGACTCAAAAATTTCAATCACTAAAAGCCATTTATTTACTGAGATATGTACAATTTGGATTTTTAATTTTGGCAGCTACAATAATATTTGATAATATTTATGATGCTTTCATGAATAAAAGTATATTACAAAAATAGATGTATTTCACTATACCTTAATAAAAATGGACATGTACATGTATCATTATTTAAATGTTTATTTTCACCTCTGAGTATATTTTACAAATATTATTATAAAATATATCATATAACATTTATTAATTTATGTTTATTTGTTTGTACCATATTTGGTTATTATGTTATTATGTTATATACATATTGCTGGTTAATACATTCTTAAAAAGAAAATGCTATGTAATAACTGTAGAAATGGTATATTAATTTTAAAGAGCTTTTTAAATTACTCTTTTAATACATATTTTCTTTTATCTTCCTAAAACCTTCTAGAATGTGTAAATTTATACATATATACATTGAAAAACTAGAGATCTTATGGCAATAAGTAATATATCAAAGTTACAAAACCTGATAAACTCAGTGCTAGAATTAACACTGTTTTCCTGAATTGCAGGTCAGCAATGTCTCTAATGCAGATAGAAAGCAAAACATTAAAATAACTTAATAATTGTAATTGAAATGATTCATCAAACTATTTGGCATGACCATATATGTCCTCAATTTTAATTACATATATATTAGATTTATTTCATAATATATAGGTTAATTTATTCCTTTATGATCATTATCTCTTCTTTGAGAATTGATCACTAAAAAAAATCCTCATTTGGCCTCAGGATGTGTGTACAGTAAGCAAAAAAAAAAAAAATCTCAAGGGTTCTCCCTATTATATTCATAATATATTTTTCACATATCCTCAAGGCCTTTCACATACTGGTCAGTCACACAAAGCAAGTAATATGAAAGTTCATGAAGTTTTGCAGAATAACATTGTTATCCTTCCAAGCTATTTCTAAGAATTACTTGTGATTTATTGAAACATCAAGGAAAATAAATATGTCTTTTTAGACCCAGAACTTGAAATGACACTGGACTCAAGAGATCAAGTTTATGAAAACAGGAGTTATGTGTTATGGCTTCTGTTTATCTGCAGAAAAGCTGTCAAGATGAAAGGGGTTATGTTAGAATGGCCTTAGGCCTGAGCCTAAGCAACTCCTGTAATGCCAGATTAATGGGACCCCAATAGGCCTCCAGGAGCTGAATCTGATGCAATCACACAAGAGTGTTTATTGTAAGCTCAAGCCTGGACTCAACCATTTTAAATGCAGCAGTCCTAAAGAATAAGTCGAGACCCTTAGTTCACTGAGGATTAATAGATTTTGGGGGATACTGTATGCATCACAACATTACACAGCCAATCATTTAACATCACAGAAAAGTCAAACAACAACTCTTAACATTGATTAGCACATTCATTGGCAGGAACAAGTCAGGTAAGTGTGATTGGTTAGTTCAAGTTGTGGATACATTTGAACTGATTGGTTTAGGCCATGAGGGGTTCCAAGAGTGTATATGATAAACTTGCAGGGTTGCCTAATCATGTTACCAATCATCAAAACTACTGGGAAGATCACCTGGCATTTCAGGTATTTTTCTCTGTCTCATGCTTTTTGTGGTTGCTAGGGGGTTGCTATTGGTCCTAACCTAGTGTAACTGAGTCAGGATGACTTGGCATGGAAGATCTCTCCAATTATTTACAAACAACTCAGCAGGGTAGGTATGTTCCAAGGACACTCTGGGTTTTCCAAGGACAAGGATAATTCCCCACTTTGGACAGGCTTTGCTCTCAGGGAGAGGCTGGTTTCTCAAAAATGGAGTCACATCAGTTTCTCACTCCATTTAAAAAACTCCATTTTGAAACCTGAGATCAATATTAGAGGTCATTTATCACCAGGCACACCTAAAGAGCCCTCTAATACGGCCTCAGACAAATTAATTCCCATCCCCCTGATAAACTGAGTAAAGCCTCTGGCAGGCTTTCCTCTCCTGATAAGAGTGAAAGATGAGAACGTCAGTATGGAGACCACCCGATCAGATGTTTCTGACTCCAGTGTAAATGATGTCATGGAGAAATCTGGTAGCACCTGATAAGAATTACAAGGGGTGGTCAAAAAAACCCAAAATTTAGTATAAAAAATAGAGTTCATAAACAGGAATTAAGCCAGCCTAAACAAGTATGTACTCGAGCTGGAGAGCCTGATGAGGACCTGCACTGACATCCCATCACTTGCCATCATTCTCCTGATTCTCTGTGTGATCCTCCCTGCTCTCAAACTCTATCACCTTTTCTGGACGTTTGTGAGAGCTACAACTTCTCCCTATGACCCTCCCCTCAACTGGTCATCCACTCAACACCAGAAAAAGTCTGTTTTGGTTCGGGACTCCATCAATGCTGTTTGAGTGAGTGTGCATCTGCAGGACATAAAGCCTAATGCTTGAGACTTTTGAACTTAGCATTCAGAGGAAATGTCTGTCACTAGCCTGTCATGATTAAATGTGTTTTGCAATGCTCAGAATTAACCTAAAATTGTTTTCTGTGAATTAATTAATCTAGAATTGCTTGCTGTTAATTGATTATATCTATTGCAGTTATTATCATTAAGGATTGTAGTTTTCTTAATTAAGAACCTATAGAGTAAAATTGTATTGAGTAATTTCAGTGAATAAAGAAATGAAAGGAGCAGAAGCATGTGGACAATCTTTATTTCTCCCCTTGACTGAATGTCACAAATTTTCCCCCTGGTGACAGGTTGTTGTTATTTTTAAAGTATCAAATTAAGGAATTCTTATCACTAAAGATCATTTTTATCGTTAGTTCTAAATGTTGACTTTATTTTTGGCATTATCTCTGTCCTTTGAGTGTTATTGTTACCAGTGTTTACTGGTAATGAGTTCTTGCTTCCCCAATACTGAAGTATAACAACAGAGAAGCACGCTGAGGCAAGTTTAGAGTGGAAAGTTGAAGCTTTACTAAAGGACAGCAGAAAAGACTTCTCCGTGGAGGAAGAAGGGTCCTAATGAAGTGGCACCCCCTTTCTCCACAGAAAAGCCCTGTTCACCATGGATGATTTGGGGACTGTCAGGCACAGAGTCTCTGCAAAAGAGTTCAGTGTAGATAAAATTTCTATTTTTGTGTTGCCCTGTTTACTTGGCCACTGGCCAGGAAGATACCAGCACTCCAGGTGCTTGACACCCCTTAGTATTTTCAAAAATGTATCCAGTATAGTACTTTGAAGAAATGTGCAAACAAGGCCTCTGGCCTTGAGCTGGGCTTCACAGAGATGTCTACATTTTTAAGATAAGTTACAAATGGGCTCCATGGTAACAGCTATCAGGGGGAGGAAAGAAAGGGAAGAAGAAGCTCTCCTCTTCTCAGATGTTCTCCTTGAAGGGTTAACTTGTCCAGAACAGTGAAAGCAAAAGCTGCTTTTATGTGAACTTCTGCAGACTGTGAACATGCTGGGTATAAAACTCTGAAACTCCCTGAACTCAGAGATATTGATTGATCACAGCAAAAGCTGTGCTTTCTGAACCTGGCTGCAGCCATATAAAACTGTTTCCTGCTATCTTCAGTGCCTTGCTTCATTTGTCCCTACAACAAACTGGGACACAGCACTGGAGCAAGTTCTGTCATGTGTGGTGAGACAGGGTCTGCAGGAGAAAACAACAAGTGGTCTGCTATCCCATACATCTTTCCCACTTAGAGTAGCAACCTGATTCTGAGTATCACCCCAAAACCTCTCCCCACGAGAGGCCTTTACATATAAGGGTCTGCTGACTGCCTGATGTCAGTCACATGTCATTTGGAAACAAATGGCAGATCCACATGGCTCCACCACAGATGTTTTATCAGACACCTGCACTCCACTGCTCCAGTCCCAGTTCCAAGCAGGCTCTAATTCAATGGCATTTCTTTTCTACACCATTTTTTTTTATAAATACCAGTCAATAAAGACACTATCTGGTTCAGTCATGATGAGCAACAGGAGCTCTAAGTGTTCTCCAGTGCTTCCTGGTCATGAGAAATTCAAATATTTCACTGTATTGGTCTAGCCATCATTCAAGGATGAAGCAGGTGGCACTGTGGTTTTCAATTCTTTCAAGAATCATTAAGGGGGCAGAACCACCTCACTTCTTAGGATACCAGGATACCATGGGTTTTATCTCTATCTCCCAAGATCAAAGGGAATGGAAGAATTCATCTAAGAACCGTCAGTGGGATGCAACAAATAAATTTATAGGAGTAAACAGTAACTCAGCAGTCAAACAAAACAAGAAGCAACATGAGCAGCATGAAAAAGCAAGGAAGAAAAGGAGTACAAACAATGCAGGACAGCCTAAATATTCAGGAGGATATAGAGTCATCAGAAAAAATGGTCATATAAAGAACTCAAGGAATACCTTAGACAGATGGAATGGAACCTTAAAGAGGATACGAGACAGCAAATTCAAGCAGCGAAAGAACACATTGAGAATGAATTACATAAACAGATAAAAGAAGAAGTTAAGCATCTTTATCAGGAGATAGAGATTATAAAAAAGAATCAAACAATAATCTTAGAAATGAAGGAAATTATAAACCAAATTAAAAACTCAAATGAGAGTATCACTAATAGAGTGGAGCAAGTAGAAGCCAGAACATCAGATAATGAAGACAAACTATATCATCTTGAAAAGAGTCTAGCCAACTCAGATAGGCTGGTTAAAAATCACAAGAGAAACATCCAAGAGATATGTGATAACATAAAAAAAAACAAATTGAAGAGTCATCGGGATAGAGGAAGGTACAGAGATTCAAACCAAGGGAATGAGTAACCTGCTACATGAAATAATTACAGAAAACTTTCCAGAAATAAAAAAGGAAACAGATATACAAATTGTAGATGCATACAGGACACCGAGCATACAAAATCACAGTAGACCAACACCAAGACACATTGTTATGAAGATCTCCAATATACAGAACAAAGAGAAAATATTAAAAGCTACAAGAGAAAGGAGGCAGATTACATTCAGGGGTAAACCAATAAGGTTAACAACGTATTTTTCATCACAGATGCTGAAAGCGAGAAGATCCTGGAACAACGTATTTCAAACACTGAAAGACAATAGATGCCAACCAAGAATTCTGTATCCAGCAAAATTAAGCTTCAGGTACAACAACAAAATAAAAATCTTTCACGATAAACAAAAGCTAAAAGAATTTGCAGCCAGAAAACAAGCATTGCAAACCATTTGAGCAAAACACTATATGAGGAAGAAATAAAAAACAATAACCAAAGCCAACAGTGGGAAGTAGCTCAGTAAAGACAGACGGAGGGGGGGAAGCTAATCATGGAGAAACAAACTAAATTAAGGGAAAAAAAAAGAGATAATGGGGCTGGGGATGTGGCTCAAGTGGTAGCGCGCTTGCCTGGCATGCGTGCGGCCCGGGTTCGATCCTCAGCACCACATACAAAGATGTTGTGTCCACCAAATACTAAAAAATAAATATTAAAAAAAAAGAGATAAATAATCAAACATGGCTGGAAGTACAAACCATATATCAATAGTAACTCTAAACGTTAATGGTTTAAACTCTCCAATAAAGCGACATAGGCTGGTAACATGGATTAAAAAAACAAATCCAACAATATGCTGCCTCCAGGAGACACATCTGATTGGAAAAGACATACACAGGCTGAAGGTGAAAGGTTGGGAAAAATATACCACGCACACGGTCCTCATAAGCAAGCAAGCGTGGCCATCCTCATATCGAATAAAATCGACTTCAAGACTAAGTTAATCAAAAGGGATAAGGAAGGACATTATATACTGTTAAAAGGAACCATTCACCAACAAGATATAACAATTATCAATATTTATGCACCAAATAATGGTGCTGCCACGTTCATAAAACAAATTCTCCTCAAGTTCAAGAATCAAATAGACCACAACACAATAATTATGGGTGACTTCAACACACCTCTCTCACCATTGGACAGATCCTCCAAACACAAGTTGAATAAAGAAACTATAGAACTCAATATCACAATCAATTACCTAGACTTAACTGACATATATAGAATATATCAACCATCATCAAGTGGATATACTTTTTTCTCAGCAGCACATGGATCCTTCTCAAAAATAGACCATATATTATGCCATATGGCAACCCTCAGTAAATATAAAGGGATGGAGATAATACCATGCATTTTATCTGACCATAATGGAATGAAAGTGCAAATCAATGATAAAAGAAGGAAGGAAAAATTCTACATCACATGGAAAATGAACAATATGTTACGGAATGATCAATGGGTTACAGAAGACATAAAGTAGGAAATCAAAAAATTCTAAGAGATAAATGAAAATACAGACACAACATATTGGAATCTATGGGACACAATGAAAGCAGTTTTAAGAGGGAAATTCATCGCCTGAAGGTCATTCCTCAAAAAAAGGAAAAACTAACAAATAAATGAGCTCACACTTCATCTCAAAGCCCTAGAAAAGGAAGAGCAAAACAAGAGCAAATGTAGCAGAAGGCAAGAAATAATTAAAATCAGAGCTGAAATCAACGAAACTGAAACAAAAGAAACTATTGAAAAAATTAACAAAACTAAAAGTTGGTTCTTCAAAAAAATAAATAAGATTGACAGACCCTTAGCCATGCTAACGAAGAGAAGAAGAGAGAGAACTCATATTACTAACATACGGGATGAAAAAGGCAAAATCACAACAGATGCTACAGAAATACAGAAGACAATTAGAAATTATTTTGAAAACCTATATTCCAATAAAATAGAAGATAGTGAAGACATCGATAAATTTCTTAAGACATATGATTTGCCCAGACTGAGTCAGGAGGATACACACAATTTGAACAGACCAATATCAATGGATGAAATTGAAGAAGCAATCAAAAGACTACCAACCAAGAAAAGTCCAGGACCGGATGGGTATACAGCGGAGTTTTACAAAACCTTTAAAGAAGAATTAATACCAATACTTTTCAAGTTATTTCAGGAAATAGAAAAAGAGGGAGCTCTTCCTAATTCATTCTATGAGGCCAACATCACATTGATTCTGAAACCAGACAAAGACACCTCAAAGAAAGAAAACTACAGACCAATATCTCTGATGAACCTAGATGCAAAAATTCTCAATAAAATTCTGGCGAATCGGATACAAAGGCACATCAAAAATTTGTGCACCATGATCAAGTAGGATTCATCCCTGCGGTGCAAGGATGGTTCAATATACGGAAATCAATAAATGTTATTCACCACATCAATAGACTTAAAGATAAGAACCATATGATCATCTCGATAGACGCAGAAAAAGCATTTGACAAAGTACAGCATCCATTTATGTTCAAAACATTAGAAAAACTCGGGATAACAGGAACTTACCTCAACATTGTAAAAGCTATCTATGCTAAGCCTCAGGCTAGCATCATTCTGAATGGAGAAAAATTGAAGGCATTCCCTCTAAAATCTGGAACAAGACAGGGATGCCCTCTATCACCACTTCTATTCAATATAGTTCTTGAAACACTGGCCAGAGCAATTAGACAAACGAAAGAAATTAAAGGCATAAAAATTGGAAAAGAAGAACTTAAATTATCACTATTTGTGGAGGACATGATTCTATACCTAGAAGACCCAAAAGGGTCTACAAAAAAACTACTAGAACTAATAAATGAATTCAGCAAAGTGTCAGGATATAAAATCAACACACATAAATCAAAGGCATTTCTGTATATCAGCGACAAAACTTCTGAAATGGAAATGAGGAAAAAGACTCCATTCACAATATCCTCAAAAAAAATAAAATACTTGGGAATCAACCTAACAAAAGAGGTGAAAGATTTATACAATGAAAACTACAGAACCCTAAAGAGAGAAGTAGAAGAATATCTTAGAAGATGGAAAAATATACCCTGTTCATGGATAGACAGAACTAACATCATCAAAATGGCGATATTACCAGAAGTTCTCTATAGGTTTAATGCAATGCCAATAAAAATCCCAATGGCACTTCTTGTAGAAATAGATAAAGCAATCATGAAATTCATATGGAAAAATAAAAGACCCAGAATAGCAAAAGCAATTCTAAGCAGGAAGTGTGAATCAGGTGGTATAGCGATACCAGATTTCAAACTATATTACAGAGCAATAGTAACAAAAACCACATGGTACTAGTACCAAAACAGGCGGGTGGACCAATGGTACAGAATAGAGGACACAGAGACTAATCCACAAAGTTACAACTATCTTATATTTGATAAAGGAGCTAAAAGCATGCAATGGAGGAAGGATAGCATCTTCAACAAATGGTGTTGGGAAAACTGGAAATCCATATTCAACAAAATGAAACTGAACCCCCTCCTCTCACCATGCACAAAAGTTAACTCAAAATGGATCAAGGACCTTGATATCAAATCAGAGATTCTGCGTCTGATAGAAGAAAAAGTTGGCTCCGATCTACATATTGTGGGGTCGGGCTCCAAATTCCTTAATAGGACACCCATAGCACAAGAGTTAATAGCAAGAATGAACAAATGGGACTTACTTAAACTATAAAGTTTTTTCACAGCAAGAGAAACAATAAGAGAGGTAAATAGGGAGCCTACATCATGGGAACGAATTTTTACTCCTCTCACTTCAGATAGAGCCCTAATATCCAGAATATACAAAGAACTCAGAAAATTAGACAATAAGATAACAAATAACCCAATCAACAAATGGACCAAGGACCTAAACAGACTCTTCGCAGAGGACATACAATCAATCAACAAGTACATGAAAAAATGCTCACCATCTCTAGCAGTCAGAGAAATGCAAATCAAAACCACCCTAAGATACCATCTCACTCCAGTAAGAATGGCAGCCATTATGAAGTCAAACAACAACAAGTGCTGGAGAGGATGTGGGGAAAAGGGTACTCTTGTACACTGCTGGTGGGACTGCAAATTGGTTCAGCCAATTTGGAAAGCTGTATGGAGATTCCTGGGAAAACTGGGAATGAAACCACCATTTGACCCAGCTATTGCCCTTCTTGGACTATTCCCTGAAGACCTTAAAAGAGCGTACTACAGGGATACTGCCACATCGATGTTCACAGCAGCACAATTCACAATAGCTAGACTGTGGAATCAACCCAGATGCCCTTCAATGGATGAATGGATTAAAAAATGTGGCATCTATACACCATGGAGTATTACGCAGCACTAAAAAATGACAAAATCATGGAATTTGCAGGGAAATGGATGGCACTAGAGCAGATTATGCTTAGTGAAGCTAGCCAATCCTTAAAAAACAAATACCAAATGTCTTCTTTGATATAATGAGAGCAACTAAGAATAAAGCAGGGAGGAAGAGCAAGAAGAAAAGATTAACATTAAACAGAGACATGAGGTGTGAGGGAAATGGAGAGAAAAGGGGAATTGCATGGAAATGGAGGGAGACCCTCATTGTTATACAAAATTACATATAAGAGGTTGTGAGGGGAATGGGAAAATAAACAAGGAGAAAAATGAATTACAGTAGATGAGGTAGAGAGAGAAGATGGGAGGGGAGGGGAGGGGGGATAGTAGAGGATAGGAAAGGTAGCAGAATACAACAGCTACTGGTATGGCATTATGTAAAAATGTGGATGTGTAACCAATGTGATTCTGCAATCTGTATTTGGGGTAAAAATGGGAGTTCATAACTAACTTGAAGCTAATGTATGAAATATGATATGTCAAGAGCTTTGTAAGGTTTTGAACAACCAATAAATTTAAAAAAAGAATCATTAAGGGGTGAAGAAACGTAAAGTAAATAAATAATTTAATTAATCAATATTTGTTTGTTAATTAATTAATTAATTAATTTATTTATTTATTTATTGTTCAATTCCCCTACATGTCAGGAATGCCTTTGTCTCTGGCTACCCCTTTGTAAAGCCTCAAGAAAATAGTTTCAAAATGGAAATTAAGGGGCCTCACCTGTTGCTCTTTGGTAAAGTGCTTTGTGAAGGGATGTGTCTGAATCAATCTCTTGGCACAGTGTGAGGCTGTGGCTTAGATTCTCAGCACCCCATGAAATTAAATTAAGATCTCATGTGTCCTTCCAAAACTGAAATGACAAAAAAACACAGTAATTTTGGATTAAGTCTCTTGCCTTTCTCTGGTAAGGCTTCTGACTTCCATGAAGGGAGAAAAGGGATAATTTGGTCAAATGAGATGTTCCAAGCCCTGCAGTAGCTAGTACATAAGTGGTTGGGTTTTTTTCTTGACTCCACAACACATAAAGAATCTACTGCCTGCAGTCAGTAGGCCTCTAATTTGAGAAGCAGGGCAGTATTAAAAAAAGTCTTCTACTTAATCTCATCTAAAATTAGTCAAGTTCCCAATGAAGCTACAGAAACCAAATTTCTATCAACATTCTCTGTTGATAGAAATTTTTATTTGCCAATGTCAGTTGTAGTCATATCCTATGGAGTGATAGTCATATCCTATCACTAACTTTAGCATCCCAGATCTAGTCTCTTTATTTCTCAAAGCAAGCTTCCCAGTTCCTTCTCTGCCTCAAGGCAACCATCTGAGGTTGCCAGGGGATGACGATAGGCCTCCCATTCCCATGGGTGAGCCCACTGCCCCTTGTCTAAGGCAGTGTACTCTCACTTCAGTAACTCCTCGTGCTCTGTCTAGTGTGTGTCTCCTTCAATTATCTGTTCACAAAAAGAACCTTGAACTACAAACCTTGTCATTGCATCCATCTTGTAAGAACACTTCTTTTTTTCATGAATACAATTTTTATTTTATATTTTCATTTACTCATATTAGTTTTATGTTGGGGACCACAAATCAAGTCAAGATGGCACCTGGCAGTTTGCCAAGAGGAGTGGTTTGTGAGGCAATGCCACTGAGCCATTAAGATGATGGGGATTCCTTATTGGCTGACTGCTATATCTAGATGATGATAATTGAGCCAAGCTGTGTGTAATCAGTTAGGTATATATATACCTCTGCTGTTCTGCAATAAGGTGGTTCCCACTACCTTGGGTGCCTGCTACCTTGAGTTCACACTACCTTGAGTTCCTGCTCAGTTCCTGCTGTGTTCCCCCACAATAAAGCAGTTCCCACTTCAACCTTCAAGTTGTTTGTCACCTCCCAGTTATTTTGCCCAGCTGGACTGTGGTAAATGGTGGCCCATATGGGGAACTCCAGGACACTCGTGGGTAAGTGACAAGGTAAGCTGCCCATCCCTAGAAATAGATAGGACAGGAGGAAAGCTGCTCGCCCTGGGGAACAGATAGGGCAAGAGGATGGATGGCCATTTCAAGAAAAAATAAAAATTTATACAGTCTGCTTTTTTGGGGGGACTATCTTAGTGTGTTGTGTTATCTTTATTATGGAAATATGGGATCAGAAGTTAGTAAAAATCAAACCAAAAGGGTGTTAAGTAAATTGCTAAAGGAAGGAGGCACCCCAGTGAAACCAAGAACAGTTAGGGCATACGTTGATAAAAGCCCAGGAACTCTAGTCAGAAAGAGGAAGAAAGTTCAGAAGAGGAAGGACTATCAGGGAAGGAGTTGCAACAAAAGGCTGTTACTAACCACTTTTTGTCACCGGAGGGTGCATGAGGCAGCCAGTCGTGGCGCAGAAGGGACTTTCCAGCTGGCGGTGGCGGCGGCCGCCAGCCCTTCCCTGCCCCCTGCCTGGGGAGCAGGATGCCACTGCCATGAGCCCGAGCCCAGACCTGTCCTGGAGGCACGGTCTCACAGGCTCTTGCTCCCTGTGCGGCCCGGTTGCAGTTTGAGTCTGGGACACTCCCCGGGGCCATCTGAGGTTGCCAGGGGACGGTGATAGGGAGAGAGAATGGCCTTCCAGCACCACCTGAGGAAAATAGCTTCCTTTAAATTGGCAAAATAATGAAATAAAAAATTTGAACATTTTAGCTTTGGATGGGAGCATAAAAATTTGCCAGCAAGGAGCCAGCAGGGACTCAGAGGGCTACCAAGGATATTGCCACTTTCCTCAAGAGGGTAGAAAAGAACCTCCAAAGGAAATTCCCCCCAGGGTCAACTTCAGTATTGGCCCTGCTCTATACAAAAAAGGGGGGGGGTGCACAACCCGTGATTCTCAAGCCTTCTGAGCTTTATAAATGAAGGGTTAGCAATATCCTCATGTCAGGTTGTCCTCATTCATGGCATAGCAGTTTAGATCCATTGAACCCTGCCTACTACCAAGTCTTTGGGATGAACATGGGATCCCTCATTCACACCCCATTCTGGCCCTCCCTGTCCTAGTATGCACCTCCAGAAAAAACAACCCTAAGCCATGGCCTGTCCACTCATTAGCAGCCAAAACCAAGGCACCAGAGACCAAGGTGCCTGAGACAAAGGCACACAAGACCAAGGCTCATGAGAACAAGGTGGTCAAGACCAAAGGGCCTGAGAACAAGGAACCCGAGGAGATTCCACCTGAAGCCATCCAAGAGTACATGAACATCATGAATGAGCTATTATGGCCTATCAACTTTGCCCCATGGGAGCCCTCCCACTTATTCACAGGAGAGCCTGATGCAAACTTGGTAGAGGAAGGACTGGAGCAACAGCCAATACAGGATGATTTATACCCGGGTCCAATTCTCCTGAGCTATGTGATGAGGACTTTGTTAACAAGATGAACTGGGCCTACAATCTTGGTGTATACAAGATTTCAGGACCAATGGAATTGAGCTTCATAGCTTAGAATATCAGCAGTGTGTGTGTGTGTGTGTGTGTGTGTGTGTGTGTGTGTGTGTGTGTCTGGTAATTGGGATATAACAGCCCCATTGTGCAGATGAGCATGGGCTCATCATTGGTTCCTCTTTCTCCTAGAATTCTTCCTGACTTGGGGCCATTTCCTCCCAAAGTCATTCTCTCTCCCTTCTCATCCCAGGCAGAGAATATAGTTCATCCCCACTTCCTGGAAGAATTACTTTCCTCCAAAGCATATTTAAATATATTGGTCCTGGCGCTGGGCAGACACCCGCCAGTGAAAGAAGAAACAACTCAGCCACTCTTCACATTTTTTGTGGGGGGAGGGGGTGCTATTGCTTTTTCAGAATCATGGCACCATCGCTATGGAAGGGGCTAGTAGGCATCGGCCTCTTTGCCCTAGCCCAAGCTGCTTTTTCTGCTGCGCAGCATCGTTCTTACATGTGATTAACAGAAAAAAATGATGAATCACTGCCAATAGATATAGTTCTTCAGACACTTCTGGCCTTTGCAGTTACCTGTTATGGTATAGTTCATTTTGCAGGGGAGTTTCAATACATGGATGCCACTTCATAAATAAAAAATAAGACATTTGATACCTTAAGGAATCATCCATCATTTTATATATTTAACCATTGTGGTCGAGTACTGTTCCAGCCTTCAGAGACAACAAATTCTTTAAACCAGGAGGAGTTGTCCTCTAACACATCATTGAAGTTATGAAAACTCAAATCCCCTCACTGCTAAGGTTTTTACAAATTATAATAGCAGGACAGGACACAGAGCTGAATCTTGGAGTTTGGGGTATAAAACACTCCCGCCCAATTAGTATTTACATTGATCTTTCAGAGCTAATTAAACAAATCTATACCCCTTGTTTATACACTGTTAAAAAATCATAGATGGAGTGTAAGTTATCTGCAAAATGAGTCTTTAATCTTTCATATATATTTTTATTTAAAACAAATTTGCATCTTTTGTAAAAGTCACTGTTTTGAACACATTTCCTTGAAAAGGGTTAATTTTATGTTTATTTATTTTCTTAGATTTCTTTTGCACTAGTTTTTTAGGAATCCTTTTGGAAATACCGTGTGACTACTGCATTTTTCAGCATGAATTATAGTAAAAAGGTCTTCAGTTCTTATCAAATGGACTTACATAATGAGACCAAAATAGTGACTTCTCAGTTTTTCTTATGTGTCCTCAAAAGTGGCTCTTTTTTCCCAAGATTCTTGCCTGATATTAATTTAACCTTGATTCTCGCCCAACCCCATTCCTGTATACCTTCTAACATCAGTTGTCTTGTTTCATCACTTCTCTGAGGTTCTGTGTGCAGTGAGCAATTTTTGCATCAGAAATTCTGTCATAACAAATGCACTTAACAATTTTAACTTGCTGTAATGCTGCTTGTGTTCTCCTCATTTAGCTGTAAAAATGTTTTCTAACTTTGTAGTATTAGTTGAAGATAGACCAAAAAGACCATTTATGATTTCATTATCATCCCTCTATAGAACAATCATAATCATTGAGGAAAACTGATTACCTGTCATTAGCCAGTTTAACTTATTCAAAGTCTGTGTTATGTCTTACTAAATAAGTGAAAATAAAAGAAGCTTCTCATTAATCTAAAGGCAGACTAAAAAAAATGGGCCAAATATATTCTAAATATTTGGAACTAATATATTAAATATTTTAGAAAATTAAAGTCATTTAGGAAATTATAGCCAGTGTAGTTTTCAGTCTTCACTCTTTAGTGCTGAAGGTGAAGATGGATAAAGATTTGGATTTTTTCAGAAATAGTAATTTTACCCTTAGGGAAATTTGGCTAACTCTTTGAGCAGGAAGCTCAGCATTTTTTGGAAGAGAGCATTGCGTTTGTTGAATTGTACAGTTATAAAAACATTACTTTTTGTTGAATTGTATAGGTGTAAAGGGAATAAATGTATGCAGGTTTGAAAAGAAAATATGCTTTGGGCAAGAGTCATAAGATGCCCTTATACCTGATGGCATTTTTTTCCATTGGAAATAAACCTCAGCTCTTACATTCTTCCTAGTTGTGCACAACCCCAAATGATGAGATTATTTTGTCATGGGATTTTTATTGTCATTTTATTTTTTTACCAGCTCAGTCGGTAGAACCTTGACTTTGGTCTCTAATGAGACAAAGTTAGAAATCTTCTGATAACATAAATAATTTAGAAATGTGTTAAAAATATGAGTAAGGGATTAAACTGATGAAGTCAAAATAGCATGTGGGAAACAAGCTCTTTACACCATGCCTGTTTACCATTTCCTCAGGTATGGCCTGCTTTGGGAGAGCCTCTTGTTTTCTTCTCTTTGGGGACTGTCTTCCTTTCTTAAAAAAATTTTGTAACAATGATTTTGGCATTTGATTCACATACTTTGTAATTCACCCATTTAAAGGGTGTAACTTCATGATTTTTACATTCACAAAGTTGTGCGCCCATGATCAGACAAATTTAGGGCATTTAATCATACTAAAAGTGACCCTGTACCCTTTGGCAGTCATCTCCTACTTTTTCCCAGTGCTCCCCAGCCCTAGGCAACCACCAGTCCACTTTATATATACCTATTTTAATCATTTAATATAAATGAATTCATACAATATCTAGTATTTTGTGATTGGCTACCCCAAAATGGTTTTCTCTGGCATGAAAAAGTTGTTTTCATCTTTTAAACTCTTATTGTAGGAGAAGAAAGTGACTGGTAAATCAATGAATATAAGGAGGGAGGGCCAGATACCTCACAAGTTTCTCAGTTAATCTTATGCTCAGTTTAATCTTATGCTGAATAGCGAATCATTCATTGTATACTGTTGCTTATAATATTTTGGCTAGTTTTTATAATGGACATTGAAATCTACCTTTGCTGGCCCAGTGAGAAAAGTCCTGCTAAAAATGATGCCAAATAATTTGGCAAATAATTGATGCAGCACTTTTCAGGTGTCTGTCTTTGTCAGCACCTTATATACCTCAGGCCAGGTGAGCTCCCCAAATCTCTTTTAAAATTTACTCCAGTGAATTTCTGCTGTCTTTTAAAGTATGTACCATATGACTAAAGGTGATTTGAGTGCATTATAAAAGTGCTAAATATATTAAATGGAATTTTGTTTACATTGCTATGAGATAGTTAATTATTGCCTAAAGTAGTTCAAAACTATAGTGATGAGAGTTAGTTAGTCCTTCAGTTGACTATGATTTCAGTGACAATTCAGAAATGTGAGAAGTGCACACCAATCAAAGTTTTATAGAATACAGGAAGACTCAATAACCAGGGAACCAGCCAATACTATGGGCTAATGGCCCAGTGACAGAAAATGGAGATTGGTGAATTAGAGACTATTATGCTCTGTAACTCCCTAATAATTGTTCCCAAGAATCATGGCTTATTTTTTGAGTGGCATGACAGCATCTTCCTGGTTATATGTGGCCTATTTCCATGATGTATTGAGTAGTGTTTTTTGTTGTGAGAATCAATGTCTGTGACACCAAGCTAAACACGTTTTGAATATTGCTGCGCCCCTCCCCTGACTCAGGCAATGGCAAGGCCCTACTAAGGTGGATGGTACAAGGCATGAATCCTCTGGAGGAGCGCAGTATGTTTCTGGAAATGGGCTGGTTTGTTTTTGTATTCCTTTAATAAGTATAGTTGTGATTTCTCATATGACCATTAAGTATGAAGGAAAAAACATGACTTTCCCAATTAATGCAGCTACTTCTAAAGAATAGATCTGTTTGCTCTAAATGCAATGATTCAGCTGTGGGATGTAAATTGTTAATGTCTAATGAAAAACTCCCTGTATACCTGTCAAAGAAGTTTTTGAGAAATTAAATTAAAATCTAGAGAAGAAGAACTAATGTTAAGAAGACAGATTAGTGCTTGGTACTGGGCAACTTGTTCTTATTCCTATGCACAATGGTTTGTGCTCTTACTCTTGTTTGATTAAAATTAATAACAAGTTAACCACTTGCTGTAACCATGGCACTGGTTCCAGTCAGTAAGTCAAGAAAGAATAGTCAAGGTATAGGCCAATAGTTGGGACATTGCTAACTATTATTAAAAGTTAACTAAACAGAAACAGCTCAAAGCAAAACATGAACTGAAAGGAAAAATGCTTGCTTATGCATAAGCCAAGATACATTCTTCTGTTCTAATTGTAGCTACATAATACTTTGTTTCTTTGAATAATGGTTTCTGTTTTGTAACCACAAAGTACTGTGAGCCTGCCAAAATGAAAAGTATATATGATCAACTTCACAAGTAAAGATTGGGATTCAGTACCTTCAGTTTGGTGTCTGTGTTGTTTCTCCACCCCACTTTCACTGACTCCTCACCATCCGTTTGTCTCCTGAGACCCCCTGTTGGAGCTGGACTCCGACAGAATATGTTTTCTCTCTTTAAATGATCTTGCTCTGTCCAATAAATAAATTATTTTCTTGCCTTGTTAAAATAAATAAGTAAATAAATAAATAAATAAATAAATTGGTCCTAACAATAGACCTTGAGCAGCAGGATTGGGTAGACAGAGGAAGGAGGGTCTCCCAGTAGATCAGGTGTAGGAGGTACACAAGAAAAGAAGGAACACCAGATAAACAAGTGCAGGAACAACAGGTGTTGGGGAGAAAATAAAGGTAGACAAGGAGAAAGGGGCACTAGGTATAACTAAGGAGGTAGGGACACCAGGTTTACTGGGGCTTGGTAAAAGACACTGAGTGGGTAAAGCAGACAGTGATACATGGCAGACTAGGAGACAAATGGACACAAGTTAGACAAGAAAGGGAGTGACCGCAGGTGGAGAGGGAAGCAAGGGATAGCAGGTAGATGAGGAAGGAACAGGACCTTCCTCATGTGGCCCATGGGATTTTATTTATCCCTATCCTTTCTGTGGTGGGTCCCTCAGTGAGTCTGTTCCAGGAAATAGGATGAAGGAGCAGAAAAAAATAAGGAAGGAGAGTCATGAATGGGTACAGGTTATCAAGCAAAAAGGAAGCCCAGGAGGGTGGCCAGAGACTCAGTTTGTCTCTCTGAGAACAAGAAGAGTGACAGCTCCACTTTTCACCTCCCATTGAAATATAATTGTCCTGGTCCCTGTGGCCCATTTCATGCATGAAAAAGAGTTGGCTAGTGCCCAAATCCTCCTTTAGCTTGTGAAGAAGCACATTTGCAGGTGCCTCAAGGTCATGATATGTTCCAACAGGACACAAAAGATTCTGAGGCAGCTGCGAACCAAAGTGCAGAGAAATGCACATGTCTCACTGATCAAGGGGTTAGCATGGAGAACTGGAGCACAGAGGTGGCTTCTCAGGTCATGAAGGGGCACAGGGCTGCAGAACTAGAGTTGCTGGGTTCAAAGGACATTGCTAAACTTCGAGGCTGTCATGAGTCCTCCTAATTGGGGGTCATCTGCTTCAACTAGCCTCCGAAGAGCCACAGATCCTCCTCTTTAAACCTGGTGAACAGAGGCATAGTGGGTCCCAGAAAATCCACTTCTTCTGGGGGGCCACATAAGATAGCAAATGGCTACAGTGTGGACGATGACCTCCAAAGCCTGGAATTCCTCCTAACCTCCCAGCGTCGCCTGCTGCCCTGGAGACTGTCCCAGAACCAGGCCCCTCAAGTGGAACCCCTATGCTCTGGAGATCAAGCACTCTAGGTCCCACCAACCCAGAGAGGAAGCCTCAGCTCCCACCCCCCTCCAGGTGCCATGTCCAAGAAGAGTACACTCACTGGACGCTCATACATCATAGAAAAGATGCCCTGCTCTGGGCCTCTCCTCTAGGCCCCTGGAGGGCAAGATGTGGATCTGGAGCTGGTTCAACCCCCACAGCCTCAGAGGAGGAAGTGCAAGTCATCAGGCAACCAAAAGAATTAGAAGAGGCCCTGAGGAAAGAGTAATGTTGGCTGGTGGCCTCTGGGGTGGAGGCCCCTCAGGCAAGATCTCAACCTTGCTTTATTCTGCACCAGAAGGGCCAAAGGTTCTTCCTCTCACAGGAAAGTTCCTGTGGGTTCTCAGGAAAGTGAAGGGAGTGGGAGGGTACAGGGAGTGCAGAAAGAGGGCAGCGGGAATGTAGAGGGAGGGTACTGAAAGGAGAAGATGTTCAAGCCTGGGTGGGAAGCTGTATCTTGTTTTGACTACTGTAGTTTTAATAAAGGCAGTTTGGTAGGAAAATAATCTTCTCTGGCTGCTGCCTTCTGGCAGGATGTCTGTGCAGTTCCATGCAGTGAGAACTGAGAGGGGATAATTGGGTTTACCAAGACACAGAACCCACAAGTATCCATCTGTTGGATCTTGTTTTCAGATTAAATTGGTCCTCCCCCTAATCCTGGGAGAAAACAGATAAGATCCAAGAACCCTACTCATCACCCCATGGAAAAGGGCTCTCTTGGTTTAAGGGACCTTCTCTGTGCATCCCTTCATGATCTGTGCCCCTTAAACATCTCCCTTACCAATCATCTGAGGGCCTGCTATTAAGAGAGATCACAAAGAGATGAAGCACATGTCCCTTGATATTCACAGTTTTGAGGTCTGAGGACTAACTGATGGCTCTATATCTTAGTGTAATAGCCCTGAGATTGAATGTCAGGGACCCTCAGCTCCCAGTGATATCAACTCGCATGTTGCCTTCTTGGGATCCATAGCCAGCTGCTTCCAACATTTCCCTGGAGATCTTCTGACGGCTATCCCTAGCGGCTCCTGCAGTTCTCCACTTCTCTGGGGCACTCTCTGTGATCACCACCTGCAGGCTCACCTGCCTGTTTTGCCAGTTTTCAGTGCAAACAACTTGACCTCAATGCACCCTTATGTCACATAGTTTACCAATCAGTTCACATTCATGATCACATTTAATTTTCACAAAAAGAACTATGTTTGTCCTACTTCTTAAGGAGATTAAGACTTAAAAGATACCACAAATTATACTCCTGTTCAATTGATAAAGGCAAGCTTGAACTCAGGCTGTCCTATCACAAAGTACATATGTTTAGCACCCTGAAAAACAAAAAACAAACAAACAAACAAAACAGGAAGGAAAAGAAGAAGGAAGAAAATCACCTATATTGATTGACCCAAGCAAATATATTAAGGTACTGAACCATGGAGTAAAAATAGGAGAAGGGATTATCTTTGATCAGCGAATGTTTGGGTAAACATGCTCATCACTTCACCCTAGAAATTTCCTTGAGCAGCCAGTGGGAAGCATGAATTTGCTGTGGAGATTGTCACAAGAGGCCCAGGGAGCATGAGCTTATGCCAAAATGGTTGATTAGAAACCAAAGGCTATCTACACCAGGGGTGGGTGGCTGGGGTGAGGTAGAAACTGAGAGGGCAAGAACATAGTTGCCTTTGTAAGGGTTAGCAATTTTTAATTCCCACCTTCTTACCACCTTCACTTTCCTTTTGCAAAACCTATGAATAAGGACATGTTGATTAATAGATTTATTGAGATATAACTGATATACAAAAATGTATATGTTTAGCATATACATTATTATTTGTTCTGATTATTTATAAATTTATACAGTAGAATACCCTTTGACACATCATATATAATTAGAGACTAGCTTCACATTCTTCTTGTTGTACATGATGTAGAATCACACCAGTCATGTTGTCATATATGCACATAGGGTAATAAAGTCCAATTCATTTTACTATCTTTCCTACACCTGTTATCCTCCCCTCCTTTCCTTCACTTCTGCCTAATCCAAAGTGACTCTATTCTTCCCTAGCCCCACCCCTTAATGTGAATTAGCATCTGTATATCAGAGAAAACATTTGACCTTTGTTTTTGGAGATTGGCTTATTTCACTTACCATAATATTCCCCATCTCCATCCATTTAGAGGCAAAAAAGCCTTCATTTCATTCTTTTTTGAGGCTGAGTAATATTCCATTGTATATATATACCACATTTTATTTATCCATTTATGTGTTGGTTCTATTGTTTAGCTATTGTGAGTTAATATGTACATTTTGGTGAGTTTGTAAGTACACATACCTATTTCTATCTCACTATCAAGGTAACAAGTGTATCCATAACCTCCAAAAGTTTCTTCATGCCCCTCTACAGCTGTTTTGGAACGTTTTTACTGTGGTAACCAGAACCATTACATGAGATCTATCACCTTAACAAAATTTTTAAGTTCGACATGCTGTATTGTTAAGTATAGGAACAATGCTTTATAGAAAATTTCTAAAATTTGGTGATCTTTAATGTCTGAAATTTTACAGTCCTTGAACAAGTCCCCTTCTTCCTTTCCTGACAATCTCTGGAAAACACCATTCTACTCATTGCTTGTATGAATTGAAATATTTTCAATATTGAAGGTGAATTGTTATATATATCTGCAATGGGGCATTATTCAGTCTTAATAAAGCAGGGATGTCTGCAATCGATAACAATGTGGATGAACTTGAAAGATATTGTTCTAAGTAAAATAAGCAGGTAAAGTAGTACCACACATTTTCTTGAACATCTCAAGAAAGTATAAACATGGGGAGAATACAACTGCACCATGTATGAACCAAAATAACTCTTGAGAATTCAGTTATCTTTCCTGATCAAGAAGAGCTAGATAAAATGGGCCTGAAGTTGCTAGAATGCAAGTTTGATGAGAAAGAAGAATTTCTTAGTCCTTTTCTCAATTTCATTTATAATATTAAATTGAGGCACATATGTAAAGTGTATATCTATAAATGAAATTGGAATAAAACATATAATACTCCAGGACAGAGTAGAATAAAATAGATCAACAAGTGCTTATTATTCTGTATCTATCCTTGATGCTAATATTACTTATAAAGAGGAAATTTTCTGTGGGTCTATTCTAATCCCAGCTAAGGGAAATCCAGCTCAGTGATTCAGAGGATGGTGCTCCAGGTCTGGCTTTTTCTCTGTGTTGCTGAGTGACTGATCTTTCTTGGCCTCAGCTCATCCTTTGGAGACAGATGTGTCTGATCCACTAATATTTGCTTTACAGAGTCCGAAACCTATATACAAGTAATCATATTGCATCTGCTCATCATGGATTAGTAGAGCCAAAATATGCACAAATCCATTTAAGAATCTTCTGAGTACCCCATCATCTTTTTTTTTTTTTTTTTTGTGCCTGGACTTGCCTGGACCTTAGTCATTGTGATTTCCTAGTTCTACTCTTCTCCTACCCCAATCCCACAATATCTGTTTTCGTACCATGTCCTTTGATTCCAGAGAGACAAGGCTAAGGTTTGAACATTAAAATTATACCTCTGTATTCTACATATAGAGTATCTTTTTTTCAATCTTTCAGGATCTTCAAGGATCTAATTCTCATTTTTATTTCCCTCTCATTTCTCTGTTTCTTCTCATTTATCTAATCTCATTCTGACTACCATAATATCATATTGCCACACCATGTTTTATTTCTGTTAGGTAGAAAGTATCTCTTGCCAATTACACCCCTACCACATACCTATACCTTACATTTTCTTTTGCAAGTATCTGTATATTTGAACTGAGCTTACATAAGATATATTTTGTTTTTCAATCAAAACCCAAGAGGAACATTTATTTATCAAGTGATTTATCAAAGATACACTATTTACTACTAATTAATTGTGTTTATACATCTCAGTAAAAAATTATCAAATTTCTCTGTATACTTGGCCAAAATTTTTAACATTTTTTTTTCTTTCCTACTATGTCCTGCACCACAAAATATTAATAGGACATAATTCTCTATTGATTCCCAAATGCAGCCAGGCTAATATGCAAGAAAAAGAGACATTGTAGTCCCCTAAAAAAGCAAACACTTTAAAAAAAAATCGTATGGGTTATTGAAAGTAAAAGACATTGAGAAATTTTTAAAATTATATATTCCAAAAGGTATTTAAATAAAAGTCTACGATGTCTTTGATATATCATGTCTTCCTTTTCCCTATAGAAGTAATAATACCATTGCATAAGAAAGTGTGTCTATATTTAAGGGAATTAAGCAAATACCCATTCTTTGGAAAATAACTAGGATCTATCAAAAGAGAGGGTATAGACATTGAATAGTATTAAGTAAATTTCCATGTACAACAGTGAAGAAAGGCTGAGGTACAATGTGGAAATTTTTAAAATAAGTTGCAAACATTGAATGCAGACATATTCCCATTTTTATATAATTCATGCTTACATCCAGGAAAGTGGATAAAATTTTAAATTATTCAAGAAGAATGAAGATATTTTATGAATTTAAAGAATTCTTAAAATGCACTGTAGACTTAATGGTTTGAGCATTTATTCAACTGTCAATGTACATGCACAGATTCTGAAGGCTTCTCCTAAAAAGTAATGGTGGTTATTCCAGGGAAGCAGAATATTGGGGAAGACAAACAAAGAGATGTGGTTTTTACTTGATGTGTAGTGTTTTTAAAGTGAAAACAACATCTTATTTTTAATAGAATACCATACACCTCAAAAATAGAAAGGAGGAAAGGGGGAAAGGGGAAGAACTAGGGCATAAAGTTCATTAAATTGTGTGCCTGTATGCCACAAGTCATCCCATGGATTCCTCTTGTGTATGAAACCATGATGTATCTATTAAAAATAAATAATTAAATAGAAGGAAGATGGAGAGTAGAGGAGGAGGATCAGGGGTGGGAGGAGGGGTTGAATAAAAAGTACTGGGGATTGAAATGGAGCAAACAATGTTATATGTATTTATGAATATGTCAAAATGAACTCCAATACTATGTACAACTATAATGCACTAATACAAACATTTTAAAAACATAAAGATGTTGAATAGAGTTATATTATCTCCTCCATTGATAACCCTAGTAATATATTCTGCTTTATCTCTTCCTACATCTAAGACTCTTTCTTGATCTATGTAAACATTTATTATATGACAAATTAACAAAATATTGAATGGCTGTTATTAGACTGCAATTTGAATTCTAACTGGATTTCTGCATGTGACCAACTATAGGAGGAGAGATGTATTTGAGTTCTTTTTATTTGACTTCCATATAGTAAATGTAAATGTGTAGAATATGTGAGAGCATCAGATTTAAAGCACCAGTGACTTTGGTCCAAGTTTTTTTTTTTTTTTTTTGCCTCAGAAGAGGTGATGTTATCCATATTAGTTAGAGTCCATCAACATGATTTAACAACCCTGTGTTAAATCATCTCCATAAAGAGCACCTGTTTCTTCCAATCTGTCTCTTCCATGTTGTCCCTAGATATATGTTCATCTGAACATTAGTCTCTGTGCTTTGACATTGTGTAAGATGGACAAATGTGTTTCACAAATGTAAAAAAAAAAAAAAAAATCAAAAGTTTTTTTAATGTTTGTTATCTTGAACGTGATCTTGAACATGATTTAAACTGTAGATGCTTAATGTTTCAATGGCTTAATGCAATAAAACCCACCTGTTACTTTTGGCTGTTTTATTTAGATCATCTTCTCCACAAAGACTGAAAAGCTCAACAGCAGATGAAGAATTGTCTACTCCTCATGTGTCAATAATTTATTTATAATCTCTATTCAAGCCACATGTTCATTGCAAAACTGTGTATCTATTCATTTTCCAACACAAGTGAAATCCAATATTTGGTGTTTGGTTTTATGAAAAACTATCACAGGGAACTGTGTTTTTTGTTCATTCATAGTTTCCTGTTTTCCCCTATGTTAAAATAGATTGCTAGTTGGCAATCCATGGCAGGTTGAGTATCTTCTAAGGGGAATTTTTGGCAACAGTGTACAAGTCATACATTTTTTACAATTCAGGTAGTTAAACAAGCATTACCTAGTGTTGCTCCTAAATTAAGAGGAAGTCCTGACCAGAAATGAGAAGTACAAAAGCCAGTCACTTTAGTTACTAACTACATCTATTTTTTGAAATGATTCTGCAGTTCTTAATCTTAATTTTTTGCAACATAATACACCTGGCTTCAGCCTGGCTCTGCCCATCCACCACAACCCCTCGTGTCCATTCAGAAGCATCACTAGAGTGTGTGTGGTTTGTGGAGCAGCTGGTCGTTCTCCCCATATCCTCGCTGGTCACGGGGAGGTCTCATTTCTTTGGTGGAAGGCATCCCTGACTCCTTTTATGAACAGGTTTCATATTGCTTTGTGGTGTTCCTGGAGTCTGGAAGGAGTTGGCTTGCTCCTTGGGGCATCAGAAGTGGCTTCTCTGTAGCTTCTCTGCACCCCTCTCTGCTGCTGGTTTCTGTCTGCAGTGTAAGTGGCAGCAGCCCATGTGCCTTTACCTGTTGTCAAACTTGCAAGCATTTCTTCTGTCTTTGACTGTCATGGGGACTTAGGTTTTTCAGAGAGAGAGAGAACAAGAGAGCTGATAACAGTGGTTTTACACCCACCCCCAAACAGGGAATTTGCATTTAGTTACAAGCTGGGTGGGTTAGTGAGCTGCTGATATTGCTGAAGGCAGAGTTCCCTCACTTGCTTCATACTTGCATTCAAAATAATCTAGATTGTGTTGGGAAAGAGACTGACTGTACTCATGGCTAACTTTAAGTATTAAAACAAGATTGTCCCCTACAAACTTCCTTGTCACACAGGTTCCCTGTAGCCAAAACAGTATATGTTCCAGCTACAGAGAACAGACTGCTTTCAGCTTGCACAGCACCTTGGGGGGGGGGAGAATACATGGATAGGGAATGGGGTGGGGAAAGAATGGGAATGTTGTCATTCTGGTGGCTTTAGGGTCCTATGGAATAGATAAGAATGGCACTGGGGAGGTCTGGATGGATATGATTTTGTAGGAGTTCTCTGTAGATAAATTACTGATCCCCCAACTACTATCCCCAGTATGCAATGGCTGAATTAATATGTAATCAACTGCATTGGATCTAAAGCCTTAGAACTAGTCATGTGCTCCCCCAGCCCAATACCATTTCTTACCCTCTAATTCTACCTGATCTTTAACAAAGTATTAATAATTCTAAGGATAATCTATTTTGTTGTGCTTTTTTGTAACTGTTTTAAGTAAAATCAATTTGTACTGTATATTTGTACTTTTGTGAGATTCTTTTTGCTGTTTTACCATTTTAAGTCTCTGTACTTGGCTACACACAGATTGTATTTTTATTTTTAATGCTCTTCTTATGGATACCTGCATTTAACTTGTGGACTATGTAAACAATATATATCAATATCTATATATCTATCTATATAAACTACTAGTTTGTTTTTTTAAAGGGGGGGAGAAAGGGAAATTAGTGGGTAGAAAAGATGGTTAAATGAGATGGACATCCTTACCCTAAGTACACGTATAAAGACATGAAGTTTGTGACTCTACTTTGTATACTACCAGAGATGTAAAAAAAAAAAAAAAAAAAAAAAAAAAAAAAAAAAAACAAAACTGTGCTGTGTATATGTACTAAGAAATGAAATGCATTCAGCTATCGTATATAATAAATTAAAATAAATAATAATAAATATTGGTGGTAATCTCACAAACTCTTGTACCTACAATATAGAAACAAAAACACAAGATCACAAAATAGACACAAACACATTCATTAAGCACAAGAAATGAAAGAAGAAATATGAATGAGAAAATGCCTTGTTCTCAATCAAGTACAAGAAAGAAGCAAGATTGAAATCTGCCAATCTTCAAAAATAAAAACATGTCTGATCAGAAAATTTGTTGGGATCAACCCTACTGTTTTGATCACTGCAAAAGATAAAATGTATTCAGATTTATTTTTGAAAATGATATGTTATAAAGTAATGAGTCATTATTTCAAAGATTAAGAGAATACTTCCCAGGTCACACCACATAAGTCACATACTCAGAAAACAGCAGGTAAGAAAAAAATTAAAATACTGAAGAATTTGAAGAATTTGCCTAAGCTATTGCCATTTCTGATAATAAGGTAGGCATCTTTCAATTATAATTTTCACATATGTACACAACCTGAAAATCTCTACTTATATTTCATAACTACCACTCCAGCAGCATTCAGTTTGGTCAAATAGTCTATTCAGCTTGCATAGAAACCCTGGATTCCTATTACTATTAATGAAACTAATCACACACTCACCAACTTAAAATAAAAAAAAATCATTATTTTATAGATTTTGATACTTTTATTATCATGATACAGCATTAATATCAACTTGTTAGCAAAGCCACACTCCTTCCAGAAACTCTAGAAAAGAATCAATCTAGATTCGAGTGGCTGCTGGTAAGTTTTTCTGTGGTTACAAATGTCTCTTCTCTGTTTATGGTGATGTAGCCTTCAAAAGCATAGAGAGAAAAAACTATATCTATATATCTATATATCTATCTATATATCTATATCTATATCTATATCTATATCTATATCTATATCTATATCTATATATATATATATATATATATATATATATATAGATATATAGATATATAGATATATAGATATATATATCATGGTAATGTCACAACAGGTTTCTTCATTCAAACTCCACAGAATCTGAAAGCACCATAGATGGCAGATCCCCAATGAGATGATTCTTGCACAGAGTATCTGAGAGATTATAGAAAAAATGCCATGTCAAATAAATGAAGAAGAAGAGGGAAGAATGGGCCAACAGAATGAAATAAGACACATCAAAGATCCACAAAAGTGAGTGAGATGGATAGAATGGCATCATACATTGTCTCCAGATGCAGAGCAGAGGACAAAGCCATGTCCAGAGAGCAGGCCTTATCTATTTTTGCTGAGAACCATAAAACTCTCCCAGTCTTCTGCAGGTATGAATTCTCTCATCTAATACTCTATTCACTCTTAGTGCCTGTCCTTGATCATACCCTAACAATTAATGTGCATTGTAATTGTTTGAGTACCAGAAAAAGAGAATCTACATATATCAGTGGTCTCTGATACTCCATTTTAAAGACATTTCCCTGTGAATTTCTATTAATTTATATACCAGAAGGCCATCTTAAATAATTTTTGAACAATGTATATCCAGTGATTCAAGCTAAAATATAAAGTGGGGAAATATTTGCAGAGTACATATGTAGTGGAAAGTGAACATAACAGAATGAGATTTTATATTTGTGAGGAAAAAAGACATACCAAAAGAGTTAATAACAATATATATATGGGGTCTGTACCTCAGTGGTAAAGTATATATATATATGAAAAAAAGACTAAAAAGAACAAACATGTTAATTGAAATTGTCAAACCCCTCTGTTGGCCATGCAAAATCTTAGAGCCACTTTCAAAATTGGTTTGGTACTATACCTACATGAGGATACATTCTACTCTTTGACACCAAATATTCATAGAAATTTCGAACATGTAGCTTCCACTGCTGCTTTCACCAAACTAAACTGCATCTGACACCTCCTTTTACCATCCAGGCCCCCTAAGTCAGGGCCCTGCAAAACCAATATCCTAATGAGCCTATTCCCAACCCCACAATAATTTCAGAGAAAAGCATAGATAAAGTGTCATAGTTGAGATTTGAAATCTTAATTAGAAAACAATATAAGAAAAGAAAAACTAAAAAGACCAAAAGAAAAAGTAGTGAGGGAGGTAGGAAAATAGATCTGAGAAGAAAGAAGAAACTGCTGAGGGTGTATAAGATGCAGAGATGGGAAAAGTTGGATCCAAAGTAGGAGAAGAAAGGAAATATTGTGACAGCATCATACTTTTGCAAATGGCCTCATTTTGGGAAATTCCTAAAAACAAGGAATTTATGGTATAATCAAACAAGTATGCCACACACATGACTCTCTGCTCTTCAAGCTCTAGCAAGATGCCACATTTTTTCCCCTCAAAGCTTTTAATTTCTTCCTCTCCAGGCACATTTTATCCAGCTTAAATGTCCTGGTCTATATGAGCTCCCTCAGATTTTCTCCAGTAACTCATAACCACAATTTTTTTTTCTTCAACCTGCCCAACAAATTTATATGCTTAGATAATTTCTCATAACTAAACTTTAATGCCCCAACCCTGGCATTTTGAGGTGCACATCTGTCTTCTGTTTTCTGGATCACCCTCAGATTTGCTCCACCAATAATGCATCAAGCATGATTGTTTTTAGGTCTGGTTTCCTACACAGTAGGCTACCTAAGGCTACCCATTTTTAATATACTTAAATAAATAAGTGATCCCTGTTCTGTTTTTGTTTTGTTTTTAAAAAGAATATACTTTCAAAAAGCCAGTTGAAAAAAAAAATAGTTGAAGTTTCCACTAGGGAGAAATCAAGATGACATGACTTTTTTTTTTCTGTAGCATCATTAATGTTTTATTTCTTGAAAGAAATAGTGGTTAAGTGTTATGTTCCCATTGTAATAATTCATTGATCTGTATAATTTCAATTCTAATCTACTGTTGGCCTTGTTAAATAATATCAAATTCATTTCATAAAATGTGATGGGGAAGAGCATAACACAAAGATTATAAAAGGGTACTAGAGGGCTGGGGCTGTAACTCAGTAAACTGGGTCTGTACCTCAGTGGTAATGCACTTGCCTTGTAAATGTGAGGCACTGGGTTTGAACCCCAGCACCACATAAAAATGAACAAAGATACTGTGTTTTTATCTACAACTAAAAAATTTAAAAATGGTACTAGATAATACTTTGGGGGTAATGCCTAAATTAATTGATTATTGATCTGGTTATTTGGATGTGTTCATATGTCAAAAAATAAAAGTATACACCTTAAATAGAGCTTGGGATATAGCTTACTCAGTCAAGTGCTGGACTCACATACACAAGGCCCTGGGTTTAATCCCCAGGACCACAGAAAAAATATGTATATAATTATATCAATAAACCTGAAAAAATGTGTCTAAGTTGAGATTAAAAATAAAATACACTATTAAATGATAAATAAAAGTAAGGATTCAGTAGCTAAATATCAATCTAAATATTTTGGGAAAGGCAATTTTTATAAGTAGAGAATAAAATACTAACCAAAGGAGCAAAATTGAAAACATTAACAGTAAACAGAGCATAGAAATTATCAATAATGCTAGATGTAGCATTTAGAACACAAATTAAATTAAAAGAGCTCTGATAAATTTCAAAAGTAAAAATTTTATATTATTTATGCATTACATAATTGTAACTTTTAAGGTATATATAATGATACCTCAGTTAATGATGCAGATACATTCTGGAAAATGCATCATAAGGTGATTCTGTTATTTTAAAAATGATACAGCATACTGACACATTCTTAGGTGATATACCTAGGTTATAATTTAGACATTAGTGTACATGAAGTCCATTATTAATAAAAACATTGTTGCATATACAACTATAGTGATTCAACATTATAGCAATGATTATAGACCTCATAATTAGATGAATAATTAGCACTGTGGAACTAAAGACAAAATGCTCTAAAAGAATCTGGAAATTTAGGAAATGAAAAAAGAAAAAAACTGCACTGCATTAAAAACGAATAAAAGGGTACTTTAAAAAACTGCTGAAACAGTGGGGTATCTGAGTAATAAAAAAATGTCATTGTATCCTTTTCTGATATGATGTATAAACCATTCACTGTAAAGAAATACTTTAATATAAATGAAAAAGAGAAGATATGCCAAAGTGTTTTTAATAAGGTGTTTAAACATTTTAATTAGTAGTGTATGATGCTAAAATACCATATAGTTTAAAAAAGTAGAATAATTTCAAGATCAACATAGCTTAAGTAACTTAATGATGTGATTACTCAAAATTTTTACCAAAAAACTATGAATGTGGATAAGTAATATGGCACACCTTTCCTCAATCATCCAAAATATTAAAATGATAATAATTTTAAAATGATGATGAAAAGACAGAAATGTCATTATTCATTTCCAAATTTAAATACTACCTTTATAAAAAAACTGGAAAATATTAAAATAAATTATATTTATGATATGAAATATTTAAAGGGTACAAATTGAAGTTAGAAATTGGAAAAAAATGAATTGCCTCACAAATGGAAAGAAAAATATGCCTGAAATATGAAAAAGGATTGAAGGATAAGGCAGGAGGATTCCAAGTTCAAAGCTAGCCTTAGCAACTTATCAAGGCCATAAGCAAATTAGTGAGAACATATCTCAAAAAAAAAAAAAAAAAAAAAAAAAAAAAAAAAAAAAACATGCAGGCCATATTGTATAGTTGTTAAGTATTCCTGATATTATAACTGGGTACCAAAAGAAAGTAAATAAAAATGAAAAAAAAATGTCAAAAACACAGACCTCAAAGAAGAGTAGGTAAGGTAAGCCCTACGAATGGTGGCACATGACTGTACTCCCAACAGCTTGGAACACTGAGGAGGGGAATAATTCAAAGCCAGTCTCAGCAATTTAGCAATTTCCTAAGTAATTAAGTTAGAACTTGTCTTGAAGGAAAACATTAAAAAAGAGGTATGGATGTGGTTCAGTGATGAAGTGTCTCTGAATTCAATTTCAGTACCAATAAAAAAATGGAAGAAAGTTCAATAGCTACTTCTTAAGGAGAAACATAAAGGTTTGATAGAAGGGGACTCAACATGGTGGCAGGCATGGAAGCAGTGCTTTCAGTACCTCCTCAACCATGTGGACAGAGAGACACATTAGAACATTTAGATTCTACCTGCTGAGAAACTCCCAGCAAAATTCTGCTGAAGTAGAATACAACAGACACTAGTACAGCAATATGTAAAACAGTGGATGTGTAACCGATGTGATGCTGCAATCTGTATACGGTGTAAAAATGGGAGTTCATAACCCACTTGAATCAAAGTGTGAAATATGATTTGTCAAGAACTATGTAATGTTTTGAACAACCAACAATAAAAATTAAAAAAAAAAAATTCTGCTGAAGTGAGACCTGCTGGGGAATTTGGGATTATTGGAGGTGACAGCTTGCCCCAGGTGAATTTCAGCCATGCGGCGCACAGGTCCGGGCCTCTCCACGCCACCGACGCTGCCTGGCGACCAGCACAGTAGGAGGCAGTTCAGCATTGTATGGTGGAGAGACACTATGAAGAGGTTGCTAACCAAGCCATCATGGAAAAGTGAACCAGAATTGAATCCAAGACTGGGACAGACCAGAGACAGGTCAGACCCACCCCTCCCATCAGACACTATGGCAGGGAGTCTGGGGCCCGCCATAGCAGAGAGCTGACGTCACCAGAGTTCGGTGGATGGGATCCCTTCCCAGCAGAATCGGCTTTAGCAGGTGTGTGACTCCCACCCCCACCAGATACATACAGCTGGGAAACCTCAAAATTCTCACCCCAGAGGTCCATGGGCATGAATATAGGGGCCGAAAGAAGCAGAGGGGACTCTGGATCCCCAACTCCCCCTACCACCAGTGGTGACACCCAAGGCCTTAGGACCAGTTCCGACGGGGGTGGCCACCAAAAGGGTCTGGACAAATTAAACTGTCGGTTCCCAGATCACTGCTCCACAATGCTGGGGTCTGGATAAATGACAGAGAGAGTGCTCAGTCGTTCAGGAAATAGGGCACGCAGTGGGGCTGCAAGTGTAACCAGATCCTTGGAGATCGCCTCCAGTGAGGGGGGCCTGGCTGGCTGGCAGGATGAGGGGGGGGAGGGACCAGAGAAGAGAAACAGCTTTGGACTAACAGGACTAGAGATATGACCAGTAGCAGAAGAGGAGTCACCTTACAGGGATTGCTGCTGGCACATTGAGGGCAGAAGCTCAGCTCGGAGGGCAAAGCTCTGCCTACAGGAAGAGAAGAAAATAGAAATCTAAGGCTTCATTTTTTTCTTTCTTTCTTTTTCCTTTTCAATTTTTATTGTTCTTTCCATTCTCCTCTATTCTACCTATCTTTCTCTCCCTCTTTCTCTTTAAGGTCTCTTTCCTTCCCCTTCCCCCTAACTTTCATTCCAAGCATTACAACTTTCAATACGTGTAATTTTCTTAATGCAAATAGGTGATTGTTTTGAGGCTATCTATAGGGCTCCTAAATACCTAGCTATTACCAAATACCCCAATACATTCATCTGTTAATATCCCCCTTCAGTAGAGCAATCTTCTAAAGTAGCCAAGACATACTAAACTTCACACCATCATAGCACGCAACCTAAACATAAAGTCCTAAGACCAAACAACAGATCACTATATGCCTACGGAATCTGTAAGCCTTTTATGAATTGAATGAATCAGCTTTAAATTACAACAAAGCCCAACATCTCTAGGCATAGTCTCCCACCACAAAGGAGAGACCACAGAGATATACAATACCAAAACAAATTTATAGGAGAAAACATAAACACAGCAGTTAAACAGAGTTGGAAAGTAAGGTGAACACCATGAAAAAACAAGTGAAAAAAAGATTGCAAACAATGCAGGACAACTTAAATTTACAGGAGAACCTAGAGACATCAGAAAAATGGACAGAGAAAGAACTCAAGGCATACCTGACTCAGATGGAATGGAACCTTAAAGAAGTCATTAGACAGCAAGTACAAACAATGAAAGAATATTTTGAAAATGAATTGCATAAGCAGATTAAAGAAGGCAATAATGAACTCTACCAGGAGATAGAGATTTAAAAAAAAAATCAAGCAGTAATCCTAGAAATGCAGGAAATCATAAACCAAATCAAAAACTCAAATGAAAATATTACAAATAGACTAGATCAAATAGAAGTCAGAACATCAGATAATAAAGACAAAGTTTATCAATTCGAAAAAAGTATAGTCAACACAGAAAGGCTGGTAAGAAACCATAAGCAAAACATCCAAGAGATATGGGATGTCATAAAAAAACAAACTTAAGAGTCATTGGTATAGAAGAAGGTATAGAGGTCAAAACGAAAGGAATGAACAATCTATTGAATGAAATAATCTTAGAAAACTTTCCAGATATGAAAGATGGAATGAATTGCCAAATCCTGGAAGCCTACGGGACCCCAAACATACTAGACCGACCCCAAGACACATTATTATGAAGATATCCAACATACAGAACAAGGAGAGAATATTAAAAGCTACAAGAGAAAAAAGGCAGATTACATTTAGGGGTAAACCAATTAGATTAATGGCTGATTTTTCATCACAGACGTTGAAAGCGAGAAGATCCTGGAACAACGTATTTCAAATGCTGAAAAATAATGGATTCAAACCAAGAATACTGTATTCAGCAAAATTAAGCTTCAGGTTTGACAATGAAATTAAAATACTTCACGATAAACAAAAGTTAAAAGAATTCACAGCCAGAAAACCAGCACTGCAAAGCATTTTGAGCAAAACACTAGAAGAAGAGGAAATGAAAAACAGCACCCAAAACTAACAGTGGGAGGTAACTCAGTAAAGGGGAGGGAAAATAACAAAAGAGGAAAAACAAGCCAAATTAAAATAAATAAATAAATAAACATGAGTTGAAGTACAAACCATATGTCAATAGTAACCCTAAACATTAAAATCACCAATCAAGCGACATAGGCTAGTAACTTGGATTAAAAAAACAGATCCAACAATATGCTGCCTTCAGCAGACTCATATGATAGGAAAAGACATACAAAGGCTGAAGTGAAAGGTTGGGAAAAATCATACCACTCATATGGTCTTCGGAAGCAAGCAGGAGTGGCCATACTCATATCGAATAAAATCAACTTCAAACCTAAGTCAATCAAAAGGGATAAAGAAGGACACTACATACTGTTAAAAGGAACCATTCAACAACAAGATATAATAATTATCAATATGTATGCACCAAATAATGGTGCTGCAACATTCATAAAACAAATTCTCCTCAAGTTCAAGAATCAAATAGACCACAACACAATAATTATGGGTGACTTCAACACACCGCTCTCACCATTGGACAGATCCTCCACACAAAAGTTGAATGAAAAAACTATAGAACTCAATAACACAATCAAAACCCTAGACTTAACCAACATATATAGAATATATCAACCATCATCAAGTGGATATACGTTCTTCTCAGCACCACATGGATCCCTCTCAAAGACAGACCATTTCTTATGCCACAGGGCAACCCTTAGTATATATAATGGTGTGGAGATAATACCATGTATCTTATCTGATTATAATGGAATGAAAGTAGAAACCAATGATAAAAGAAGGAAGGAAAAATCCTGCATCACCTGGAAAATGAACAATATGTTACTGAATGATCAATTGGTTACAGTAGACATAAAGGAGGAAATCAAAAAAATTCTTAGAGATAAATGAATTATAGACACAAAATATTGGAATCTATGGGACACAATGAAAGCAGTTTTTAGAGGGAAATTCATTGCCTGGAGTTCATTCCTCAAAAAAATAAAAATAAAAATAAATGAGCTCACACTTCATCTCAAAACCCTTGAAAAGGAAATGCAAAACAACAGCAAATGTAGCAGAAGACAAGAAATAATTAAAATCAGAGTGGAAATCAACGAAATTGAAACAAAAGAAACCATTGAAAAAATTGATAAAACTAAACGTTGGTTCTTCGAAAAAATAAATAAGATCAACAGACCCTTAGCCATACTAACAAAGAAGAGAGAGAACTCAAATTACTAACATACGGGATGAACAAGGCAATATCACGACAGACACTACAGAAATACAGAAGATAATTAGAAATTATTTTGAAACCCTATATTCCAATAAAATAGAAGATAGTGAAGATATCGATAAATCTCTTGAGTCATATGATTTGCCCAGATTGAGTCAGGAAGATACACACAATTTAAACAGGCCAATAACAAATGAGGACATAGAAGAAGCGATCAAAAGACTACCAACCAAGAAAAGCCCTGGACCTAATGGGTATAGAGTGGAGTTTTACAAAACATTTAGAGAAGAATTAATACCAATACTTTTCAAGATATTTCAGGAAATAGAAAAAGAAGGAGCTCTTCCAAATTCATTTTATGAGGCCAACATCACCCTGATCCCAAAACCAGACAAATACACTTAAAAGAAAGAAAACTACAGACCAATATCTCTAATGAACCTAGATGCAAAAATCCTCAATAAAATTCTGGTGAATCGGATACAAAAGCATATCAAAAAAAAAAAAAATGTGCACCATGATCAAGTAGGATTCATCCCTGTAATGCAAGGCTAGTTCAATATACGAAAATTAATAAATGTTATTCACCACATCAATAGACTTAAAGATAAGAACCACATGATCATCTGAATAGATGCAGAAAAAGCATTTGACAAAGTACAGCATCACTTTATGTTCAAAACACTAGAAAAAACTAGGGATAACAGGAACTTACCTCAACATTGTAAAAGCTATCTATGCTAAGCCTCAGGCTAGCATCATTCTAAATGGAGAAAGACTGAAGGCATTCCCTTTAAAACTTGGAACAAGACAGGGATGTCCTCTCTCACAACTTCTATTGAATTTAGTTCTCGAAGTTCTGGCCAGAGCAATTAGACAGACAAAAGAAATTAAAGGCATAAAAATAGGAAAAGAGAACTTAAATTATCACTATTTGTGGAGACATGATTCTATACCTAGAAGACCCAAAGAGTCTACAAAGAAACTACTAAAGCTAATAAATGAATTCAGCAAAGTGGCAGGATATAAAATCAAAGGCATTCCTATATATCAGCAACAAATCTTCTGAAATAGAAATGAGGACAACCACCCCATTCACAATATCCTCAAAAAAATAAAACACTTGGGAATCAACCTAACAAAAGAGGTGAAAGATTTATACAATGAAAACTAGAGAACCCTAAAGAGAGAAATAGAAGAAGATCTTAGAAGATGGAAAAAATATACGCTGTTCATGGATAGGCAGATCTAACATCATCAAAATGGCGATATTACCAAAAGTTCTCTATAGGTTTAATGCAATGCCAATTAAAATACCAATGGCATTTCTTGTAGAAATAGATAAAGCAATCATGAAATTCATATGGAAAAATAAAAGACTCAGAATAGCAAAAGCAATTCTAAGCAGGAAGTGTGAATCAGGCGGTATAGCGATAACAGATTTCAAACTCTACTACAGAGCAATAGTACCAAAAACAGCATGGTACTGGTACCAAAACAGACAGGTGGACCAATGGTACAGAATAGAGGACACAGAGACCAATACACAAAATTAAAATTATCTTATATTTGATAAAGGGGCTAACAGCATGCAATGGAGGAAGGATAGCATCTTCAACAAATGGTGCTGGGAAAACTGGAAATCCATATGCAACAAAATGAAACTGAATCCCTTTCTCTTGCCATGCACAAAAGTTAACTCAAAATTGATCAAGGAGCTTGATATCAAATCAGAGAATCTGCATATGATAGAAGAAAAAGTTGGCTCCGATCTACGTATGGAGGGGTCGGGCTCCAAATTCCTTAATAGGACCCCCATAGCACAAGAGTTAATAACAAGAATAAACAAATGGGACTTACTTAAACTAAAAAGTTTTTTTCTCAGCAATAGAAACAATAAGCGACGTAAATAGGGAGCCTACATCATGGGAACAAATTTTTACTCCTCACACTTCAGATAGAGCCCTAATATCCAGAGTATACAAATAACTCAAAAAATTAAACAACAAGATAACAAATAACCCAATCAACAAATGGGCCAAGGACCTGCACAGACACTTCTCAGAGGAAGACATACAATCAATCAACAAGTACATGGAAAAATGCTCACCATCTGTAGCAGTAAGAGAAATGCAAATCAAAACCACCCTAAGATACCATCTCACTCCAGTAAGATTGGCAGCCATCATGAAGTCAAACAACAAGAAGTGATGGCGAGGATGTGGGGAAAAGGGTACACTTGTACATTGCTGGTGGGACTGCATATTGGTGCTTTCAATTTGGAAAGCAGTATGGAGATTCCTTGGAAAGCTGGGAATGGAACCACCATTTGACACAACTATTCCGCTTCTTGGACTTTTCCCTAAAGACCTTAAAAGAGTGTGCTATAGGGATACTGCTACATCAATGTTCATCTCAGCACAATTCACAATAGCTAGACTGTGGAACCAACCTAGATATCCTTCAGTAGATGAATGGATAACAATAAATATGGCATTCATACACAATGGAGTACTACTCAGCACTAAAAAATGACAAAATCATGGCATTTGCAGGGAAATGGATGGCACTAGAGCAGATTATGCTAAGTGAAGCTAGCCAATCCCTATAAAACAAATTCCAAAGGACATCGTTGATATAAGGAGATCAACTAAGAACAGAGCAGGGAGGAAGAGCATGAGAAGAAGATTAATATTAAACAGGGACGAGAGGTGGGAGGGAAAGAGAGAGAGAAGGGAAATTGCATGGAAATGGATGGAGACCCTCATCGTTATACAAAATTACATATAAGAGGAGCTTAAGGGAAAGGGGGGAAAAAACAAGGGAGAGAAATGAAGTACAGTAGATTGGGTAGAGAGAGAAAATAGGAGGGGAGTGGAGAGGTGGGGGGATAGTAGAGGATAGGAAAGACAGCAGAATGCAACAGACACTAGTATGTAAAAACGTGGATGTGTAACTGATGTGATTCTGAAATCTGTATATGGGGGGAAAATGGGAGTTCATAATCCACTTGAATCAAATGTATGAAATATGATATGTCAAGAGCTATTATGTAATGTTTTGAACAACTAATAAAAAAAAAGGTTTGATAAACATAAGATAGCTCTACAGCTTTAGAAATTAGAAAATGGCAAAATCAATTCATATCTGTGAGACAAATAGTGTCAATAAACACATGGAGCAAATAAATTCCCATTAAATAAAGAGGTAATAAAAATTTTAATTTCTTTGAAGAAACTGGCTATTGAAAATACACGATAATTTTCCAGCAGAAGCATTTTTTTATAAAAATCACTGCAGTCTGAGCCATGGTAACATAAAAGGAAATGAAAGCATTGGTTCACACAATTGAAATACAGAACATGAAGAAAAGACAATGTACATTGAGAAAGATATAAAGAGAAATAGGCGGGAAAAATAAAGTCCAAAACCTATTTTTATTATAACGTATGTAGTTATAATAATATTGTGAATCATTACATAGTTCTATGTAAATGTCACATATATATAATAGTTTACATGTATACATTTAAAAATATGTAGAAGTCAAGTAAATACACAAAAGTACATAAATGCACATCATTTGTATACATGACATAACTCATCTTTAGCAAAATGTAAAACACCCCCTAAATTCAAAATATTACTCCATTAAAATGTTAACATTTTTAACTTTTAATGGAAGAAAGGATCAGAGAAAAAAATCTAAAATTTATATGAAATTATATATATATATATATATATGTGTGTGTGTGTGTGTGTGTGTGTGTGTGTGTGTGTGTGTAAAATTTGCTCTGAAACTCTGAATTAAAAGGGAAAAATATATCTTGCAATAATAAAAAGCAAGGAAATATAATTGAAAGGAAAATTCAAAAGTTAGTCTACATGTATACAAAATTTTATGTATTTTTAATACAAATTGAAAGGTCAACATAAGTCTAAACCCCTCAAGAACCATACTACATATGGATAGATGACATAGCCAAATCTAAAGGAAGATTGACTTGAAGGCAGAATTCACTGGTGTATTTTGTGTATACAATCTACAAGGCCCAGGGATTAAATCCAGTGTAAATAAATAAATAAAATAAAAGGTATGACAGTGACATGAGGACACATTACCTTGTCAAGCCTATCTTATTCAGAGTGATGTTGGGAATATAAAAGAATAGAAGCTCCTGACTTTCTCACAATTCATAGATATATTGAATACACATATTATGTTTCAAGTACCTCTTAGACAAAGTTAAAAAAAATTAGTAGAAACCAGTGGTTTTCCATTTAGAGATTTATGTGTGTGAGTAGGAACATATCTACCACTCGATTATTTTTAAAACTAGGATAGACTTATGCCTTAGTGCAGACTTTGACAATATGCTATATAATTGAAACAGAAACACAAACCTCCAGTGTCACCCTGAGAAGCTCAAGATTGGGACCTTGTATATGACACCCTAACTAAATAGTTTTCTGTGCTTTTGATTTTATTTTAGCTTGTGCTGAGAAAGAATCTACACATTCCTAAGTGTTAAGATCAGAGAAAAAGTGATAGTAATCTATGTTCAGGCAAGAATATCCTGAGCTTAAACTCCAGGGATAAGGAGAAAGAAGTTAAATCTCAAAGAACTTGGTATATGCCTTTAAGTGTGTTCAGCACAAAGAGCTCCAATCTTGGGCTTGCCCCTGTAAAAATTCCAGGACTGCCTATTATTTCCAGAATGAAAATTTTTCATCTCTGAGTTTCTTTTCTCTTATTATATTACATTCAATAGAAGTAAGTAATTGTCTCACATATAACAAAATACTCTTCAAAAGAATAGTAAGAGGCTTATGCAGAAGTATCCAATATAGGAAGCCATTTTAAATCTTCAGGCTATGGGAATAAAGCTTGCAGATCACATGCAAATCTCCCCTAGATTACAATCCAATGGTTGTCCATTGGTGTGCAAGACTCTCAGCTGCTAAAATCCCAAGTAATAGTGCAGAGAAGGAGTTAAAAATAACACATATCTGTTAGTCTCCAGAAAACATTTGCAGCACATGCTGTCTGTGGCTACATGACAGACTGGTCTCTACAATCTTCCATCAGGGATTTCATGCAAAAGTCCAACAGTGGACGATTGTATTTAAAGCAAAACTGTTAGAATAGCTTTTATCACTAGGTGTAGTGGTACATGCCAATAATACCCACAGTTCAAGAGGATGAGGCATGAGGATTGAGAGTTCCAAGCTAGCCTCAGCAACAGAAAGGAACTAAGCAACTAAGTGAGACCATGTCTCTATAGAAAATACAAAACAGGCCTGGAGACATGGCTCAGTGTTGGAGTGTCCCCGAGTTTAATCCCCAATAGCCTTCCCCCCAAAAGAGAGAGAACAGCTTTTGACAATAAGCTTATAATAACAAAGATTCAAGAAGTTGTGGATATAGAAAGAAGAAGACCCTTGTACATGGTTGGTGAGAATGAAAGTTTAGGAAATGCATTTTTGAAAATAGTGTAAACTCTAAACCATTTAAGACACACAACTAATATATAACATGGTTAAATTGATTCTAGGTATAATTTCAAGGAGTTAGAATGAAGAAGTTAAATAAATAACTACATGCCCATTTTTATGTAGCAGTATTGTCAGTAGTTAAGAAAATAAAATAAATAAAGTGTCTTTAAATGAAGGATGTAACAGGAGATTCCTTTCAACTGCAGGGTGTCTAACTACTCCCCTGATAACCTTCACGCCATATTTCAGACTTCTTTCTCTTGGCAAGAGAGGACAGAGAGACTCAAATGAGCCAGCCCTCCAAAGTATATAGACATAAGAAATACCTTAGAAATACCTGAGAAACTCCTGAGCCAAGAGAAGGTATGACAGTGACATAAGTCACGTTATCTTATCAAGTCTACAGTGGGTAATTCCCAATGAAAGACTCTCCAATAAGGTATCTGTATCTAAGAAAGAAAAAGAGGGGCCAGGAATTAACATTGTTTTACAAAGGGTCAAGTGAATCTTCTCTTTTTTTCTCTTATATACAATACAAACTGAAGGACAAAAAAAAATCTCATAAAGAGTGCATCTAATGTAGGAGAAAAATAATTACAAAATACTACATCTATTTGAAATATGCTATGAGGAGGAACAGTTTATTATATTGTGGAGAAATAAAGTTGACATTTAGAATGTGAACAAGAAAATGAAATTATAGGATATATTCTGAGACCAGAATAAAAAAACTAAAGATAAGTTCCAGCACTCTGAATTTGAGGCCCTACTTCTCACCTATATACCAGCAACACTTTGTGAAGAGAAAAACAAATCACACTTGTATTTGGAAATCTCTCCTGATAATCACAGCAATAATTACCACACAATCTGAGGAGATGCCAGGATGCCAGGACAAAGCCGTTCACATGGGCTTTGGACCATGATTGAAGATACCATAAATGGAGAGAACAGAATTTCCAAAAATTTTAGCTGCTGACATATTTTCCACTTGATTGGCCATAGAAGACCTAGAAATATACAGCTCCACAAAAGGATTCATTTTTGCAGACACTGAAGACTATGCTGGGTAGTTCCCATCTACAAAAACCAGTTCCAGCCATAGCAATTGCTGTTTGAAATTTCTTCTAATTTGTCTCCAATTCCAATCTGCAGATGCAATCTCAAAAATCTGCACAGCCACTATTCTCTGATTTTTCATGGTGCCTTGCATTCTCCTTATAGGTTTTTTATCATCTGTGTGGCTGCAGAATTTGGATTTCCTGAGCATTGATGAGGAAGCCTAGGAATAGATCCCCCAAAATGGCAATCTCCTGAGATGAAAACTGGATCCTACAGTGGAAGCCACAGCTTTCATACTTGTATATTGGATTGAACAATCCTCATCCAAGAGCCCCTGGTTGGAAAATACCTGCCCTCTGAGTCTGAATCCACTCAGCCTACTGTCAAAGTGATAGTAGATGACATCAACACCATAAATAAATGAGGGCACTTTGAATCAGGATTGGCAGGTTCTTGGGTGCATTTACTTTTCTTTTAAGGTGATTACATTCGAGTACAAATAGTAATTTCAGCTTTTATAAAGGCAAAGTTTTCCTAAAGTGGTGAAATCTAGCATGGCAGGTGTATATTTAAATTTAGCTTGTAAATAGGGAAACATCATTATATGTATTATATGCATACATATTGCTAATTATTAAAAACAATATAATGGATAGATCCAACATGGCAGTGGGCGGAGAGGCAGTGTTTTTCAATACCCCCCAGTGATGGGGTCATAAAGACGCATAGATAACGCTTAGATTCTACCAAAGGAGATCTCCTAGCAAAATTCCACTGAAGAGAGACCGGCCGGGAGCTACTAGGATTTTTTTGAAGCGACAGATTGCCCCAGATGAGCAAATCCCTGCCAGGAGATGCAGAGGTCCAGTTCCAGCCACAGTCCGTGCACCGGGGCATGGCTGCCGGCCTGTCCGCCAGCAGCAAATGTGACTGGGTCCCGCTAACCTCCGAGATGCAGCTTGGCAGGAAGAAGTCTTTAGCCAAGCCTTCATGAAATAATGAGCTGGGAGCTGAAGCCAACCTGGGACGGACCAGTCCCACCCCTCCCTTCGGACACTCCAGCAAGGAGCCTGGGGCCTGCCATAGCAGAGAGGTGACGTCATCGGAGGTCGCCTTCGGAATTCTTCCCAGCAGAATCCACTTCAGCAGGTGTGTGACTCCCTCCCCATCCAGATACAAGCAGCCAGAAACTTCATGGACCTCTCAGGGGTCATGTCTGTAGGGTAGCAGAGGGGATCCCCGACCCCCAAACCCCCATATCACCAGTGGTGACTCCCAAGGTCTTAGCTGCCAGTTTACCACAGCAATGGGGCTTAAATGGGACACACGGTGGGGCTGCAAGTGTAACTAGATCTCTAGGGAACCACTTCTGGTGAACAAGACCTGGCTGGCTGGCTGACAGGAGGAAGGGGGGTAAGGGCCGGAGAAGTGAAATGGCTCTGGGGCTCTGGACTGACAAGTCCGAGAGACTACCAGGAGATGCCTTACAGGGATTGCTAGGGGCAGGTAGAGAGCAGAAGCTCTGCTCAGAGGGCACAGCTCTGCCTACTGGAAGAGAAGAAAATGGATCTCTAAGACTTCAATATTTTTTTTTTCTTTTTTCTTCTTCTCTCTCTGTTCCTTTCTCCACTTTTCCTTCTCTCTTTCTTTCGCGTCTCAAGTTTTATTGTTCTTTTCATTCTCCTCTAATCTATCTCTCTCTCCTTCTTTCTTTTTAAGAGCACCTTCATTCCCCTACCCACCAACTTTCATCCCAAGCATTACGTCTTCCATTACGTGTAATTGTCTAAATGCAAATAGGTGAATGTCTTGAGGCTGTCTATAGGGCTCCTAAAGACCTAGCTACTACCAACACCTTGATTCAATTGCCTGTTAGTATCCACCTTCAGTAGAGCAATCTTCTAAAGTAGCCAAGACATAGTAACCCTTGTACCATCATAGCACCTAACCTAAACATATAGTCCTAAGAACAAACAACAAATCACTATATGCATACAGGATCCAGAAGCCTTTTATGAATTGAATGAATCAGCTTTAAAGTACAATAAAGCCCAACATTTCTAGATATAATCTCCCACCACAAAGGAGAGACAACAGAGATATACAAAGCCAAAACAAATAGGAGAAAGCAGTTACACAGCAGTCAAACAGAGCTGGAAACTAACGTGAACAACATGAAAAAACAAGGGAAAAAAGGACTACAAACAATGCAGGACAATTTAAATCTACAGGAGAACCTAGAAGAATCAGAAACATGGACAGGGAAAGAAATCAAGGCATACCTAACTCAGATGGAATGGAATATTAGAGAAGACATGAGACAGCAAGTCCAAGCATTGAAAGTATGTTTTGAAAACGAACTAAACAAACAAATTCAAACTGCAAAGAACGAGCTTTACCAGGAGATAGAGATTAAAAAATAAAAACCAAACAGTAATCCTAGAAATGCAAGAAACCATAAACCAGATTAAAAACTCTAACGAGAATATTACAAATAGACTAGATCAAGTAGAAGTCAGAACATCAGATAATGAAGACAAAGTTTATCAACTTGAAAAGAATATAGTCAACACAGAAAATATGCTTAAATCTCATGAGCAATCTATCCAAGAGATATGGGATCTCATAAAAAAAAAAAAAAAACAAATCTGAGAGTCATTGGGATAGAAGAAGGCACAGAGGATCAAATCAAAGGAATGGACAACATATTAAATGAAATAATCCTAGAAAACTTCCCAGAGATGAAAGATGGGATGGATTGCCAAATCCTGGAAGCCTACAGGACCCCAAACATCCAAAACCATAATAGACCAACTCCAAGACCTATAATTGTGAAGATAGCTAACATACAGAACAAGGAGAGAATATTAAAAGCAACGAGAGAAAGGAGGCAGATTACATTCAGGGGTAAACCAATTAGATTAACGCCTGATTTTTCATCACAGACTTTGAAAGAGAGAAGATCCTGGAACAACGTGTTTCAAACGCTGAAAAATAATGGATTCCAACCAAGAATACTGTATCCAGCAAAATTAAACTTCAGATTTGACAATGGAATTAAAATCTTTCATAATAAACAAAAGCTAAAAGAATTTGCACCCAGAAAACCAGCACTGCAAAGCATTTTGAGCAAAATACTACAAGAAGAGGAATTGAAAAATAGTGCCCAAAACTAACAGTGGGAGGTATCTCAGTAAAGGGGGAGAAAAATAACCACAGAGGAAAAACTAGCCAAACTAAAATAAATAAATAAATAAACATGACTGGAAGTACAAACCATATTTCAATTATAACCTTAAATGTTAATGGCTTAAATTCACCAATCAAGAAACATAGGCTAGTAACCTGGATTAAAAAACAAATCCAACAATATGCTGCCTTCAGGAGACTCATATGATAGGAAAAGACATACACAGGCTGAAGGTGAAAGGTTGGGAAAAATCATACCACTCACATGGCCCTCGGAAGCAAGCAGGAGTGGCCATACTCATATCAAATAAAATCAACTTCAAACCTAAGTTAATCAAAAGGGATAAAGAAGGACACTATATACTGTTAAAAGGAACCATCCACCATCAAGACATAACAATTATCAATTTGTATGCACCAAACAATGGTGCTGTAACATTCATAAAACAAACTTTCCTCAAGTTCAAGAGTCAAATAGAACACAACACAATAATTATGGGGGACTTCAACACACCGCTCTCACCATTGGGCAGATCCTCTAGACAAAAGCTGAACAAAGAAACTATAAAACTCAATAATGCAATCAATAACCTAGACTTAACCGACATATATAGAATATATCAACCATTATCAAGTGGATACACGTTCTTCTCAGCAGCACATGGATCCTACTCAAAGATAGACCATATATTATGCCATAGGGCGACTCTCAGTAAATATAAAGGTGTGGAGATAATACCATGCACCATATCTGATCATAATGGAATGAAACTGGAAATCAATGATAAAAGAAGGAAGGAAAAATCCTACATCACATGGAAAATGAACAATATGTTACTGAGTGATCAATGGGTTACAGAAGACACAAAGGAGGAGATAAAAAATTCTTAGAGACAAATGACAATACAGACACAACATACCGGAATCTATGGGACACAATGAAAGCAGTTTTAAGAGGGAAATTCATTTCTTGGAGTTCTTTCCTCAAAAAAAGAAAAAAACCAACAAATAAATGAACTCACACTACACCTCAAAAATCTAGAAAAGGAAGAGCAAAACAACATAAAATGTAGTAGAAGACAAGAAATAATTTAAAAAGTGTTGGCAAGGATGTGGGGAAAAGGGTACACTTGTATACTGCTGGTGGGACTGCAAATTGGTGAGGCCAATTTGGAAAGCAGTATGGAGATTCCTGGGAAAGCTGGGAATGGATCCACCATTTGACCCAGCTATCGCCTTTCTCAGACTATACCCTGGGGATCTTAAAAGAGCATACTATAGGGATACTGCCACATCAATGATCATAGTGGCACAATTCACAATAGCTAGACTGTGGAACCAACCTAGATGCCCTTCAATAGATGAATGGATAAAAAAAATGTGGCATCTATACACAATGGAGTATTACGCAGCACTAAAAAATGACAAAATCATAGAATTTGCAGGGAAATGGATGGCATTAGAACAGATTATGCTAAGCGAAGCTAGCCAATCCTTAAAAAGCAAATGCCAAATGTCTTGTTTGATATAAAGAGAACAACTAAGAACAGAACAGGGAGGAAGAGCATGAGGAAAAGATTAACATTAAACAGAGACGAGTCAGGGGAGAGAAAGGGAGAGAGAAGGGAAAGCATATGGAAATGGTAGGAGACCCTCAATGTTACACAAAATTACATATAAGAGGTTGTGAGGGGAAAGTGGAGGGAAACAAGGGAGAGAATTAAACAACAGCAGATGAGGTAGAGAGGGAAGATGAGAGGGGAGGGGAGGGGGGATAGTAGGGAATAGGAAAGGCAGCAAAATACAACAGTCACTAATATGGCATTATGTAAAAATTGTGAATGTGTAACTGATGTGATTCTGCAATTTGTATTTGGGGTAAAAATGGGAATTCATAACTCACTTGAATCAAATGTATGAAAGATGATATGTCATGAGCTATGTGATGTTTTGAACAACCAATAAAAAAAGAAAAAAAACAATATAATGGGAAGTATTTTTTTTATTTAAATTTTCTGATTTATTTTCTGAGAAGACAATCCAATATAAGTAAAATATCAGGCAAAGGTGAAGTTTTGACTTTTCTAGTATTTATACTAAAAGAACAAAATATAAGACACAGTTTAAATTCATTAGAATCACAAAACTGAAGATGATATCAAGAATACTATTATTATATGACAAACATAAAATTTTTAATGTTGAATATATACATATTTAGAATATATCCTCATAACTAACTCTATTTGAAGCCTCCAACACCTCTTAGTTCACAGTGGTCACATTCCATTTTGTGAGTTATGTCTCCTCTGACCTTGGGGATCAATAAAAAGTGAATGTTAATTTAGTAGTAAATAATAAATTTGAATTGTGTATCTGGCTTCAGGCATTTTTATATTTCTATTTTATCTACATATTTATTTTATCTATATTGTTATAAATATGTGTATATATATATGTATATATATATGTGATATATATATATATATATATATATATATATATATATATATATATATATAATGACACTTTATTATTTTTTAAAATTTATTTATATGCAGTGTTGGGAATCACTCAGCATCTAACACAGGCTCAGCAAGCACACAACCATTAAAGTACAACGAGAGAGCCTTAGGTATTTTTTTTTTAATACTAGGGATTGAATTGAGGTGCAGCCAACCACTGAGTCACATCCTCAGCAGTATTTTGTATTTTATTTAGAGACAGGGTCTCACTGAGTTGTTTAGCACCTCCCTTTTGCTGAGGATGTCTTTCAACTTGTGATCCTCTTGCCTCACCCTCCAAACCCTGGGATTACAGGCATGTACCATTATACCTGACAAGTTATGTTTTTAATCAGATATGAACTGCTACATTTAGTGGTCAATAAATTATATAAAGTAAACCTTGATCTTCTACACAAAAAGACCAATTAATACTTTAATGTCTAAAAACAGAATGGGCAAATTTCATGGAATAAATAAATTAAAGGTAACACAAGTAGTGAATAAATTTAAGAAGAAAATACACCAGATATGGTGGTGAGTATATATAATTTTAGTAAGTAGCAATAATGAGGCCAGCCAAATAAGTACAAGACCCTGGTCATGATGGTGCATACCTGTAACTCCAGCAGCTCAGGAGGCTAAGGCAGAAAGGTCTCTAGTTTAAAGGCACACTCAGCAAATTGGCAAGCCCTAAGAATCTTACTGAGACCCTATCTCAGAAGTAAAAGTTAGAAATATTAACCTGGGCCTGGTGGTGCATGCCAGCAATCCCAGTTACTCTAGAGATTAAAGAAAGAGGATTCCAAGTTCAAAGAAAGCCTTGGCAATTTAGAAAACCTGTAAAAAATTATAAGGTCCCTATCCCAAAATGAAACATAAAAATACTTAAGGATGTGGCTTACTGGTTAAGCAACCTTGGTTTAAGTGCCAATAATGATAATAATAATAATAAAAATAATAATAATAATAACCAAAATAACAAAAAATGGGCTCAGGATGTGACTTGGTGGTTAAATGCCCTAGGATTTAATCTCTAGTACAAAAAAAAAATTTTTTTAAAAAGTACATGACAAATTGGGCAACTTGGCCAGATATGAAATTTCTCAGGGATACAGCACATCTAGGTTAGATCCCCAGTAAAAAGGTGAACAAGAAGAATAAAATAAACTTATATTATAATGGAGATAAAGACATACAACCATGGAGATTTCTTAGAGAAAGTATATAGTATAGGGATAGAGCCATTAATTTACTATAGTAATTTCCAAAACAGAACTTAAAAAAAAATAAATTAATCAGTATCTGAGTGAAGTTGGTAGACATACAGAATTTACAAAAAAAAAAAAAAAAGTTTACTCCTATACATCTAACAAGAAAGAAAAAAAGCTGTATTAACTGAAAATAAATGTTTTATTTTTCTTCAGCCCATACAGAGTGAATTATGAGCTGTGATTCTAATGAACTCATTGTAGTGACACATTAACTACTAAGAAGAATTAAATTGAAGCAACTCACAATCACCTATAAAAAATTCATTATAGGTTTTCAGATGTGATGATGACCTGGTCCACTTGTCATAAAGTGACAAATTTGAGTGCAAATGCTGAAAAGTATTTCTTCATATATAATCCCAATTACATTGGGATCATATAAAAATGGGGAAAAATGAGCTCATTCTTTTTCAGTTACAACATAGCTACAAAATTTTAAAATGTTGTAAAACACTGTCAAAAATATTAAACTAACCTTATGATATATCATATATTTAATTTAGTAATTAATACTGAAAAATCATAGAGAAACATACCACAAAACTTTTGCTACCACATCAATAGGTACCTACTATGTGGCAATGTATCTTATCTAAATGCAATTTGGTTGCATGTGCAAGTTTTCCATAACATAATATTAAAAGATTTAAGATCTAGCTTAACATGGTGGCACATGCCTGCAATGTCAGCAGCTGGGGGTGGTGAGGGAGGAGGATCAAAAGTTCAAAGCCAGCCTCAGCAAAAGCAAGGTGCTAAGAAAAATTGTGAGGCCCTGTATCTAAATAAAATACAAAGTATCTTAATAAAATACTGAGTATTTTAGTGCCCCCAAATTCAATCTCCAGTACCCCCCAGAAAAAATATGAATAAATAAATAAATAAATAAATAAATAAAATACAAAATAAGGCTGGGGATGTGACGCAGTAGTCGAGTACCCCTGAGTAAGAATACCAATTTTAACCTTAAAACCAGTTGAGGTAGCATGAATTATTATTTTTTTAAACTGAAAATTTTATTTTTTCTGTTTTTATTTTTAGATTTTACCTCTCATTGTGCCATGTATAGTTAAAGAAAATGGCAATTAAAAGTGCAAGTTTTCCATAACATAATATTAAAAGATTTAAGAATTTTAATTTCTTTCAACACTGCTAAGAAACAAATACACATAAACGTGGTTGATCCTGGCTAAAACTAAAAGCCTAGTTACTGATGTAGAAGACAATCTCTTACGTGGGAACCAAGCACAGTGTGTGTGTGTGTGTGTGTGTGTGTGTGTGTGCTTTAATGTAGCTTACTTCTTGAGCCTTGAAACTCAGGTTTAGGGCACAGTTTTGTTTTTTTTTTTTTGTTTGTTTGTTTGTTTGTTTGTTTTAAATCTAAAAGCACTCCCTAAGTTTACTTGTAAGAACAGTTATATAGTTGATGGCTAACTTTTACAAGAAAAATAGAAGTGTCACATTTCCATGGTTCTTCTGAGAATTGAGTAACATAAAATGCAGTCTCTTAGTGAATATTTAACCAGGGGCAGTGTGTGTAACTAAATATTAGAGTACTTATCTTACATGCATGAGGCCATAGTTTCAATTCTTGGAACCATAAAAAAAAATCATAAGAAAGCATACAAAAAAAGCTCAGATTTTTCACATGGTCTCCATCATAGTCCCAAACCCTTTGTTGACTTTCACTTCTTTTTTTCCTCTTTACTCTGTTTCTCACATTTGCATTTGTGTTTATTTTTATAATATCCTCATAAAACATATTTTTACCTCATGGCAAGTATGATGATGACGAAACCAAACTAAGAATGAAAAAAAAAAAACACAATAAATTCCCAGTGTTCCTTACTTGATGAAGTCACAAGTACAAGACTTCTGTAATTCCAGTGGCTAGGGATGATGGGATACGAAGATTGCAAGTTCAAAGCCAGCCTCATCAATAGTAAGGGGCTAAGCAACTCAGTGAGACTCTGTCCCTAAATAAATTACAAAATATAGCTGAGGTTAAGTTGTCAAGTTCCCCTGAGTTCAATCATCAGTACCCTCCCTTAATAAAGTCAAAGGTTTTGATGTAAAACTTAGAAGGCACAAATATCTATTAGCTAGAAATTAGATGGGACTCTATTCTTGGCCAAATCACATTCACTCAATATAAAAGATGACAGAAAAAAAGCAGTAAACGAAATGCTCATGTTTCCAGTTGACAAAGTGTTGAACCAACCTACATGCCATTCTATAGAGAAATAAAGACCTTCACACATACACACACACACACACACACATACACACACACACACACACACACACACACACACACACTGGAATATTACTGAGCATGAAAAGAGAATCAACTTATGACATTTGCAGATAAATTGATGGAGTTGGAGAATATCATGCTAAATGAAGCAAATCAATTCCTCTCCCCACAAAAAGACAAATTAATTCTCTGATAAGTGGATGCTAATTCATAACTTGGAGAAGCATGGGACCAGTGGAGGAATTTTGGATTTGTCCAAGGGGACAGAGAGAAAGGGAGTGGCAATGAGGACAGGAAAGATGGTGAAATGAGACCAACATCATTTTCCCTAGTAACTTTTATGATTGCATGAATGGTGTGACCCTACTTTGGGTACAACCAGAGAAGAAAAACTGTGAGCTCTATGTGTGTCCAATGAATTAAAGAATATTCTACTGTCCTGTATAATAGATTAGAACAAAAAATGAATTCAATAAATTGCCCAAGTTTCAAATGAGTATGAAAAAAATTTGAAAAGGTATCAGTGAATCTCCAAACTGTAAAATAAGAGGGATCAACAAATTAATAACAGTAGTAGATCTCCTTATGTCAATACCAGGTTCTTAGTTTAACAAAATAAAATGTGTCCCCATTACTTTCATAAAGAAACAATTATAATAACCACTAAGGCAGAAGTTACCAGAAGTAACTGAAAGCAAAGAAAACATCTTAGTGTCTAGAATGAATGATATAGCTTCTTAGGGAACACAGCCTAGTTCACATCACAAGGAAGCTTGTAGTAAGAAAATAATCAAAATTATATATATTAAAACTTAAAAGCTGCCTGATAAAGCTATTGCTAAAACTCAGAAAAGTCAGTGAAGCTTCAATCTTGTTTTTTTTAGCAGCTTTGGTGAATGTTTTGATAAATACTACTTAATGTTGATCACATGATGATCACGATGGAAATGTGATCACATAGAAGACTTAATTTGAAATAATCTCTGATTTTCTACTGCTCCTAAAAAATAAAAGAATTAGAAACTTATTGGAATAAAATAACCAGAAATTATGCTCTTACATTTATGGATGACTTAAATACAAGATTTTTAATGTGAGTGACTGTGAATGGACTCTTATGTAAGTCATGGAAGAAAGGGCTATCTTACCTCTAAAAGCTCTAAGATTTTTTTATTTTTTGCATTTTCTCCCATTTAATGGCTTCTGGCATTCCTTTGTTTGTGACCATAAATGCTTCTTTTCTGTGCTTATGAGGCCTCCAAAACAAAAAATACAGATAAGCCCTTCTCATAGGGAAGATGTTTCTAACCTAGCAAGTAACTACCCTTTAACCCCACAGGGTCTGACAATAATATTATAGGATATGAAAGACCCTCCTATATGCTTGCTCTTCTCAACATTGTTTGCAAAGATTTACAAAAGTCAGTTCATTGCACAGAATGAGTAAAGTGGGTCTCTGCTCTGCAGTGCAGAACAGGTGTTAAAGAGCCCCCAGAGTGTAGGACAGGGCTTTACATGACATAGCTGACAAAACCCTAAAAACAAAAGAAAACATAAATTCAGAAAGAAACATACCCACATAACCTCATTTGACAGAATCAATGCATGAGGCACACTGAATTTACCCCCATACTCATGCACTTAATACTTATTTGTTTCTATAGAAATGCATATGTATATGAATATATTTTTTCTACATTTCCAAGATTCTCCCCTGAAATTTTCTGTGGTATCACTTTCCTGAAATGTATTTTTGTAATTTCATGTCAGTACATCTAAGTATTCCATATAATGTGTTTGAAAAGATGAGACAATTGTAAGGCCCTTCTTATTTGACTATTTATAAATTATAATTAAAGATCAACATCAGTAGCTCCAGATAACTTAAGTCTCATTCACCTTTCTCATTCATAGTGCTTTACTTTTTAAGTAGTGCTTTGCCCTTTCCCTGACTCAGGCAAAGGCAAGGCCCTTCTGAGGTGGATGGCACAAGGTGTCCATCCTCTGGAGGAGTGCAGTATGTTTCTGGGAATGGGCTGGTTTGTTTGTTTTTTTTTTTTTTTTTTTTTTTTACTCCTGTTGATAAGTACAGTTGCAACTTCTCATGTGACCATTAAGTATGAAGGAAAAAAAACATGACTTTCCCAATTAATGCAACTACTTCTAAAGAATAAATCCATTCACTCTAAATGCAATTATTCAGCTGTGGAATGTAAATAGTTAATATTTAATGAGAAACCCCCTGTAGGAAAAACAGTCAAGGAAGTTTTTGAGAAATTAAATTAAAATCTAGAGAAGAAAATTAATATTAAGTAGACAGATTAGTGCCTGGCACTGGGCAACTTGATCTTGTTCCTGTGCACAATGTTTTGGTGCTCTTACTCTTGTTTGATTGAAAACTCTTTTCAAGTTAACCACTTGCCGTAACCGAAGTGCCAGTTCTAGTCAGTAAATCAAGAGTATAGGCCAATGGACTGGGACATTTCTAACAATTATTAAACGCTAACTAATTAGAAGCAGCTCAAAGCAAAATGTGAACTGAAAGTAAAAATCCTTGCTTATGCATAAGCCAAGATACATTCTTCTTATCTAATTGTACCTACGTAATATTTTGTTTCTTTGAATAAGGATTCCTGTTTTGTAACCAGAAAATACTGCGAGCCTGCGAAAATGAAAATTATATATGATTAACTTCACAAGATTGGGATTCAACACCTTCACTCTTGTGTCTGTGTTGTTTCTCTGCTGCCTTTCTCCTCACCATCCGTTAATCTCCTGAGACCCCCTGCCAGAGCTGGATTCCAATAAAGTAGGTAGCAGAAATTTTATTTTAAAGAAGAGTAAATGATTTAAAGCCATTCAGGGTAGTTTAGATGATCCCAAAAACCTGGGATTGTGGTTCTTAAACAACTTTACCACTGACAGATCTGGATTACACTCCAGGTTGGACACTGATACTATGCTTCCATGAGAAATGGTTTTCTTGGCTTTGAATATTGTCCTTTCCCTTCATCCTATAGTCTTGGAAATGTGTGGATTGCATGAACTTTATAGAATCATTATTTTCAACACACTAAGCATGGACCCATTTGATAATAGAAGACATCCATATTCTGAAAAAAAAAAAAAAAAAAAAAGAAGAAGACCCTTCACCAAGCCCTAAAGAAGTGATAGAATAATCTGTGGGAAAAATAGTCATTCATTAGATTGCTTTAAAAAACACTAAGAATAAGTTAGTTAGTAATGCATTACTGTACTAGAAAAACTGATATAAATGCAATTTTAATTTTTAAAGTTGTTGTTGATTACTACAAGGAGTATAAAAAGCTCGGTACATGGGCTGGAGTTTTGTCTCAGTGGTAGAGTATTTAGCTAGCATGTGCAAGGCATGGAGTTTTATTCTCAACACCACATATAAATAATACAGGTCCATCAAAAACTAGTAAAATATTTTTTTAAAAAAAAAAAAAAAAGCTTTGTACAGTTCTTCATGCCTGTAATCCTTGTGGCTTGGAATGCTGAGGAAGAATAATTTTGAGTTCAAAGTCAGTGTCATCACAAGTAAAGTGCTAAGTAAGTCAGTGATACCCTGTCTCTAAATAATATACAAAATAGTGCTCAGGGTGTGGCTCAGTTATCAGGTGACCCTAAGTCCAACCCCAGGCACCATAATTAAAAGGGGTGTTTATACTGTCAATATAACAATACATGCCTCTAATACCATCCAATATTGAGGATAAAGCATAAGAATTGAAATTTGAAGGCCAGTTCAGGAAACTTACTAAAATCCTGTCTCAACATTAAATTAAAAAAATTATGGGGATAAAATTCAGTGAAATGGCACCCTTGATTTCAATCTCAATCACAAAAACGGTGTTATTTCTTCTCAAAACGTTACACAAAATATGTTAAAATTCCGTAAACTGGGCAACATTAAAATAAAAATTTTATACATAAATTATACCATTTTAAGATATAAAGAAGAGAGACAGTGAGAGAACTAGAACTCACATATAACCAAGAATGGTTTTTAATAAAAAAATGATTTTTAATAAAAAATAAAAGACATTCCAAGAGAAAAGCAGGTAAGAGAATTAAATAACTACTTTATATAAGAGAAATGTTCAAAAACTAAAAAAAAAAAAAAAAAAAAAAAAACATTTTAAGAAATTAGAGAAATAGAAAATAATATCAGATACAAAAATTACATAGTTTTGATGAGGACATGAAACAAATTCTCATGATCTAAAAATGGAGATGTAAATAACTGTTATTCATTTATGCAAACGTTTTACCTTTTTAATATATATGATGCTCCTCAATAAGTATCATAGTGAGCCATGTTAGAATATAATTACATGTTAGCATAAGGTTACTGCTATATTATTACTTACTTGAATAAAGAGGAGATATATTCCAGAAAAAAGAAATACTGAAGTCTCAGAAAAATTGGATTTTAGAGCCAACAAAATATCACATAAATATTATATAAAATTGATATCTGTGTAACACATCACATGTATAGAGGCTTTCAAGGAAATTATGAAAAACTTATTACAAAATAGAAATTTTCAGAAACACATAAAATACTTAATTAGAAATACCATGTGTGTAAATAAACCTCATAATTGCAAAACCAATGACATTTCCTCAATTTAAAGTATATTTTTTCCATAAAAATTTTAGCATGATGTTGTTTTAATATAGAAGAGACAAAACCATTTAAAAAAATATACAGGAAGTAAAATATGTAAAATCCTCCCACACCTATAATTTAGAAGTACAAATACAGGCAGGTGTTGTGGCTCAGCAGTGTACCACTTGCCTAGCACAGGCGGGTCCCTGGGTTCCATCCCCAGCACCACATAAAAATAAATAAATGAAGATATTGTGTCCAACTACAGCTAAAAATAAGTATTTAAAAATATATTTTAAAAAAAGAACAAATACAATAGTGATTTTTATGTGACATATAATATATGTATATTATAAACTATATTACAATAATACAGACCAAAGAATTACAATGTGAACAAATCTGAATCCATATTTATGTCCACTTTTAGTATTGTTAAGAGCAACAGAAAGGTCTACCTAAACTAAACCATGTGAAAAATAGCATTAGACATGAAGGCATGAAACTGATCAATGTAAAGTTAGAATTTTGGACTGGTGGCACAATTCAGTGGTAAAGCATGTGTGCATAATGTGCAGGGTACTGGGTTACAACCTTAGCAACACAAACAAAAAAAGGCAGATGTTAAGGGGGGAATGATCTTAAAAATAAAGCAGAATATTAAAATTATGGATCATTCTTCTACCTATATACACACCTAATAAAAAGCTACTCATGTTATAAGTTTCTCTTTTTAAAGAAAAATTAGTAGATAGATTAAGATACATTGGACAATTTAGAAAATATCTACCTTCAGTCAGCAGGAAAAGCTGGAGTACACTGAGAATTAGCTCTGTATTGAGCAAAGTACCTCATTTGGGACCAAATACCCAAATGCCAGAATTACCCTCAGTAAAGAGAAATGTGGAAGAAGTGATACACAGGTATCTAAGGCACAGAAAATATGGTGATTTTCTAGGTATCATGAATGTACTTCCAAATTTTCCATGAGCTAGGATCAATGCAGAGAATTAGCCAAATATCAAAGATGTCCATTTATTTCAAGACATTTATCAGAATATTTTCTCAATTGCTTTTGCTGGCAGTATTGTATTGTGGGTGTAAATAGTATACAATACAGTAAATTGTCAATACCCTGAGTGAGATTTTAACACATCTAGTGCCCTGCCCCAAGACAACTACCCACAGTAATAACTCCACAACTACAAATTGCTCCTAAATGAAATATGTTTGTGCACGGATTTTTAAACTTTAATAAATTTTGTTCAAGGTCCTATTTTCTGAAGTCCAAGCTTTAGATCCAAAGGTGACTCAGCATGTACAAATATTCACAACTTGCAAACAAATTAATTTACATGTGTTTGTAGGACTACTATGTTTCCAACAATAATTCACAAAAGGGGTTAAAAAATCCTTGTTTATTCCCAAGAAATCTTTTTTGTTGTTGTTTTATTTTTTAAATACATGAAAGCAGAATGCATTGCAATTCTTATTACACTTATAGAACAATTTTTTCATACCTCTGTTTGTATATAAAGTATGTTCACATCAATTCCTGTCTTCATATATGTACTTTATTTTTTATAATAATTTTTTCAAGGGAGAGACAGAGAAATTTTTTAATATTTTTTTTTTTTTTATTTTTCAGTGAACACAACATCGTTATTTTATTTTTATGTGGTGCTGAGGATTGAACCCAGCTCCTTGCACATGCCAGGTGAGCAAGTTACTGCTTGAGCCACATCCCCAGCCCAATATATATGTACTTTAGATAATAATGTTTATCACATTCCACCATCCTTGCTAATCTTTACACAACACTCCTACACTAGCTACTTCAAATAAACTTGCTTCAGGGATTTAATGCATTAATCAAATAGATTTTCTGCAGCCTTTGCAGTGCTGTTGGAATGGCTATTATAAAAATCTAAATTGTCATGTATGGTGGCATATGCCTGAAATTCTAGAAGATATGGAAAATGATGCAGGAGAATTTTTAGTTCAAAGACAACCTCATTAACATAGCAATGCTTCAATCAACTTAGTGAGAGCCTGTCTCAAAATATAACATAAAAAGGAATGTGGATATGTCTCAGTGCTATGCACCATGGTTTCAATACTCAGCACCAAACCAAACAAAACCAAGCAAATATCTCATAATTAATAAGGATTCCAGGGTACACGAATATGTAAAAATGTTGGTGACAATATAAATTTAATAAATATATATTTTTATAAAAGTGTTAAGGTTCTTTAAAAGCCCAAAATAAAAATGTCACATAATCAAATAGTAATAATTTGTAGTAGCAGTGCAAGGTTGTACATGCCTGTACTCCCAGTGGCTTAGGAGGATAAGAGGTAGAAAACTAGGGGTTTATTCTCAAGTTAAAAACCAGCCTTAAGAACTTGGCAAGGTCCTAAGAAACTCAATAAAACACTATCTCAAAAATAAATAAATAAATAAATAAATAAATAAAAGTGTTGGAGACTGGGTATGTAGCACACTGGTAAAGAGCCCTTGAGTTAATCTCCATTATATTCATAAATAAAAAGATATAAATAATAATTTTTGGTAAAAAATTCCATACAATCCAGTAATAATAATTCTGGTTATATATGTAAAGGAATTGGAATCCTTTTGCTAAAGATATTTCCACACTTCTATTTTTATTGTATCTTTATTCACAGTATCTAATAAAAGGGAAAAAATGAGGTACCTTTAACACAGAAAGTATATAAGAAAAGGCCTTCCAGCTACAAGGCATCCAATTAGTCCATCCCTTCAGAAGCTACACATTTAAAATTGAAACTGGTCCCTAGAAGGCAAGACTCAGCAGTGTTTTCTAAATACTTCAAAAATTTTTGAATATCTGGGAACCTTGTTTTAGATATTCTAAAACTCAGAACTAGGTCATATGGGAGGTCAGAATAAGAACAAAACACACAGTAAATTTTTCAATGGGGAATCTTAACTCAAACACTGTCATAACCAAAAGCAGTGTTGAAGATAAAAAATAGATTATGTTTCACTGATTTCTGGGTCATGGACTCAATCCAAATATATATTAGAAAAAATGTTAAGGCTACTGGTTAAAAATCTATGTAAAACAGGTATTAAAAATGTACCAGGGCTGGGTGTGTTGGTGCAGGCCTATGATCCCAGTTGCTGAAGAGGCTGAGGAAGAAGTATCAAAAGTTCAAAGCCACACTTAGAAAAAGTGAGGTGCTAAGAAACTCAGTGAGATCCTGTCTCTAAATAAAATTAAAAAAAATAAAATAGAATAAACCTGAGGATGTGTCTTAGTAGTCCAGTGTTCCTGAGTTCAATCTCCAATATCCCCATAAAAAATGTAGCAGGGGGATGGGGCTGGAGCTCAGTGGTAGCTCACTTGTCTGGCACATGAGAGGCACTGGGTTTGATTCTCAGCTCCATATATAAATAAATAAAATATAGGTCTATCAACAACTAAAATATATATTTTTTTTAAATAATGTACCAAGTTATTGACGTGGACTTTGATCTAATTTGCTGTGTAAAGCCCTTGAGATTGAAGTTGGCCAGGCATGGTGGTGCAAGCCTGTAATACCAGCTATTTACAAGACTGAGACAGAAATATCATGAATTGAAAACCAGTCTTAGCAACGGTGAGGCACTAAGTAACTCAGTGAAACCCTGTCTCTAATTAAAATACAAAATATGGATAGAGATTGATAGACCCAACCTGATCTTTTATTAAAATTGGGAGCCATCTTGCCACAAAGCCATGAAAAGATAATTTCGGCTTTACTATAAATTACTGCAAATTCTGAACCTGCTTGGAATGCCTGCCCGTGCCTTGAACTCACCCATGCCTGACTCTCTGACCAGATAGCAGCCCTCTCTGAAACTTTAGTGACACCTCATAAATATTGGCCTTCCCTGGCCAGACAACAACCCTCTCTGAGGCTCTAATGGTCCTCATAAATTCTGATGTTGGGGCCAGCATCAGAATGTAAAATGTAAAATGTAAACTACCATAAGTGTGATGCTTGTCAGAGTTCTGTTATCTGTAACCCCCCTTTGTGTAGCTTTCTGGGCTATAAAGCTGGGCTGTAGGAAAGGTGGGGTGGCTGTCTTGTTCCCGCCGTTTTGGGAGGGAGAGGCAGCCTGGCAGGGAAAATAATAAGCTTGCTTTAATTTGATTTTAATTGGAGTCAGTGGTCTTTTCTTGCGTCCTGGTCTAACAGGATGTGGCTCAGTGGTAGAGTGCCCCTGACTTCAATCCCTGGTCTTTCCCCCCCAAAAAATGGGGCTTGGTAAATAGCTCAGCTTGTAGAGTGTTTGTCTTCTAAGCATGAGGCTCTCGGGTCAATTCCAAGTACAGCCAGTACAGAGAGAGAGAGAGAGAGAGAGAGAGAGAGAGAGAGAGAGAGAGAGATTGAACTTGCATGTAATTTAAATTCAAGTTAGTCCCACTTTTAGTTTTTCCTGCCACACCAGAAGAAAAGATGTTTCTGAAATATTTGGAATGTTTCTGTGGGTTATTTATTTATTTATTTATTTATTTGTATGTGGTGCTGAGGATCGAACCCAGGGCCTTGCAGGTGCTAGTTGAGCATTCTACCTCTGAGCCACAACCCCAGCCCCTTCTGTGGGTTATTTTAATAAAATGGTTTGACATAAATAAACAAATAAACAAACAAACAAATAAATAAACTCTCAATTGAGGAACCATTACAGTTTTTAAAAATCCTTAATTGGGACATATAAACCTCATTTAGGAGAGGTTCATTCTTTTTAATGTCACCTAATTTTATTCTGCTTTCTTCTCATGTGAAAATCTCAGAATGATAAATTAATTTTTTTAAATGCCCTCCAGTTCTTGAAGAAAAACATTATAAATGATGCATACATTTGAAATAAAACATGGGAAATTAATGATTGATAATGCTGAACGTGGAGTTTTGAGATAAACCACAATTTCTCAGTTTGCCAATTGAATCTGGGTGCTTGTCTCATAAATTTTTAAGAAAAAAATCTATTTAAGCAAGAAGAAATAGAACTCCCATCATGTGGTATGAGGAATGATACCAGAAAAAAAAAAAAAAACTCATTTTAGTGTGCCAACTTAGAAGTTTACTAATGGTTTTGGGCACAACAGGGAGCAAAATGCATTTAGAATAGGCTTCAGAAAAAGCATCCTGAATACCATATGGGTTCATTTTCATCCTTTCTGTGACCCATCTCTTTTTATTCAAATTCAATCAGGAATCACCCCTGGGACAAAGGACTTTGTTGAAGGTGTTCCCACAAGTGGGATTCAAGATCTTTTACATTTGAAATAGGCCTTAATAGTGCTCATTAATATATCTTCCAGTTATACTCCAGGTGTGGTTGAGTGAGGCCCATTATCCTGTTTACATAGTCATTATATCTATTCTTTGTTATTCTTTTTCACTGTGAACAGAGAATTCTAGTTTTGGATATGTGAACAGAGAGCTGGAAAACTAGCTGTTTATTCTGAGACCTAGGAAGATCTAAGCTGAAGTTCTGGATTTCAGATATGTGTTCTGGATTTGAGATACTGCTTCCCCTATATTTAAAAAGCTCAGGACTCATGAGGAGCATGAGTTAAAAGGCAGCATCAACAAATTAGTGAGACCCTAAGAAACTCAAAGGGACCCGGTCTCTAAATAAAAATATAAAAAAGGAGTGGGGATGTGAATCAGTGGATGAACACCTCTGGGTTGAATTTCTGGTACCAAAAAGAAAACAACATGCACGCATGCACACACACACACACACACACACACACACTAAATTAAATAAATAAATGAATGAATGAAATTAAAAAAAAAAATACCCTCATGAGTAACAAGTCCTAAAATCAACATCCTCTCTCATGCATGCATACAACAAATGGATTTGGGGTTCTCTCCTGATAATTATCTCAGTGTTCACTACACAATCTGGAGATATGCTAGACTCGTGGCACATGAATGCCTAAAAAGGGCTTCAGAAAAAAAAGCTGAAAACACCATACAATTATGAAATAAAATGCCCAGGTTTTCAACTGCCAATCTAAGCCTCACTAGACTAGTAAGAGGGATGTGAAGGCTAAGCTACCACAGAGAGACCCTCTGGCCACAAGACTCTGGAGAGGACCAGGAGGAATCCCTAGCCATTACTGCCAGTTTCCACCATTGCCACTTCTGTCAGCTTTAAGCCACCTTCCTACCCAGTCTAAAGATAACAAGGCACATTTACCATTTCCTGGCTTTCAGGGTTCTCAGAGAACACTGTGATGTGTTTTCAGATTCTGCATAGCACAGACAACTGGGCTCCGAATCCAGGACAGAAAGCCTGCAAAAAGATTGAAAGAATGGTGGGCTCCAGACACCAAGGGAACAGAAGATTGTGGAGGCCCGCCCCCTCATCACCGGCTGCATGAGGATTGGACAGTTCTTACCTAAGAGACTGATTGGTCAAGGCTTCAGGCACTGCCTCCAACTTGAGCCAAGTGGGCCCAGAATCAGTCTGAACAACAGGCTGCTACATTGTCATTGTTAAAAGATTACAGATCAGGGCTGAGAATGTAGCTTAGTCAGTAGAGTGCTTGTTTTGCTTATGTAAGGCCATGGATTCAGCACCTTACACTACACACACACTCTCCCCCCAAAAAATTAAGTTAAGAACTTTGGGGACTAGGATTATGGTTCAGTAGTAGAGTGCTTCCCTAGCATGTGTGAGGTATTGGGTTGAACACCCAGCACCACATTAAAAAGCCAACCAACAGGGGATGTGGCTCAAGTGGTAGCGCACTTGCCTGGCATGCATGCGGCCTGGGTTCAATCCTCAGCACCACATACAAACAAAGATGTTGTGTCTGCCAAAAACTAAAAATAAATATTTAAAAAAAGCCAACCAACAAACTACTATTGGAACTGTGTCCATCTACAACAAAAAATATTCAAGAAAATAAAAACTGTGTATTGGACTTGTGCACCCTCACTACAGAACTCATAAAACCTTTTTATAAATAATATATACATATATGTCTTCAGACAGTATATAAAATTCTCCTGTGATGTCTTTTCAAGTAACTTATATTACAGGTATGCTTCACAACCCTGAAATCCTCCCCACTTCACTTATTATTATTATTATTATTATTATTATTATTATTATTATTATTATTACTATTATTATTATTATTATTAATATTATTATTATTTGATGACCTGTTAATTGCATTAAATGCCTCTGTATGGGGTTATTTTAAGGCAAAGTTTTCTTCCAATAATAGTACCTAGCCCAGAGAGAAATGTATTGGCACTTATAACTGTTTATAAGGTTAAAGCAATTTGTGAATAAATATGTATTTTTTATGAAAAGATATCACAATTACTTTAATATTTTTTTTTAATTTTTCAGTTCTTTGTCTCATTAAAAAAACAGTTTGAGCTTTAAGCTCATTAGCAATTTCCTTATATCTCTTTCTCCCAAAAAAGTGACTCACAGGTATAATTCAAATTATTGAGACTCATAAACTTTTGATCCTTTATTTTAACTAGTGAAGTCTAAAGATTTTCTTTTATTTTCACCTTTAAATGAAGTACACTTTTTATAGCTTTCTTGTTGTGTAACTGACCTTTAGTATTCTGCAAATTTTACCCCCATTCTGATCACTTTGGATTATTGATGTTATTATGGAGGGGATCTCAAAGTGGTCATGCACAAGGTAGGAGATAGATATAGTAAGATATAAGACTGGTGATTGCTTAGTGTGTAGATTTTGCTATACAAAATAAGTATTGGTGGATGATATGGGGGTAGGGAGAAAAAGAGCAATGAAAAAAAGAAGAAAAACTTGAACAGTAGAGGGGTTCACATGCTACAAGTCTACAATCATAGCATGAATATAGAGGGTAGTGTTCGTGGAAGCAGCAATAAAATTTGAGGGGAAAGAAAAAGGTAATTTTTTGCACAGTTCCCAAGTGAGATAGCCAGGTGAATGGGTTCTGTGTTCAACTCTTTCCACCTAGGAGTGGAATTCATAGTTCATAGGGTATATTTCAGTAAGAAGTAAAACACCATTTCTATGTACCTTTACACTTTTTCATGACTACAAGATGACTTTGACAATTCCAGTCACATTACATCTTTGCACTTGTTAGTTATTCATTAATTAATTCATTCACTAGATTATTTTTTATTAATTCACTTTTTCTTTAGTTGTCATTGTTTTTACATTACTGGTGAATACATAATTGCATAAATATTCTGAATGTTGACTTTTTGTTAAATATTGTTTTATGTGTTTATTCATACATTTACTTTTCATTGAAATGTTTTTCCTTTGCCAAGCCTGATTTATATTGGACCTCAATCTTCATTTATGAAGACTAGATAAAATCACATTATTCCAAATAACACAAGGATTTATCATCTTGGCAGAACCATAATCACCTGCTAAAGTTGACCCAGTCTGGGTCAACTAAAAGCTGAGTCAAAACTCCTCTTTTTTCTTATATACAGTTTAATAAGGAATTCCTCTCACTTTGATATTTTGGAGAGTAGACTTACTTCCCAAGCTGTAGTTAATAACTTAGATGAGTTTTCCAACTAGCTCACTATTACTTTTAAATTATTTACATCTTTGACACTAAGAGTGTCACTGATTACTTTTTTTTATTTTTGCAAGATCTCTCTCTCTCTCTCTCTCTCTCTCTCTGACTCTCTCTCTCATGTGACAAATTGAAATCAGATATGCTTTTTTACTAAGAAACACTCTCAGCCTTTAATGAATTATTCTATAAAGAAAAAGGGTTTTGCTGATTTTCTTAGAGCTTTACTAAGTTGCTGAGGCTGGGTGACTTTAATCTAAAGATGGCATTATGAATTTTATATATATATATATATATATATATATATATATATATATATATATATATATATATATATATATTATACAATTGTATACATATATGTATACCATTGTGTGTGTGTGTGTGTGTGTGTGTGTGTATAACATATACCATTGTATACTCAACAGGAGTATATACACAATAACAGTAAAGCAAAAGTGAATGAAAAAAATGGAATGAATAAATAAATAAATAAGTAAAACAGTAAAAAAAAGTACACAGATTTTATGTGACTGGAATTGTCAAATGTTGATTGTTGCCACATAAATTTGTAAAGCTACTTGGAAATGGTTTTATACTATCTACTGAAACATACTCTGTGAATTATCAATTCCACTTCGAGGTGGGAAGAAATAAACACATAACCCATTCATTTGACTCTTTCTCTTAGGGACTGTGCCAGAGTTACCTTCTTCTTTTACTTCTACCTTATTTCTGCCTCCAAAGAAACTACCACTTACCCTCATACTACCATTGATCCACCATTAGACTTTTTAAATCTGAACTCTTGAGCTGGTCCTTCTTTCCCTCTTTCCTTCACAGCACTTTTTTCTCTGCCCATACCTATTCCACAAATACTTTTTCATGAAAACTCACTACTACATACTCAGCATCTATCAATCTCACATCTTTACCCCTCCCTGTTTTGCCTTTTCCATGGATCACTTTAAGATCCCCTCCACCCAGATATCAATAGTCCAGAGTAAGGTCAGGTTAGGGTGTTATATATGCAGGTTTTTAGAAATCATTTACATAACAATAAGCTTATAACAAGTGGGGTGTATTTTATCTGAGGTTAAAAAGAAAATCTACAGACTACACGTGTTTAATTGAAGTGTCTAAAATTCATTAATATCAATAATGTGGAAAAAAGAAATCCTATAAAAAGGAGAGTAAAGAAAGGAACATAATACATAAAAGTGACAAATTTGAAGACACACCAAATGTATATATCCAAAGAGTGTCATATGTTGGTGCTTTCAAAAGACAAATTAATTTGAAATAAATGTGGTTAATGTGAGATGTAGTAATCATTTTTAATTATATATAATGGTAGTATATATGTATATCTACAAAATGCATCTCATATAATTATGGGTATACATTTCAAGAAATAAATGCTACAGTATTTTTTTTTTTAATTTTGCTGACAACACTATAAAAGCCTACATCTAGGTTTATGTATTACCAAATGTTCAGGATACATTTTGTACTTTAGAAAGTTTACAAATGACAAACAGACCTTTTTTTTCAATTTTTAAAAGGAGTAGTATTTATTTTCAGTTAGAAGATAATACCATCACTTATCTTCAATTTTTAATTATTTTTAATTATATATGACAGCAGAATGCATTACAATTCTTATTACACATATAGAGCACAATTTTTCATTTCTCTGGTTTTATACAAATTATATTTACATGAATTCACTTCTTTATACATGTACTTTATATAATAATATACATCATATTCCACAATCATTTCTAAACCCTTTATCCCTCCCCTCACTTCCCAACCCCCAAAATGTCACTTTGATACACACTGATATATGCTATGAAGTTATAGAAAAGAGTATATACCTTATAATAATATGAACAGATTAAGTTTTGTAACTAATACATAGCATGATAATAATAATAATAATAATAATAACCTTGCCATTTAGACATTAATAAATTGTACATTTGGCACTAGTTACATCTATTCCAAAAAAATGACATATTTTCCAAAAACAAGGAGGGGTTATTTGTGAGGGAAAATGGTATTCTATGCTTTCTTAATATCAAGAATAAATTTATTTTCAGAAGTAATATATATTTCAATACAAAAATAAAGATTAAAATAGAATGAGGTGCCATGGAACACACCTCTAATCCCATTGGATTGTGAGGATAAGGCAAGATAGTCCTGAGTTTAAAGCCAGCTCCGAAACTTAGCAAGGCACAAAGCAACTATATGTGACCCAATCTCTGTTTTAAATTTCCAGTAAGAAACAATAACAACAAAAAAATATACAAAGTATTGATGAGGACACAAAATAAATTCTCATGAACTAAAGATGGAGTAGAAATTGCTGTTATTTCATCATGAAAACTGTTTATATATAGATGAAATACTCCTCATCAAGCAGCTTAGACCTGTAGAAATTATAGTAGGTGTGTACAATGACAGTGTACAGTTATGTGATAGCATAAATCTAGAGCTATACTTGTCAATACAGTGGAAATCTGGGGCCTACGAGGAAAGAGAAGGTGATTTAGAAAAATAAAAATAATAAAGTTTGAGAAAAATTGGTTTCTAGAGCGCAGAAAGATTTTTGGTTTAATTAGAGTACAAAATACCACATAAGTATTATATTGAAGTTACATCTGTTAAATACATCACATGTATAATGGCTTTCAAGGAAAATATGTGGAACTTATCACAAACTAAATAAAAATTTACAAAAGCACATAAAATACATGTGCATAAATAAAACTAATAATTACAAAGACAACTATTTTAACTCAATTTAATATATAATATTTTCCTATCAAAAATTTAGCATGTTTTTCTTTAAATACAAAAATAGAGCTGAATGCGTTGGTGCACAATTGTAATCCCAGCACCTTTGGAGGCTGAGACAGATGTATTGTGGGCTCAAAGCCACCATCAGCAAAAGTGAGGCCCTAAGCAACTCAGTGAGACACCGTCTCTAAATGTCATACAAAATAGGTTTGGGGATGTGGCTCAATGCCCCTGACTTTAATTCCAAGTACCAAATAAAAGAAAAGAAAAGAAGGGACCAAAAAAATAAATTTATCTTAGAAATAAAATATATGTAAAATACCCCAAGACCTTTAATAAAAAAAAGAAATAGTATAGTTATTGTTATGAAACACATTTAATGTATATTATGAAATGATATTGCAATAAAACATACCAATAAATCATAATATGAATCAAATATGAAACAATATGTAGATCAATAGTATTGTTAAGAGCAATAGAATGACATATGTAAAACCGACCATATGAAAAATAACATTAGACGTGAATGAATGAGTCTATCTAACCTAAAGTTAGAATTGAGACATAGTGGCAAAGTTCAGTTAGAGTGTGTGTGCAGAATGTGCAAGGTAGTCAGTTCCAACTTTAGCAACACTATAAAAAGCAAATATTAAGAGGGAATGATGTTGAAAATAAAGCAGAATATTAAATGAGACACTCTACCTCCATCTATAGATACACTAAAGAAAAAAACTACTATGAATGTCTCTTTGGCAAAATCATGAAAGAGTAAAGAGATTTAGATACACTGGATATTCGTCCTGTCTTAAGAAATGTACCACATTTGGGACAAAATCCCCAATTACCATCATCACCTCTAGTGAACAGAAATGTGAGAGAGGGACTGAGGATGTAACTCAGTTTTTAGAGTGCTTGCCTTGTATGCACAAGGCCCTGGGTTCATTCTCTAGCACCACAAAAAAAGAGAAAGAAATATGAAAGAAATGATACAAAAAATGTGGTGATATCTAGGAGCCATAAAAGCATTCACAAGTGTTTCATCAGCTGTGACCAAGACACAAAAATACCCAAATATCAAAGCTGTCAATTTATCTCAAAAAACATCTGGCAGCATATTTTCCCAACTGCTGTTTCTGACAGATGAAGTTCACTCTAGCTTGTATTATAGGTGAAATAGGGAGTAATCCAGTAAAATACTGTTAGCTTGAGTGAGATTTTAGCACTTCCTGAATTCTGCCCCAACCCTGATACACTAGTAATAAGGCCAGAACTACCAATTCCTCCTAGAAAAAGTTTTTGGCTTTTTTTGGGGGGTGTGTATATGTGTGTATTGAATGTTTCAAATTCAACATATTTTGTTTATGTTGCTATGTCCTTGATACACTAGTAATAATGCCAGAACTACCCATTGCTCCTAGAAAGTTTTTCTTTTGTGTGTGTGTGTGGATGTGTGTGTGGATGTGTGTACTGAATGTCTCAACTTTAACATATTTTGTTTACGTTACTATGTCCTAAAGTTCCAAACTCTGGAACAAAAGGTGACTCAGTTTATGCAAATCTCTGTAGATTTCAAACAAATGAATTTACATTCTTTTCCCAGCACTTTTATGAACTATGATACCAAACAGTAGTTCAAAAAGGAGGTTAAAAACCAATGATCCCTGTTTATTCCAACAAATCTTTACAGAATAGTCCTACATTGGCTACTTCATATAAACTTTCCACAGAGATAAAATGTATCAGTCAAAGAGATTTTCTGTAGCATGGGCAGTGTTGTTAAAAAGGTTATTATAATAATATGAAAGAGCTAGGTGTGGTGGCAAATATACTAGAGGCTAGAGAGGCTGAATCAGGAGGATTGTGATTTGAAAGACAGCCTTAACAACATAGCACAGCTATAAGTACCTTTTGAGATATTAGTGATATAGCACCTGTCTCAAAAAAAAAAAAAAAAAAGGACTGGGGGCATAACTCAGTGGTAAGCACCCCCATAGTTCAATTCCTAGCACCAAAACACACCAAACTAAACAAATATCTGAAAGATAGTAGGGACTCCAGAGTATATGTCTATATGTATAGATAAAAATTTTGGTTACAATATAAAGTTAATAAAGATACTTTTGAAAAAAACTATCATGGTTCTTTTATTGAGAGAGAGAGAGAGAGAGAGAGAGAGAGAGAGAGAGAGAGAGAGAGAGAATGTTAATATTTATTTATTCATTTTAGTTTTTGGCAGACACAACATCTTTATTTGTATGTGGTGCTGAGCATCAAACCCAGTGCCGCACTCATGCCAGGTGACCAATTGAGACACATCCCCAGCCCCTATCATGGTTCTTAAGAGCTCAAAATAAAAATGCCATATAATCCATTAATAATATTTTTTGAAGCAGGGTATTATTGTGAATGTCTATACTCTCAGTGACTCAGGAGGATGAAAGAGGAGGAACTTAAATGCAAGACCAGCCTCAGAAACTTGGAAATGGCTTAAGTGACTCAGTGATATCCTGTCTTATTAAAAAAAATAAGGATGTAACACAGTGGCAACGTGCCTAAATGAATACAAATAAATAAAAATTATTGGTTTAAAAAATGCCCTATAATCCAGTAATTATAATTCTAAATATATATCTAAAGAAATTGGAACACTTTTGTTAAAGAAATTACTTCACTTCCATTTTCATTATAGGTTTATTCACAGTATCTAATAAAAGGAATCAAATGAAGTACTTTTGTATGCAAGGTATTGATGAAAAGGTTCTTTCCAGCTTCAGATCATCCATCTACTTGCCTTAAAGGCTGCATACTTATAATTCAAACTGCTCCCTAAAAGGCAAGACTCAGATACAAATTTTTCTGAGTACTCCAAGAGATTTTGGAACCTCTGGACAAATTGTCTAAGATCTTTCTAAAACTTAGGAATAGGTAAATTTTGGTGTTTGAAATGTGGACAACATACAGTAAATTCCTCAAGAGGGAATCTTAATTCAGACACTGTGATAAGGTGTCTGAGTCTGGGGAAGAAAGAGGAAGTAAAATCAGAGTTTGAGATAAAACTATAGACTTTGCTTCAATGATTTCTAGGTTATTGATTTAATCCAAACAGATATTGGAAAAGGGTTAAAGATACTAATTAAAATTTATGTAAAACAAGTATTTAAAAAGTACCAGGAAAAAGCTGAAGGTGTGGCTCAGTGGTACAGTGCTTGCCTAGCATATATGAGGCTCTGAACTTAATTCTCAGCACCACATATAAATAAATAAAATATAAATAAATATTTTTAAAAATACCAGATAAGTGTCCAGGGTTGTTGCTCAGTAGTAGAGTGCTTGGCTAGTATGCATGAGGCAGTCTGTTTGATACTGGACCAATAATAATAATAATAATAATAATAATAATAATAATAATAATAATAATTAAAAAATAATAATACTTTTTTGATTTACAACTAAGAAAAAAATTATTTTTAAAAAGTACAACAGTGCTATGTCCTGTATCCTTCTAATTAATTGTGTTCTAATTAAGCCCTTACAATTGAACTTTCTTGTTATTTAAATTAAAGTCCAGTTCCACTTTTATTTCCTGCCACACCAGGACAAAGGAGTTTGCTTGAATATTAGGAATGCTTCCAAATGTCATTAAAATAAAGTTGTCTTACATATTTAAAAACTCAGTTGAAAGCAAACTTGGTGGTACAGGCCTTAACCCCTGTGGCACAGAAGAATTATACATGGGTATCATGAGTTCAAACCCACCCTCCGCAAAAGCAAGGCACTAAGCAAGTAAGTGAGACCCTATCTCTAAATAAATACAAAAAAAGAGCTGGGGATGTGTCTCAGTGTCCCTGAGTTAAATACCTGGTACAAAAAAAAAAGAACAGAAAAGAAAAAAGAAAAAAAACTCAATTGAGGACAAATATGTTAAAGAAACAAACAACAACAACAAAAAAAAAAAAAAAAAAAAAAAACCTTTAATTTTGGACAAATTAACTACACTATTGTGAAGATGGCCTTAGGCCTGGCCTAAAAAACTCCATTTTAAAAACTTCAGTTGAAACATGCAGCCTTACCAGGCAAGCCTAAAATAGCCCTGCAGTATTGCCCTCAGACATAAGCAAATCACTTCCCCTCACCTTGATAAACAGAGTGAGGCCTCTGGCCTCACCTAATAAGAGGGAAGGGTGAGAAGACCAAGGTGCAGACCACCAGACCATATGTTTCTGACCCTAGAGTAAATGATGTCATGGAAAAATCTGGTGGTAACTAATAAGGATTGAAAAAAGGGTAAAAAAGCTGCAAAATTTAGTGTAAATAGTAGGGTAAATGAACAGATGTTCAGCCAGCTCAATAAAAAATGCACTTAAGCTGCAGAGGCTGATGAGGACTTGGAATGACATCTCATCACTTCTCATCATTTGCATTATCCTCACCACTCTTAAAATCTACAGCCACACCTTAGTGAGAGGGAGAAATGTAAAAGATAATGTGATGTTCTTCTCATGTGATGAAAACTTAATTTCAATGGGGAAAAACCCAATGGGGAAAATAAAACCAAGAGGCAAGGTCTCCCACACATCCCAAATATATACTGTTATGAATAAAAGTTTTATCAAAATTACTTTAAAATTTCATTTAACTTTTGTGCTGTCTGGTCTTATGAGAAAGCAAATTTTATTTTAAACTTCTAAGAAATGTCCTAAGGCAGTAATATTTTCCCAGAGGGAAAAACAATATAATGCACTAGTATAATTTTAAAATTTCTAGTATTCCTAATAAAAATTAAGAAGGACAACTTAAATCAATTTAATAGCTTAAACCACAATATCCAAAATATTATTATTTTTGAAAATATAAATTGACAAATAAATGTATTTTTCAAGCTTCATCCTAAAATTCACTTTGGCCTCTCAGGTATATCTATGTTCACCACAGCCATATTCCATGTTTGAGATCTACAAATACCCTGACCTCAGCAAGGTGAAGAAAAAAGGACAACTCAGTTCTGTGTCATAGTTTATGGAATAAACATACCAAACAACATTCTCTCAGGGCCAAAGAACTGGAGAGACTCTGCACATTGAGAGAGCAGCCATCTACAACTCAGAAGTGTACAAAAGTGGACACTGTTTCTCACAGGATCCTGGGCACAGATCCATTTTCATTTTAGATACCATACTTTAACTAAAATAGATTGGTATCACTGGAGAGAAGATTCTAGGTCATCAGAGCATCAGTAACCCAGAAATTAGAGTCTAAACATTTAAAAAAATATATATTTTGCAGTTTTGTCTTTAGCCTAATGCAGAGTTGTGATTTCAATTTTCTTCTTTAATATGGGGCACTCTGAGAATATCATCAAACATTAAAGGCATAGAAGTCTACACATATTTCTATATAATTCAATAAAGCCTGTCAAGAGATTAAAGTTTGAATTTAAATTAATAAAAATTTAACCAGTACCTATAAGGCACAATATGTTTTTCACATATCTTCTGTTTCACATGTGATTGAATCCTGGAATTCAGCCTATGTTTAGTGAATTAGATATATATCACTGAATAAAAAGAAACTATATAAAAATTATTGTCTCAAATGTGGGCTTATCATCAATTAAGGCTCCGTTCATATGGGATCTTTTTACTTCATTAGGTGATAGTTGGTAAGTTTACTGAACTTCAGAGGGAGATATGGTTGCCAAAAAAAAGCACCCTTCTTTTCAGAAGCAAATAAATTAAGGTGGGCTCATTCTCATGGAGGTGCCAGTGTTATGAAAGCAAAAACAAAGCATTCAAAATGTTTTCTGTCTAATACACTTTCATAGTCACAGATTTGCATAAGTCACACACAAAAAATAAGAGCTCAGATACAAAGTTTGGGAAATATACTTTGCACTTTGGCTACAAGAGGAGTAAAAACACATTGTCAACTTTATGTGTACAGATAAGGCTAAAGAATTGCTAATATGTTGACACACGGTATCATTCTGCTTTTTGTAATGGATGAGGTTTACATAGCTGTTCAGTGTGAAATAACATTTGAAAGGTCTCATGAATATTAAGCAACTTTACTGGAATTCAGGATCAATTCTAAGTGACCCCAAAGCCATAACTCACATCCTCTAGACTACATGAATTATCAATCTTTCATTATTGTCTTAGAAGTTAGATAGTGGCATAAAAAAGCAGAATTTTTTTGCTTGTACCAAGGTCTGGACTCAGAATACTTTATCACAAATCACATCTCCAGCACATTTTTTTTGTTTGTTTGTTTGTTTTTCTGATTGACTTTTTATTTTTTAATTTTTTATTGTGGGTTGTTCAAAACATTACAAATTTCTTGACATATCATATTCCACACTTTGATTCAAGTGGGTTATGAACTTCCACCTTCACCCCATACACAGATTGCAGAATCACATCAGTTACACATCCATTGATTTACAAATTGCCATACTAGTGTCTGTTGTGCTCCGCTGCCTTTCCCATCCTCCACCCTCCCCCCTCCCCACCTCTCCCCTCCCCTCCCCTCCTCTCTCTCTCTACCTCCTCCACTGTATAACCCTGAGGGTCTCCTTCCATTACCATGCAATTTCCCTTCTCTCTCCCTTTCCCTCCCACCTCTCATCCCTGTTAAATGTTAATCTTCTTCTCCTGCTCTTCGTCCCTACTCTGTTCTTAGTTACTCTCCTTATATCAAAGAAGACATTTGGCATTTGTTTTTTTAGGGATTGGCTAGCTTCACTTAGCATAATCTGCTCTAATGCCATCCATTTCCCTGTAAATTCTATGATTTTGTCATTTTTTAATGCAGAGTAATACTCCATTGTGTATAAATGCCACATTTTTTTTTTATCCATTCGTCTATTGAAGGGCATCTAGGTTGGTTCCACAGTCTTGCTATTGTGAACTGTGCTGCTATGAACATCAATGTAGCAGTGTCCCTGTAGCATGCTCTTTTTAGGTCTTTAGGGAATAGACCAAGAAGGGGAATAGCTGGGTCAAATGGTGGCTCCATTCCCAGCTTTCCAAGAAATCTCCATACTGCTTTCCAAATTGGCTGCACCAATCTGCAGTCCCACCAGCAATGTACAGGTGTACCCTTTTCCCCACATCCTCGCCAGCACTTGTTGTTGTTTGACTTCTTAATGGCTGCCAATCTTACTGGAGTGAGATGGTATCTTACGGTGGTTTTGATTTGCATTTCTCTGACAGCTACAGATGTTGAGCATTTTCTCATGTACTTGTTGATTGACTGTATGTCCTCCTCTGAGAAGTGTCTGTTCAGGTCCTTGGCCCATTTGTTGATTGGGTTGTTTGTTCTCTTATTGTCTAATTTTTTTAGTTCTTTGTATACTCTGGATATTAGGGCTCTATCTGAAGTGTGAGGAGTAAAGATTTGTTCCCAGGGTGTAGGCTCTCTATTTACCTCTCTTATTGTTTCTTTTGCTGAGAAAAAACTTTTTAGTTTGATTAAGTCCCATTTGTTGATTCTTGCTATTAACTCTTGTGCTATGGGTGTCCTATTAAGGAATTTGGAGCCCGACCCCACCGACTGTAGATCGTAGCCAACTTTTTCTTCTATCAGACGGCGCGTCTCTGATTTGATATCAAGCTCCTTGATCCATTTTGAATTCACTTTTGTGCATGGCGAGAGAAAGGGATTCAGTTTCATTTTGTTGCATATGGATTTCCAGTTTTCCCAGCACCATTTGTTGAAGATGCTATCCTTCCTCCATTGCATGCTTTTAGCCCCTTTATCAAATATAAGAAAGTTGTAGTTTTGTGGATTGGTTTCTGTGTCCTCTATTCTGTACCATTGGTCCACCCGCCTGTTTTGGTACCAGTACCATGCTGTTTTTGTTACTATTGCTCTGTAGTATAGTTTGAAGTCTGGTATCATTATACCACCTGATGCACACTTCCTGCTTAGCATTGTTTTTGCTATTCTGGGTCTTTTATTTTTCCATACGAATTTCATGATTATTTTCTCTATTTCTACAAGAAACGCCGTTGGGATTTTGATTGGCATTGCATTAAACCTATAGAGAACTTTTGGTAATATCGCCATTTTGATGATGTTAGTTCTGCCTATCCATGAACAGGGTATATTTTTCCATCTTCTAAGATCTTCTTCTATTTCTCTCTTTAGGGTTCTGTAGTTTTCATTGTATAAGTCTTTCACCTCTTTTGTTAGGTTGATTCCCAAGTATTTTTTTTTTTTTTTGAAGATATTGTGAATGGAGTGGTTGTCCTCATTTCCATTTCAGAGGATTTGTCGCTGATATACAGGAATGCCTTTGATTTATGCGTGTTGATTTTATATCCTGCCACTTTGCTGAATTCATTTATTAGCTCTAATAGTTTCTTTGTAGAGCCTTTTGGGTCTGCTAGGTATAGAATCATATCATCTGCAAATAGTGATAATTTAAGTTCTTCTTTTCCTATTTTTATGCCTTTAATTTCTTTCGTCTGTCTAATTGCTCTGGCCAATGTTTCGAGAACTATGTTGAACAGAAGTGGAGAGAGAGGGCATCCCTGTCTTGTTCCAGATTTTAGAGGGAATGCCTTCAGTTTTTCTCCATTCAGAATGATGCTAGCCTGAGGCTTAGCATAGATTGCTTTTACAATATTGAGGTATGTTCCTGTTATCCCTAGTTTTTCTAGAGTTTTGAACATAAAGGGATGCTGTACTTTGTCAAATGCTTTTTCCGCATCTATCGAGATGATCATATGGTTCTTATTTTTAAGTCTATTGATGTGGTGAATAACATTTATTGATTTCCGTATATTGAACCAGCCTTGCATCCCAGGGATGAATCCTACTTGATCATGGTGTACAATTTTTTTGATATGTTTTTGTATCCGATTCGCCAGAATTTTATTGAGGATTTTTGCATCTAGGTTCATTAGAGATATTGGTCTGTAGTTTTCTTTCTTTGAAGTGTCTTTGTCTGGTTTAGGTATCAGGGTGATGTTGGCCTCATAGAATGAATTTGGAAGTTCTCCCTCCTTTTCTATTTCCTGAAGTAGCTTGAAAAGTATTGGTATTAGTTCTTCTTTAAAGGTTTTGAAAAATTCTGCTGTATACCCATCCGGACCTGGGCTTTTCTTAGTTGGTAGTCTTTTTATGGTTTCTTCTATTTCCTCAATTGATATTGGTCTGTTTAGGTTTTCTATATCCTCCTGACTCAATCTGGGCAGATCATATGACTTAAGAAATTTATCTATGCCTTCACGATCTTCTAATTTGTTGGAGTATAAGGATTCAAAATAGTTTTTGATTATCTTCTGTATTTCTGAAGTGTCTGTTGTGATATTGCCTTTTTCATCCCGTATGCTAGTAATTTGAGTTCTCTCTCTTCTTCTCTTCGCTAGCATCGCTAAGGGTCTGTCGATTTTGTTTATTTTTTCAAAGAACCAACTTTTAGTTTTGTCAATTTTTTCAATTTCATTAATTTCAGCTCTGATTTTAATTATTTCTTGCCTTCTACTTCTTTTGCTGTTGTTTTGCTCTTCTTTTTCTAGGATTTTGAGATGAAGTATGAGATCATTTATTTGTTGGTTTTTTCTTTTTTAAGGAATGAACTCCAAGCAATGAATTTTCCTCTTAGAACTGCTTTCAATGTGTCCCATAGATTCCGATATGTTGTGTCTGTGTTTTCATTAATCTCTAAGAATTTTTTAATTTCCTCCTTGATGTCTTCTATAACCCATTGATCATTCAGTAACCTATTGTTCATTCTCCAAGTGATGTATGCTTTTTCCTTCCTTCTTTTATCATTGATTTTCAGTTTCATTCCATTATGATCAGATAAGATGCATGGTATTATCTCTACTCCTTTATATTGTCTAAGAGTTTCCCTGTGACATAATATATGATCTATTTTTGAGAAGGATCCATGTGCTGCTGAGAAAAAAGTGTAACTGCTTGATGTTGGGTGGTATACTCTATATACGTCAATTAGGTCTAGGTTATTAATAGTGTTATTGAGTTCTATAGTTTCCTTATTCAACTTTTGTTTGGAAGATCTGTCCAGTGGCGAGAGAGGTGTATTGAAGTCTCCCATGATTATGGTATGGTGGTCTATTAGACTCTTGAACTTGAGAAGAGTTTGTTTGACGAACATAGCTGCACCATTGTTTGGGGCATAAATATTTATGATTGTTATGTCTTGTTGGTGTATGGTTCCCTTAAGCAGTATGTAGTGTCCCTCTTTATCTCTTTTGATTAACTTTGGCTTGAAATCTATTTTATTTGATATGAGTATGGACACTCCTGCTTGTTTCCGAAGTCCATATGAGTGATATGATTTTTCCCAACCTTTCACCTTCAGCCTATGTATGTCTTTTCCTATCAAATGCATCTCCTGTAGGCAGCATATTGTTGGATCTTGTTTTGTGATCCATTCTACTAGCCTGCATCTCTTAATTGGTGAGTTTAAGCCATTAACATTTAGGGTTATTATTGAGATATGGGTTGTTCTTCCAGCCATATTTGTTTATTTATGTTACTAAACATGGTTTGTTTTCCTCTTTATTTCCCCCCCCCCTTTACTGTCCTACCTCCCACTGTTGGTTTTCATTGTTATTTTCCATTTCCTCTTCCTGTAATGCTTTGGCGAGGATGTTTTGAAGAGATGGTTTTCTAGCTGCGAATTCTTTAAACTTTTGTTTATCGTGGAAAGTTTTAATTTCATCTTCCATCCTGAAGCTTAATTTCGCTGGATACACAATTCTTGGTTGGAACCCATTTTCTTTCAGTGTTTGAAATATGTTATTCCAGGATCTTCTAGCTTTCAGAGTCTGTGTTGAAAGATCAGCTGTTATCCTGATTGGCTTACCCCTAAATGTAATCTGCTTCCTTTCTCTTGTAGCTTTTAAAATTCTCTCCTTATTCTGTATGTTGGGCATCTTCATTATAATGTGTCTAGGTGTGGATCTCTTATGATTTTGCACATTTGGCATCCTGTAGGCTTCTAGGATTTGGGATTCTGTCTCATTCTTCAAGTCTGGGAAGTTTTTTTGTATTATTTCATTGAATAGACTTCTCATTCCTTTGGTTTGGAGCTCTGTACCTTCCTGTATCCCAATGACTCTTAAGTTTGGTCTCTTAATGTTATCCCATATTTCTTGGATGTTCTGCTCATGGTTTCTTAACAGTCTTGCTGAGCTGTCTATGTTCTTTTCCAGTTGAAATACTTTGTCTTCATTGCCTGATGTTCTATCTTCTAAGTGTTCTACTCTGCTGGTAGTATTCTCCATTGAGTTTTTAAGTTGGTTTATTGCTTCCTGCATTTCTAGGATTTCTGTTTGTTTGTTTTTTATAACCTCTATCTCCCTGTATAGTTGATCCTTTGCTTCCTGGATTTGTTTGCGTAATTCGTTGTCGAAGTGATCTTTCATTGTCTGATTTTTCTGTTTAATGTCTTCCTTGATACTCCAGATCATCTGAAGCATGTATATCCTGAATTCTTTATCTGACATTCCATCTGCTGCAGCTGTTACCTCTTCTAAAGTTGCGTTGACCTGCATTGCTTGTGGTCCTTTCTTTCCTTGTCTTTTCATACTGCTTGCGTATCTTTCCTGCAGGTGCGGGCGGCGGCTCTGCTCTCTCCTTATTCCAATTGGGGTGTCATGGCTACCACGCCGGCAGGTCACTGGGCCTGTTCTGGGAGCTGGCGGCGGCTCTGTTCTGCCCCTACTCCAATTGGGGTGACGAGTGTACCACGCCGGCAGGCCACCGGGCCTGATCCGCCGGTCGGTTGCAGGTTTGCCTACCCTGCAGGCGCGGGAGGCGGCTCTACTCTGCCCCTACTCCAAATGGGGTGACGTGTCTGTCGTACCGGCAGGCCACTGGGCCTGTCCCGCTGGTCAGTCGCAGATCTGCCCACCTTTCGGGCACGGGTGGAGGCTCTGCTCTGCCCCTACTCCAATTGGGGTGTCGTGACTACCCTGCCTGCAGGACGCTGGGCCTGTTCCTGGCACGGGCGGCGACTCTGCTCTGCCACTACTCCAATTAGGGTGGTGTTTGTACCACGCCGGCAGGCTCCTGGGCCTGATCCGCCGGTCTGTTGTAGGTCTGCCTACCTTGGAGGTGTGGGCGGCGGATCTGCCCTGCCCTTCCTACCACGCCTGCGGACCCCTGGGCCTGATCTGCAGGTTGATCACTGGTCTGCTCACCCTGCGGGCATGGGTGGTGGTTCCGCTCTGCCCCCACTCCAATTGGGGTCACGTGACCACCACACCAGCAGGGCCTGATCCGGGCTTGGGAGAAGGATCTGCTCTGCCCCTACTCCAGTTGGGGTGACGTGTGTACCACACTGGCAGGCCACTGGGCCTGACCCGCCAGGCTGTCACAGGTCTGTTTACCTTGCAAGCGCGAACGGCGGCTCTGCCCTGCCCCTCCTACCACGCCCATGTACCACTGGGTCGCGGGTCTGCCCACCTTGCGGGTGCGGGTGGCGGCTCCGCTCTGCCCCCTCTCCAATTGGGGTCATGCGGTCACCACGCTGGCGAGCCGCTGGGCCTGCTCTGGGCGCTGGCGGCGGCCCGGCTCCTCCCCTCTGGCTCGACGACAAATTGAGGAGACTCGGGTGACTTTGCCTCACCCCCCCTACCAGGAGACCAACTGCTTATGTCACCGCTGGTATTGATGAAGTTCTCTCCTCCGCCGCTTTCTGCTGACATCAGATCTCTGCCATGTTGGTATCCTATGCGAATGGCAGCATTTCGTTCCCCTTGCTGGGCAACCAAAGCAACGGGTGAGTCCTGACCGGCCCTCAGCAGGACCCGGACCGAGAAGCAGTTTCCGCGGGCTCCTAGCCCCGGGCCAGGGAAGTTCCGGGAGCTGGAACTCGGCCGCTCTGTGCTCGGTGTAAGCTCCTATAAGTGTAAGCTCCAAGAAGCAGTCCCCGCGGGCTCAGTTCCGGGAGCCGGAATTCGGCTGCTTAGTGCTTGGTGTATGCTCTGATAGGCGCAGGGTCCAAGAAGCAGCCTCCGCAGGCTCCGCAGCCCTGGGCCAGGGCAGTTCCGGGACGGTTCCGGGAGCCAGAACTCGGCTGCCCCGCGCTCGGTGTTCGCTCTGATAGGATCAGGTTCTAAGAAGCACCCAGACGCTGAACCCTAGCAATCTGTCTGCAAGCCGCAGGCGAATTGCAGCCTGAAATTACCTGATCTATGGCTGAATGAGCTGCGGTCAGTCGAAAACAGGGAAGGTGACGTCAGTTTACCAACATGGTGGCTGCTGGCCTCCTCTGTGGTCTGACCGGTGTGGAGAACCGAGATGGACCGCTTCCTTCCCCCGTCTCGAACCCAGAATTCAGCCCTGAGTACGGTGCTTGCGCGGCTGGCAGAAACTGCAGCGCTGTAACCCTGCGTCTCTATCCCAGCGCGCGCTGCAGACTCTAGCCGCGGGGCGATTTGCTGAATAAGCAGTGTTACCCTCCGTGCGACAAACCTCTCACGTTTGAGTCCCCGTAGCTCATCCTCGTGCAATGGAAATCCTTCCTCCAGGTTCCGGAGCACCCCACTATTGCTGGAAATTCCTAACAAGATATCCTTTAGCCTTCCTGACTTGTCATTCTCCCACACAGTGAAGCAGCACACGGGGGCAATGCACTCCCCTCGCCGCCATCTTCCCCCTCTCTGATTCAGCACATTTGTTTTTAAAGACAAGCCAAGTTATCACGAAGATCCTTAAGGCCCCACTGAGTTGCTGAGTCTAGCCTTGAACTTAAAATCCTTCTTCCTCAGCCTCTTGACTCACTGAAATTACAGACATGCATTACAATATTGGCTCTTGTTTCATGGTTTATGAATAGGCAAAATTGAAATGCTAAGCAGAGAAGCAGCTGGTTTAATCACCCCTTTATTAATTCTGGCGCACTTCCTAAGGTTTAAATATTGAAACCCATATTTCAATGTATATTGAAGGTAACATTATCTATTGTAGTCAACAGTCTGTTGGTCTCCATTTTATCCAGACAATTTTTTACTGCCTAAACTTTGATTTAATTTGAAAATGTTACTCAATTTGTTTGAACTTCTGTTTTTTCTTCTGGCATTATTAGGATACTCAGTTCAAACCATTCAGCTTATGGAAAATTATGGTGTGGTTATAGCTAAAGAGAAGAGTATATGATAAATAAAATTTAAAACTCATTAGGATGAGGTATTTTCTTTATTTTTATGTATCCTTGGAGTATAAGATACAGAGTACACAGCCAAATCTTAAATCATACAGAACAGGCTCTATCTCTAGTTAATAAAGAAAAATATCAAATACAAAAAGTTGTGTTGCAAAATCACATAACAGTTGGTTTGTTATCAGCAGCACAGGAATGGGTTTCTGCCATATTCAGTTATATATATATATATATATATATATATATATATATATATATATATATATATATATATATATATATACTAGATCACCAAAATAATATAAATATGACTTCAGAATATATGATATCATTAGATGCAGCCATAGAGCAGTTTATCAATGATAAGTTGCAAGAATGATGAGCATGTTTAGATACCATCTGGAGATGGCTTTTAGTAATCCTAGACAGGGGGATTGTGTTCTAGTCATATCACAATACAGCATATTTTTGAGGCCTGTGGATGCAGAGCTCTTACCTCCTTGCTAATAGATCATTGCAGAAGACTTCATGTGTGTAGATTTTTGATGACAAATCCTAAAAGGGTGGATCATTGGAAAGGCCAAACATGGCTATAGCTACACTGTTGTTGATGCTTCCAACAGTTTACTGTTATTATGTTGATGATGATGATGATTAATATAATTATCATTTATTCAAGTAATAAATACCTTGATTTAGTGTATACATTCATTGCATTGTCATAAACATTTTCTTCTGAGCATGTGTTCACTATGTAAATTATTGATCATGCACTTTTGTTTTCTGGCCTATATATGAAAAGGCCTATGGAATGATGCAGGAGTCTGAGGGCTAAATGCTCTGGGCTACCTGGGAGCTATTGTTACCTCTGCATAGGCATGACTACACTGTCAACTCTGTCTCACATCTCTCAATTGCTAGAGACCAAAATTTTACATCCTGGGACTCAACACCCACACAGCAACTGGCGTAGTCTTTAGGATATTTGCAGGTGAGAGATATCTCAGTCCTGATAAATTAATGGAGATTGTTATGGGAGTAGTGGCACATGTGGACACCCAGAAGCATACAACACTTAGTTGCCTCAGTCCTATTACAGTGAACTGCTATGGAGAGCTGTGACATAATGGGATGGGTTCCTTGTAAACAGAAATAAGGATTCTGACAGCACAGTGTGCAAACATGAACCTTGAAAATTGAACTATCAATGAATTGCTGAATCCCAGGCCCCAGCCCCTGGCCAAAGAAAAAAGTGGCAGCAGTGGCAGCAGTGGCATAGATGATTTGGAGAAGTAGTCAAATGAGTCATGTGCAGCTGCTCTGGCCATGGGATGAATGGTTTCTATAGATCTGACAGCAAAAACTGATGCAAGTGTATGAGAGACTACCAGAATGAGGAATTGCAAGATAATCAAGAAGTCTAGGAATCCAAAGTATATCCAGTAGAGTAAGATCTCTGTATTTTGAAAATACCCATCAACCTTCCTCATTGTGATGATTGAGTCTGGGGAGAAGAAGAAGGATGAAGGCCTAAAAGTCCAGTCAATGGATGATGCATACAATGAAACAACAGCAGCCAACAGCTCCAGTGAACAACTGGCATGGCCAGCCCAGGTATCCAAGTTTACCCCATTTTACCTGTTAAGCATAACTGGTGGAGTTAAAAATTATTTACCCAGGTGGCAAGAGAGCAAGATTATTATTTTTTGTCTGTAAGAGTTAGAGATACACAGCATTCTGTGTTGCACACTAAAAATGGAGAGGTTAGCATTGCTCCTTACAGTAGAAGTTGTAAAATGCTCAATTCCATGAGGCATTTAAGGACAAAAAAAGACCAAGTATGTTAGTACCTGGCCAGGCTTCCAGAGGGCTGTATTTTTAGCAAGTAGCCAAGGTCATAAACACTCAGATTCAATTTATGTACTCAAGGTCAAAAGCATTTGTTTGTGAGCATGTTCTTACATCAGTCAAATGTTGTTGATGTGCCTTCTTTGTCTGACCTGAATAAAAAAAAAATTCTATTTAATAACTATGGGGGCTGAGGGATAGAAGCTAGAGGCTGGTTATGGGCTATTGCTGCCTTCAGAAGTAGCATGTCTACCATCCCAAAAGTTCTTCACATCTTCTTTCAAGTGTTTGAGCCCCAAACCTTGCTTTTTTGATATGAGTCACTGCACAACAGCCACAGATGTGAAATCATTTTTAATTTGAGACTATCACAAATCCTCTGCATTATGCAAGGAGTATTGTGTTGTTTTGTAGCATTTCTGTCTGGTAAAGATCAATGATGTTTCTGATAGGGATAGCTCTGATTAATTGCTGCTGAAATTCCTGAGCTGAATGTCAGAGCCAGGAAATTAACTCTTAAATGAATTCAAACATAAGAAGCACACATATCTTGAACTTGATACAAACCAAGAGATTGCAAAGAAAAACACAAGTAGCATTTCTGTCTGGTAAAGATTAATGATGTTTCTGATAGGGATAGCTCTGATTAATTGCTGCTGAAATTCCTGAGCTGAATGTCAGAGCCAGGAAATTAACTCTTAAATAAATTCAAACATAAGAAGCACACATATCTTGAACTTGATACAAACCAAGAGATTGCAAAGAAAAACACAAGAGACTGCACTGCATTCATTGTGACACAAAAGGTCCTCATTCTGTTTGTGAAAAAAAATGTACCAGGTCATTGTTCACCAAGAGTTGTTCTTTTGATATTGGCCTGCCTGATATGTAAAAGAAAAGAAAAAGTTCAAGACCTAAGTCTTGAATTCACTCATTAAACATATATTAGTTCTCCAAAGTTCTGGCTCCCAAGTCTTAATGCTCAAAGTCATATTAAAAAAAATAAAATAAAATCCAGTCAAGTATGGGGCATGCTTAACTGTCTCGGAATTAAGTTAGCAGACAGAAAGAATAAGAGCTGACAATAGTAATTGGTAAATTGCTATCGTATCCTGGCTGGGAGCTTGGTCTTATCCCAAAGGAACCACAGAGGACCACCTATAAACAGTGCCACACAAGTGTCACTAGATGATAATTTCATATCTAAAGAATTGGGTGTCCCTGAACAAATCACTTCACATTTCAGTTTTGTTTCAATCTTCCATAAAATGGATATAACACTAGTCTTGCTGATAACAAAGTGGGTTGTGAGTTGAAAAGAGGTACCGGATGTAGCCTACTTTGCAAACTATAAGACATGGTGCATGCCCAGGGCTCTACTATCGTGGCTGCTGTGTGTGGCTGCTCTCTGCTCTTTGTCCAGGTTTCTTGCCACCCTGGGGAGCAGCTGCAGTTGACATGGGGAAGAGATTGGGGGAGGTGTTTGAGGTCTCAAATAACTGTCTCCAACACTTGCAACAATCACTGCCTTGTAAAATGCTTCTTTTGATATAGTGCATGTGTGGAATCCCCTGCATTTCTTTATTCACGATGTAGAAAGAAGATGTGAGATGTCAGGTGATAATGCTGCTTTCACACAATTGTGATACAGCTCTTGCAAAAATTAAAAAAAAATCAATCTGCTGCATGTATATGAGGCTTAGCAATGATAGATGAAATGGCTTTCTTAGTTTTAAGATAGTGACTGGTTAACATCGTTGGCTCAAACACATCTCTTGGGAGAAAATGAATAGATAGAAAACTATATAAATGTACATGTTTTCACTCTGATTATAGAGAATGTTCTGAGTTTGGAGACAAGGAGAAAAATGTGATATGGTAGACAGATTGAAGTCTAAAGGGAAAGGCTATAGGAAACAGTACCACCTCTAAGAGAAGAGAAATTTTGATCAGGAGAGACCATATGAACTGAAGAAAGATAATTTCCAAGCAAAAGCTGCGATATGGTATAACCAAAGTATGATGGCCAGAAAACATCATATATATGGAAAAAAATTTTTCAAAGTACTTACTGCTCTAGCTTGCACTTCACTGTTTCAGGCTACCCACTTCTATTACCTGTCCCTGCTGAAGGTGATAACTGAGACCCTCTTGTAATGGTTAATTTGAATTGTCAACTTGATTGGATTAAGAGAAGCCCACAAGGCTTATGAATGTGTCAATAAGGGTGTGTCTACGAATGATTGGAAAGTGAGATAGCCAGCTGCATTGGAGACTTTCCCTAAGCATGGAAGCACCATCCAATAGGATGATGGGTTAGATGGAATAAAAGTTAGAAGAACAAGGAAGCAGCAGCAGATGGAAGCTTGAATCTTCTTGGAGGGGTTCTTGATTGCTGTTGGGATCCTCTGAGGACATAGAACTCTCACTTCTTCACTCTTCCAAAGCGGACTCTGCCAGTGATTCCCCTGAAGCGTTTGGTCTTGGACTAGGGTAGCACCATTGATCTATTTTGTTCTGCAGCTTCAGCTTCTTGGACTGAGCAGCTGCTGGTTCCTCCAGCTCTCCAGGCTGCAGATGGCCATTGTGGATTCTCCAACTTCTGGTTGCATAAGCCAGTCTAATAAATACTCTTTTTATAATAATACTTCCTTTTGATTCTGTTCCTCTAGAGAATGCTAATACTCCTGTCAATATTGGCCTGGGCCTTGGACTTTGCTTTGACCAATAAAACCATTAGAAGTGATCTGTGCTGTTTTGGAGCTGAAGCTTCATTGTAGTGGAAAACACTTCTCCAAAGAAAATCTTAACTGGGCTTCTCCAGAAATCTTCACCATAATTGATTTTAGGACTATCAGCAAAAGAGTCTCTACAAAAGAGTTTAAAGTAGGTAAATTTTCTATTTTCCTGTTGTTCTATTTTACTTGGCCACTGGCCTGGAAGGAATCAACACTCCTGGATTTGGAACCCCCTTAACTGTTTTTTCACAAACTTGTATCCAGTATAGTAGTTTGTTGAAGGGTGTTTGCAAATGCAAAATGTGATTAAAATATAGACAGGTCCTTTAACAAGGCCTCTGATCTTTAGCTGGAGCTTCATATAAATGTCTACATTTCTAAGATAAGAGAATTTACCAGCTGGATTCCATGGTAATAGCTTGCAGGGGGGAAAGAAAGGGGAGAAGAAGCCCCCCCCCCTTCTCATGTGTTGTCCTTGAAGGTTTAACTTGCCTAAAACAATGAAAGAAAAGTTGTTTTTTTTTTTTTAATGTGAACTTCTTCAGACTGAACTTCTGAGCCCCTTCCTTTTACATGCTGGGTATAAAGTTCTGAAACTACCTTAACTCGGGGTTCAGGGGATTATTTGATTATAGAAAGCTGCACCCTATGAACCTGGCTGCAGCCAAATACAACTGTTTCCACTGTCTTCGATGTCATGCCTCCTTTATCTCCACAACATCAAGAGTCATCACCTCATATACAATCACTCTTCCCCATTTGCCTTGAGACAGGGATTGCCTCAGATCACAGATCACAAGTAATTGGGAAATTGCTATCAAATCCTGTATTGGAGAGTCTGTGACCATGGTCATGGTCACATGACGTGAGAATAAAGTGTGTATTTTCTGGAGTCTCTAAGATTTGGGACTTGCTGTTCCACCATAACCTCTTGAGACTTGGAGAACACAGTGTGTTTATTCCACTGCCCTCTTTCCTACTGTGTCTAAGAGCAACATTTAACTAAATGCTGAGGAGGAAACTTTGGTGAAAAGGTTGATGCCTCCATCTGGAAAGTCTTCTACTGAGGGACTGGCTTGAAGGAAACCCCTCTGCCACATTTTGCATGCAGCTTTATCCAGCCCTGCCTATGGATGATGGACAAAGACAGTGACAACATACATTTGCAATAAAGAATAATTAAGAAGATTATCCCTCATAATCAAGAGAAATTCATCCCAGGGATGCAAGAAGTTCAACACAGGAAACTCAATAACCATGATATACCACATCAACAGAATGAAAGACAAATACATATCACCATCTTAGTAGATGCAGTTGGTGCCTTTAATAAAATACATCAAGTCTTCATAATGAAAACATTGGGTCTATTAGGGACATAATTTAACATACTATGGCCATTTTAGTAAACCAATGGTGAGCACCATAACTAATGGAAATTAGCTGAAAGCAGTCTCAAGATCTGGAGCAAGACAAAAATGCCCATCTTCATCATTGTCACTCAACAGAGTTCTGGAAATGCCAGCCAGAGCAATTAGGCAAGAGAAAAAAAAAGGCATCCAAATTGGAAAAAAGGAAGTTGAACTGTCACTGCTTACAGATGACATAATATTCTATATAGTAAATCCCTAAGATCCATTAAATTGCTTTTAGATCTAATAAATGAATTCACCAAAGTTGTAGGATGCACAATGAATACAAAAACTACTAGCATTGCAATATGCCCATAGTAAATTATCTGAAATGAAAATCCAGAATGCAATTCTATATATAATCACTAAACACACACACACACACACAAACACACACACACACACACACACACACACACACACATATAGCCCCCACATACATCATGAGGAATAAATTTAAACAAAGAAGTGAAAGAATTCTGCAATGTGATTATAAAATATTGGTGACAGAAATTGAAGAGAACACACACACACACACAAAAAAAAAAAAAACTGGAAAGAAATACATTTTCATGGATTGGAAGAGTCAATATTGTTAAAATGCCCTAGTGCCAAACTTAACATACATATTTGATGCCATTTATATCAAAACACTAAGAATTTTTTTTGTAGATATAGAACCAAACAAATCTAAAATGTATATGGAACCACACATTCAAACACACAAAAAAAAAACCTCCAAATAGCTGAAACAATCTTGAGCAGAAGAAAAAAGTATGAGGGGGCATTCTGCTACTTGATTTTTAAACTATCCCACAAAGCTGTAGTGATAAACACAGCACAGCAATGGTAACCACAGGCACAAACCACTGAAACAGCATAGACTAGAAGTAAACCCACACACTTGCATCCAAATGATTTTTGACAAATCCACCAAAAACATTCATTAGAGACAGGGTAGTCTTTTCAATAAATGGTGCTAGAAATTTGGATATCTACAGGTACAAGAATGAAAATAGATATCTGTCTCTCAGCAGTTACAATCAATAACTCAGAATATATTACAGACTTAAGCATAAGACCTGAAACTATAAAGCTACTAGAACAAAATATAGAAGAAATGCTTCCAGATGTTGAAATGGGCAGTAATTTTTTGGACAAGATTACAAGAGTTCAGGAATCTAAAAAATAGTTTTGTAAATAATATGAAAGTCAAACTAAAAATCTTTTATACATCATAGGAAACAATTAGTAGAGTGAAGAGACAACCTAAGAAATAGGAGAAAATTTTGTAAATGTTGATTGGGTTATTTGTTATCTTATTGTCTAATTTTTTGAGTTCTTTGTATACTCTGGATATTAGGGCTCTATCTGAAGTGTGAGGAGTAAAAATTTGTTCCCATGATGTAGGCTCCCTATTTACCTCTCTTATTGTTTCACTTGCTGAGAAAAAAATTTTCAGTTTAAGTAAGTCCCATTTGTTGATTCTTGTTTTTAACTCTTGTGCTATGGGTGTCCTATTAAGTAATTTGGAGCCCGACCCCACAATATGTAGATCCACATCGATGTTCATAGCAGCACAATTCACAATTGCTAGACTGTGGAACCAACCCAGATGCCCTTCAATAGATGAATGGATAAAAAAAAAAAATGTGGCAATTATACACCATGGAGTATTACGCAGGACTAAAAAATGACAAAATCATGGAATTTGCAGGGAAATGGATGGCACTAGAGCAGATTATGCTTAGTGAAGCTAGCCAATCCCTACAAAACAAATACCAAATGTCTTCTTTGATATAATGAGAGCATCTAAGAACAGAGCAGGGAGGAAGAGCAGGAAGAAAAGATTAACATTAAACAGATATATGAGGTGGGAGGGAAAGGGAGAGAAAAGGGAAATTGCATGGTAATGGAGGGAGACCCTCATTGTTATACAAAATTACGTATAAGAGGTTGTGAGGGGAATGAGAAAATAAACAAGGAGAGAAATGAATTACAGTAGATTGGGTAGAGAGAGAAGATGGGAGGGGAGGGGAGGGGGGATAGTATAGGATAGGAAAGGTAGCAGAATACAACAGTTACTAATAGGGCATTATGTAAAAATGTGGATGTGTAACCGATGTGATTCTGCAATCTGTATTTGGGGTAAAATTGGGAGTTCATAACCAACTTGAATCTAATGTATGAAATATGATATGTCAAGAGCTTTGTAATGTTTTGAACAACCAATAAAAATAAATAAATAAATAAATACATAAATACATAAATAAAAAGAAAATAATACAGAAAATCAAACACTTTAATATGGAACTGTATACTAGAATAAAAAAAAAAAAGATAGAGAGAGTGACAGCTACCCAGGAAAAGAGTACAGTTTGTGTAAAAAAAAAAAAAAAATTGTAAATGTATACATCTGGTTGATATCCAGGATTTACAATAACTTCAAAAACTCAATGACAAAACCAAATAGGCTGATTAAATTGGTGCACTACATCTAAATAGGCATTTCTCAAATGAAGATATACACATGGCCAAAAGATGCATGAAAATGATAAATATTACTAATCATCAAGGAAATACAAATTAAAACAATAATGGGATCTCACCTCACCCTAGAGAACATGGCTATTATCAAAAAGACTAAAAGAATGCAAAGAAATAGGAACCACTGCACCCTGTGAGCATGGATATAAATGTGTAGGTCCACTATGGAAAACCTATATATGTTCCTTAAAAATTAAAATAGAACTACCATATAACCCACCAATCCCACTTTTGGGTATATATCTAAAGGAATTAAGTCAGTATTTAAAAAAAATCTATACAACTATGTTTATTGCAGCCCTGTTCACAATACCTAATAGTGGGAAACCACCTAAATGTCCATCAAGTAATGAAACAGACAATGAAAATGTGTTATGCCAGCACAATGGAATACTATTTAGCTATAAAAAGCATGAAATTTTTGTCATTAGCAAGAACATTGGATGGGCCTGGATGTCATTCCACTAAGTGAAACAGGCCAGGCACTGAAATACGAGAACTGCATGAGTGAGATCATGTGTGAAATCTGAAAGAGTTGATTTCATATGAGTTGAGAGTAGAACAGTTGTTACTAGAGGCTGGGGAGGTGGTGGGGAGGGAAAATGGGGAGAGGTTGATCCGTGGGTACTAAGTTGTGACAGGGGTAAACACTTGTGGTGTTCTACAGTACTGCTTGGCTACAGATGATGGTAACATGCTACATATGTCACAAGCAAGAAGAAAGGATCTTGAGAGTTTCATCATAAAAAATTATGTTTAAGAAGAAATGATGTTTTAACTTGATTTAAACTTTACACAATGTATACAGATATCAAAACACCATAGAGTACTTCATTAACATGTATTTTTTATGTTTTTACATATCATTTAATGTTATGGTTTAGATATGAAGTGTCCCCCAAAAGCTCATGTGTGACACAATGCAAGAACATTCAGAGAGTTGTAACCTAATTAATGGCTTAATATACTGATATGCATTCATAATTAACTGGCTGGTAACTGTAGGCACGTGGGAGGTAGCTGAATGAGATGGGTCCCTGGGATCATATATTTTGTCCATGGTTAATGAAGTTCTCTCTGTTTCCTATGGTCTTCTTCCATGATGGTCTGCTTCCTCTTGGGCCCAGAGCAAGGAATTGGGCCATCTATGGACTGAGATCTCTGAAACCAGGAGCCCAAATACATTTTCTTCCTCTAAAATTGTTCTTGTCAGTTCTTTTGTTTACAGCAGTGGAAAAGCTAATAAGACATTTAAGAAGTAATTGAATTCAATAAATAAAAAATATTCAAATTCCATCCTCTGAAAATAATGAACAAGAAAAGCTGTCATAACTTGTGATGGGGACATAGGAAAGGGGGCTCCAATATCCTGCCAGGGAAAGAAATACCTCTTTGAGATGGTATTTTGTCATTTGCAGACCAAGGCATGAGGATGAAGAGATAAAGGCCTCCATGCAGGCAGAGCCATGAACATGGTGTGTGAAGGAAGAAAACATGGAATCATTATGGGGAGAGTCCTGGTAGGTAACTAGAGGACATGTGGCAGGAAGGGTGGACATGAGGGGAGCAGGTGTGTGTTGGCATGAAACCCTACTCCATGCTCAGTGCAGGAGTGGTGTAGGTAAGGACGCCTCAGAGCAGAGGTGATCTTCCTATACTGGGTTTAGGGTATAGGTACTAGTATAGGTATATATTCCTATACTATTATTAATGTCAGCACCACTGCCCCTTCAAGACAAAACCACAAAGCTCTCATCACTTCATCATCTCTAAACATCTGCAGTCCACTTTATTAAGCATATAACTCAAGGTGGGAAGGGTGCCTAAGGGATTCTTTGAGGCCACAGCATCCCTCCCTGGCTTGGGTTCCTGACCCCAGAAAGTCAGTATAGAGTAGACTGTGCTGCAGTAATGAGTAACCCCAATTGAAGTGGCTTAGAAAATCAGAAAATGATTTCTTGCTCACACTAAGTGTCACCAAAGGTGAAAGGACAGGCTCTGCTTAGCAGAGAAAATTTGGAGAAACGTGGGTTGGCAGTTAAATATTTATATTTGGAAGTAACAGAAATCATCTTAGCTCACAGTTTGTCACCTAGAGCAGGTAACTTGGACAGGAATAAATTAAAGGGGATAGAGAAATACCAGCTTTTCAAGTCTGCTGCATTATCTTCAGGTGTTAACCTAAGAATCCATTCTAATTTTAGTGCCATAATTTATACCTCTCTAAAATATCTCCAAAGATTATTGCATTCAATCTGTGCATCAATGATTCTTTGATGCTTTTAGCATCCTCCTGACTGATCAATTCTTGGTTCTTCTTCCTGGGATATAAGAGGCTGCCCATGAATGGATGGTCATGTGATTAAGATTTACAGAAGCTTTTGAAATATTACAGCTTGAGCAAGAAAGAAAGGGGACTGGACTTCTGACCCCTGTCACTATCACCAACGTGGCCACCACCCTTATCCTCGTGACCTTTATATTTACTGACATTCTTTATGTGCCAGGCACTGTGCCCTTATCAGTGCCATTATCTTCACATTTTACAAAAGAGGCCCAGGAAAATGATGTTATCAGCTGAGATAATCTCCAGCAATTAACTAGAAGAGATTGGGTTCAATTTGAGTCCAGCATACACGATGACTGAAATTCTCAACAACCCCACCACCATGAGGGCTGGGAGAAAGTGATAAATATATGAGAATTTGGGTTATCATTATGAAGAATAGAATAGATGGAATTGGATACAGAAAATACTTCAAAAACAAGTGACCAATCTAGAATCTAAGAATTGGGATAGGGAAAAAAGTACCAGAGAGATTTGAAATGCTTTAAAGATATGGAGTTCAAAAGACTGATATAGAACAAGAGAAAGAGAGGAAATGAAAATGACCCAAGGTTGCAAACTCATTATTGTTAGGGAAAAGCTGGGTAAAAACTGAGAAGAGGAGCTATTCTGCAGGTGCAGGTGGAGAAACAAATTCATTGCTGGATTAATTGAGTTTGTCAGCAAATGGGCTATTTGTAAAAAAAAAATAGCTATCAATTCATTCACTCATTCATTTAGTATGTGAAAAACACACATCTATGCTAGGCATTAGATAATACATTAAACACAGCTCTGGACACATAAATCCCAGTGATGTACATTTGAATGAATCCCACTGATGTACATTTGAGCTTCAGTGGTGAATTCATTCAGGCATGTACTGGGGACTCTCCAAAGTATGTGATAAATAGATCATAGCACAGAAGAATTTGTGAACATAGATGTGATAATCAAGGAAGTCAGCTAAGAAGGTGGTGGGTGAGGAGTTTGAGGACCTAAACTCACCTGAATGCCTAAAATCAGGGACAGGGCAGAAATATGAGAAACAGGAAAATGAGCAGTGGTAGGGGAATTGGAAAATGAGTCCAAAACCAGATATTAGAGAGATTCTGTTGGGTGTGTGGGAGACTCCCCGCTGAAGTTAAGTTTTCATCTCGCAAGAAAATCACATAATCCCTTACCCCTACCCTTCCTCTCCAAAGGACACCAAATTCAAAAGTTTTCTTGACCAACCTCCACAGGACACAGTGTCTACTAGTTGTTCCTGAGTCATCCTGCCAATCTGCACTTGCCATGTCACTTACACAACCCTACTTAAGCCAAAGCTTGGAAGCTCACACTCTCTGACCTCTTCCTCTCTGCCCTCTTACTCTTCGTTTTCTCCTCTCTCTACTCTCTTCCTCTTCCTCTCTTCCCTCCTCTCTCCTCTTTCTGGTCTCTGCCTCTCCTTTTCTTCCTCTTTGGGCAGCCCCCCAATAAAATGTCTTAGTTGAATCTTCATCTCGGGTGAGACACTCACATTTCAGATTCTAGGAAAAGTAGGAGGCTAGGGAGGACCCAAGACCACAGAGATTTCAAGGAGGATGAGAAGCATCTACAGAAGTGGTTTGGAGGATTTAGGAATGTGTCTGATGGAGAGGAAGCACGTAAGGTTAGTTTTTAAAGAGGCTTGGTGGAACGGGGAAAGGAACCAAGATGGTCCTATGAGGAAACAGTGCCACAGGGGAGTTTGTCTTTAGAAGTTTGCAAACAGAGCTAGTGATACGGAGGTGTTCTCAATGTGAGAAAAGGAATTGCAGGAGGTAGGTGTTTTGTTCAAGGACATTTGCTGGGACATGAGAAGGAAAACAGGGTGAAGGTCAAGGGTGACCTGCCTGCTTTTGGAAGACCAAGAGGCAGGATGTCTTGGGCTGCCCTAGCAAGATACCACAACCAGTGTGGCTTCAACTAAATCAATAAATTTTTTCACAATCCTGGAGGCTGGATGAAATAAGATCAAGTTGTCCAGAGTATCCTGCTCCCTCTAGAGATTCTAAGAAGAGATTCTATTGGGTCTTTCTTCAGCTTCTTGTGGTTTCTGGGAATATTTAGCATTCCTTGGCTTTGGGGCAGGAAGCTGAACTCCTTCTCTGCCTTCAGACAGTATCTTTCCCCATGTGTGTTTCCCTGGATCTCTCTTATTATAAAGACATAGGTAATTGGATTTAGGGTCCCATCCTAATCCAATGTGACCTTATCTCAACTTAATGGCAATGTTTCCAAACAATATCACTTTATGAAGGTCTAGTTGGTCAGAAAATCTGGGGAGATATGATTTAGCCCACTACAGTGAGCAAGAACATCTTGGTTTTTTAGCCCCTTTATTTTAAGCTAAATGTTTAAGCTTTTGCCTTAATCATCCAGCAAGTCAGTATTATCTGTCTCAAACTAAGAATACTGGGCTTTAACTTTAATGTTTACAACTTTACACTTATTTTTTTTTTACATAACACAATATCTTTATTTTATTTATTAATTTATGCAATGCCGAGTATTGAACCCAGTGCTCACACATGCAAGGCAAGTACTCTACTGCTAAGCCATAACGTTAGCCCCTTTACAGTTAATTTAATACCTTTTAATTATGATCTGCCTACAGATGATGGCTTTAACTATAACATCTGGGAGCTCATCCGGGATCCATTTCTACCCTACCCTCATGCCAAATTTGTCTTCGATGTTGGTCCTTTGACTTCAGGCCCCAGAGAAGAGGGGAGCTCCTGAGAGACATTCCTCAGCCCCACTCTGGGGAATATTCTAATACATTTTATGACACTCTGAGAAGCCATCTGCTGGCCTGTCAGACCTGGTGAGTTGACTCTTCTGACAACAAGGACAGATTGGATGCAGTCATTTACACAGATTCTTGGAACAGAATGAGACAAGACATCACTGTCTCCCTCAAAGCTCCCCTATGGGGCCTCATCTGTGCCTGGGGGCAGGACAAGAGTAATTATCTCTGTCCCACTGAAGGTCTTCCTGTGTGACCTCATTTGTTCTGTGCCAGGAGCAGGACAAGACAGGCCTCCAAGTGGGGTCTCATCTGTTCCTGGGGGCAGAATAAGACATAGTCTCTGCCCCACTAGAGGTCTCCCTGTGTGACCTCACTGGTTGTTGTTTGTCCAATGTTTATCTTGCTGTTTGTCATTTGTCATTGTCTAACTTGCTGGTTATTTGTTCTGTTTGTCTAGCTGTGTGTTGTGCATGAACCCTTTTTGTTTTCATAACTGCTCTTCTTTCATCAGGACTCTTTCACTCCACCAACATCATGGGACAAGAAAATTCTACAGAGAACTGGCCTCCCTAAGTCACATCTGGCTCTGGTTTTTGTCTTTGTCAGTGTCTTTGTCTGTTGGGTTTGTTTTTGTTTGTCCCCTTTGTGTTGTGTGAATTTCTACCTCAGTTTGTTTCTGATGTTAAAAAAAAAATGGTTAAAAAGGTCTTAACTGTGCTCACCAAAGCTTGCATTAAAATGTTAAGAGCTGCCAACAGGAATAAAAATGACAATAGTAAAAACAAGGTAATAAATAAATAAATAAATAATTCTAGAGATTGCCTTCATTTAGCAACTGGACCAGATGGTCAACAGGGTACATCATGTCATTTCCTATAGAGGAAAGATTGGAAATAGAGTGTTTTATAAAATTATTATTCCTAAATTGAATAACAAAAAGCATATTTTTTTCTAGGAAATTTGGCTTTTGTTTCTCAGTATTTGCCAGCATGAATAACTCCCAACTATTAAAAAAATTGTCCAAATATTTTTCAATGTCTGGCTAAATTTTGGTGGTCACTATTAGGAAAAAACAGTGTAAAATGGAACCCAGGGGCTGGGGATGTGGCTCAAGCGGTAGCGTGCTCGCCTGGCATGCGTGCGGCCCGAGTTCGATCCTCAGCACCACATACAAAACAAAGATGTTGTGTCTGCCGATAACTAAAAAATAAATATTAAAAAATTCTCTCTCTCTCTCTCCCTCTCTCACTCTCTCTTTAAGAAAAAAAATTAATAAATAAAATGGAACCCAAACCTGGGGGACTTTCCCAATGTAGCTGCATCTTTGGGAAGTTTCTTCAGGAAAAAATAAGACCCCTTCATTTGTCTATATTCCCTTAACTCTTTTCAGCTTTGATGACCAGGACCACCTTAGGAAAAAGGTCAGAAAGGCTTTTAAAATTCTGTATTTGTTAAATTGATGATTTTGATCTGAAATTCATAGTTTAATGTTTTTTTGATTACACTCTGCTTTATTCTAAGGCCAGTTTATATGGGTTAACTTTCAATCAAATAGGTTTAAAAAAAAATAAGCTACAAAGCTTTTGTTTGTCTGTTTGCTTTGTGTAGGTGCACCATTATAGTCTCCATCTCCATGCGTTGCCATATCTACATATATTCGATACCAAAAAAAAAAAAAAAAAGACATATGAGCTCATAAATTTAAAAAAAAAAATGGATCCAAATGCCTTTGGTTAATATGATTTAAAAGGTTCAATTTAAATTAAGAAAATAAATAAAATTAAAAATATCTTTAAAGTTACCAATGAACCAGGTTTTTTTCTAGGTGATTAAACAGTTGTTAAAATGTTGTCTACAAAGTGTCTAATATCCATTGTCTGCAGGATTTTTCATTAACAAGAAAAAAATTACTAATGCAATTTAATACAATTGTCTGATACTTTATTTAAAAATATGTAAATTAGATCTGATATGTATGAAATTAATCACAGATATGTTTGTTAAAACATCTAATAGGTTTACAAATTGAAAATGCTAACTGTTAAATATAATATCAAGTACTCTTAACTCCTTAAATTCAATAAGGTAAAAAATTTAAAAAATGTTCGTGTTTTCAAAAATTGGTAAATTAAAAAGAAATTTGAAATTATTTTGTGTTATCAGAAAAACAAGGTTACTATAAATTAAAAGTCCCAACAGGTATAATTCTACATACTAGATGTAAAAAGTTTTCAACTGCATTTCAATTCAACTAGTATAAGTAAGAAAATATTTCATCTTATTAAAATGGATTAATTTATCTAAATTCATAAATTTATAAGGGTTATTTAAGGTATAAATAGAAAAAAAATCAATGGATTAAAAATTATTAAAATGTTCTAAATATAAAAATATTTTAGTTAAAATATGCTATAGTTAAAGATGTTACAGTTAAAGCATCATCCCACTCATGCTTAATTGAATCAAACATTTATGGAAGCACAGCAGTGATGACTAACCAGAACATAAAGTTGTTACTGTGATAAGCCCTGAACAATTGCAAGGGCGCTCTTTATAAGCCTGAAAACTGCAAAAGGGACATTTGGTGGGTCTAGCCAATGCAAATAAGCCAAGTTTCTGAAGCGAGACAGTGCAGTCTGGTGGTGGGGCACTTAGCCAGTAACAATTTGCCCAGTCACCCCAGTTACAGAAACAGAGGCCCATTACCCTAGCTTTAGAAACAATGCCCCATTAGGTAGTTCCACGTTCTTAAAGTTTTCTATAATAAAAAGAAAAAGAATATCTTGCCCTGATCATGACCCTTCTACTTGGCATGATTGTTTTACAAAATGGAGTCACAAAACCAAATGGAGTCACTTTTGTTTTACTATCACAATTCTTGTCATTATACTCAGATATTTGGCAAATAGAAAAATAATCTTAGGGTGTATTTTTATAAAGCAAGACATAATTATTATGCATATATGTAAAATTATAGGGTAAATGATTGATATAATTTTTACTTGCTGAATTTTCAAATTTGCCAGAGCTCTTTCAATCTTATTTGCTTGTTCTTGTTTTTATTTTTGTTTTTGTACCTGGGATTGAACTCTGAGGCACGTAACCATTGAGCCACACACTCAGCAATTTTTTTTGTATTTTATTTAGAAACCGTGTCTTGCTGAAGCTGGTTTTGAATGCATAATTCTCCTGCCTCAACCTCCAGAGTCACAGGAATTACAGGGGTTCATCATAGCACCCGACTTTTTAACTTTATAAAGCATCACATTGACATTGGTAATTCTTTCTGTGTGTGATCATTTACAATATTTTCTAATTTTGTTCTTTTGCTTAAAATTTTTGATATTATATTTATAAAATTTACTATTTTAAGCTATTGAGATAGATGATTTGCTAATACATTTTTAGTCATTTTATGGCTTACTAATTTCTACCTGTATATTTTCTTTTTAGCTTCAGATTTAGATACATCCTAATTTTGACACTCTTATGAAGGTTTAATTTGAAAATATTAAACTGTATATATCTTAAGTATAAACTGTTATGATATGTGTAAAAATGCACAATACAAGTATCACAGTCAACAAATTTCTCATATCAATTTGTATAATGTGTTCCTGAATGTCATTTTAAATTTCTCCATTTACTCCCTCCTACAAACTTTTATGTAGCAAATTTGATCTTACTGTGCACAAGAAGAACAGGCAAACATAAAAATGATAGAGATCCTTGAATTACCACAAACAAACATACCATGTTATATTTCCTATATCAAAAGATACAGCATTAATCATGCCCAGAAAACCACTTGATTCCCTTTTTCTCTTAATCCCCTTCTATAGAGCTCAGTGGTAAGTATTATTATTCTTTTCTATCTAGTGTTATTTTTTTTTCTTTTTTTAATAGTTTTTGTTAGTTGTAGATAAACATAATATCTTTATTTTATGTATTTATTAATTTCTGGTATATAAACCAGTATGAGACAATTGTTCTACCACTGAGCAACAAACCTGGCTCCTATGCATTTCTTTTAAACAAAACAAGCAAATAATAAAAGAGAAGTGTTACTTCCTCTCTACTCATTAATACAGAAAAAGGAAAAAAGGGGGGAAGCTGTCCAATTCTTTTCAAACCTGACCCTTTCCCAGCTTGTAGATGTCTGATAGAAGAGGATTTGAAGTAAATCTAGAGATAATGGAGAGGGCTCGGTGGGATGTAATGCAGTGGCCTAGCATTTCTGGTGCTATTCTTCAAGCTACAAGCAGGTAAAATGTTCACATCCTAGGTTTTTTTTTTCCCCACTCTTATTTTCCAAGGGAATTTGCATCCCAAAATTCATGGAAGGGTTCTCCTCCTGTCACCTCAATTTCTGATTTCTGCCAACTGGGCTTTGCATTATCTTTTTTTTTCCCACATCTTCTACATCCTATTTATTCCCCTCTACAACCTCAGCAGGGTTTTTTTCCTTCCCTCAGCCTCCTTCTCTACCACCTTTTTATTTTTCTCCTTCTAGTTTGTCTTATCCTTCAGGTCCTTGGCATTCAAGAGACCACTACCTTTTGCTTTTCTCTGAGATGTTGCTAAGGCTGTGTTTGAACTTGAGTGAAAATTGTGTTTCACTGTCCATGTATAAGAGTCCTGAACTGCTGAGTTTTGTGCCAGCTGGAGAAACATTTCCCAGTAGTAAAGGCAGCAGTGGTATGGGCCAGTTAGAGCATTCTCATAGATTTGTTTTTTTCTACTTCAGTTCTGACTAAGGTTAGAATTAATGGTTCATAATGTATACCTGAGTAGATAGAACCACTCATTTTTCAAAGTGGCTTTGCCATTTACTTTGCCACAATATACTTGACAATTCCAATAATTTAACAAGTCTGTGACATTAGTCGTGTTTGTGTGTGTGTGTGTGTGTGTGTGTATGTGTGTGTGTGTGTGTGTGTGATTTATTTTCTTCCTGGTGAGTGTAAAATAGTCTCCATTGGCTTGAATTTTGACTCCTTAAATATTACCTTGTACATTCATATTAATATGTTTAATGTGTCATTTGAATATTTCCTACTTTGTGAAATCTTCTGAAATTTCTCATCTCTGCTGTACACTGTTGAAATCTTTCCCCAAAGTAAATGCTTCAGAGTGGGATTCTCAACCTCTTATCATATGCAACAAGTATCAATCATACCCCAAAGGAAGGAGAACTCACTCTTCACTGTATGGGCAAGCTGTTCTGACAAACAGATCACTGATCACAGTATGTCTTTAATGTGTGTATGAGAACTTCAAGGATATACCTTGGTTCTCATTTATACATATAGTATTAACACCTTTTCTGTTTCAGACATCTTAGAGCAGGAGCTGCTATAAGACTGGCAATTTTAACTTGTCAATGAAAGCTTGGAATTCTGGTGTATGAGTCAAGTATTCTGTGTGGGGGCTGGGGATGTGGCTCAAGTAGTAGCGTGCTCGCCTGGCATGCATGTGGTTCAGGTTCGATCCTCAGCACCACATACAAACAAAGATGTTGTGTCCAACGAGAACTAAAAATAAATAAATAAATATTAAAATTCTCTCTCTCTCTCTCTCTCTCTCTCTCTCTCTAAAATAAAAAAAAAATATTTTGTGTGTTCCTTTGAAGGCCTCACAGGAGTTTTGCTCAAATATGGGAGAATTTGACCGTTTTATTTACCTTTTGTATGGCTGTGACCAAAATTCTGTACCAGAAAAGTTTTTGAGAGAAAAGCTTTTTCTAGGGGCTAACAATTTCAGAAGTCTCAGTTCAGAGATACCTAACTATATTTCTCATGGCCTGAGATGAGGCAGAACATCATGACTGGAGAGAGTGATGAAGGAAAGTAGTTGGGAAAATTGTGCCAGTAAGCAGGAAATGCTGTGCTCAAGAAGTTCACAACATAAACCTAAAAAAGCCTGAGCCCAGGGACTTTCTTCCTCCCACCATTCCCTACATGCTTCAAGTTACCACTCGATCCCTATTAGAGTATTAATGCACTGAATAGGGAAGACTCTCATAAACAAATCATTTAAAATCTAAACCTTCTTTCATTGTTTTGTGCATGAGCTTTTGAAGGAAAACTAATATCTAAATTATAACACTGACATTTCTAGAAACCTATTTACCAGTTTTTGGTTCCTGACTTCAATAAGAATCAAGATGACCAGCCTTAAATCTGACATTAAAATTATGCTCATTGCTAATCTGGAATCCCAGATAGGTGACTTATTTACAAAATGGAGCCATCTCAGTGGACACCTCATTTCCACATGAGGTGAGGTGGTTTAATGGAGCAATATATTATTTGAAAATATGAGTGAATACTTGGGGTTGGCTGCAAGCAGATCATCCTCATATGGTGAAAAATTTCTTTCTTTCTTTTTCTTTTATTTCTTGCTCTTTTTTGTACCAGGAATTGAACTCAGGGGCACTCAAACACTGACCCACATTCACAGTCCTATTTTGTATTTTATTTAGAGACAGGGGTCTCACTGATTTGCTTAGTGTCTTGCCATAACTGAGACTGGCTTTGAATTTGGGGTCCTTCTTTCTCAGATTCAACAACTGATAGAATTACAGGACTGTGCCACCAAGCCTGGCTAAGAAAAGGATTTCTTTATTTAACCATAACCCTCAAAGCTAACATTTTTGATAGACTTTCTTAAATTCCATTTTCATACACCTCAGTAAGTGGCTATATTCCTGCTGCTGTGCTAAAGAGACAAGGCCTTATGTGGAATGGAGCTTTCCATTATCTCAAAATCTTCTGGTCTTGCAACAAAGTTTTCTATCCAGGATGACTGCTCATCAATTTTAACACTTTTCAGGTTGATGGCATCCCATTTGTGGATGTTTGATTTTAATACTTGAACTTTATGAGTGTATTTTAGGAATTCAGTTCCTGAGCCTAGATGTTAGAGTGTTGGGCCTACATTTTATTCTACTAGATGCAGGGGGTTCTTGTCTACTTCCAAGGCTTTTGATATGCTTTGAGTTCTGTTCTGATAGGGATTAAATTTCATTTGACTATATAAGAATTTCCAGTTTTTCCAGCACCATTTGTTGAAGAGGCTATCCTCAACACACTATAGTGAGGCAGTTACATCAATGTCTTCAGCAGCACAATTCACAATATCTAAGCTATGGAGTCAACCTAGTCAACCTAGGTGTGTTTGTGTGTGTGTATATATATATCAGCAATTATTTAGAATGACTTTATAACATTTGCCAGTAAATGGATGGATCTGGATATTACCATGCTAAGTGAGATAAGTCAATCCCCCAAAACACAAAGATCAAATGTTTTCTCTGACACTTGGAAGCTAACCTACACTAAGGAGGGAAGAAGGGAAGAATAGAAGTTCCAAGTATTAGACAAAAAGAAATGAAGTAAAAAGAGAAACCGGTAAGAAAAGGAAATAGTAAAAAAATGAATGAACCTGATAAAATTTTTCTATGTATATATAGGAGCACAACACAGAGAATGTCACCATTGAGTGCATCAACAAGCCTGGGGTCCTAATCAGAATAAGATATATTTTATGTTTGTATCTGATATCAAAATGGGCTCTACTCTCAGGTATAACTAAAAAGAACTAATAAAATAAATAAATAAAATATGATACTTTTCATTTTCATGTCTAAGTTAACAATCCAGTTTTGAGTTAGACTTGTTCCCCATGAAAATCCCCAGAGAAAGATCTATGTGCTATTAACTTAAAAAGGCCACATTCCCAGCAGAAAAATGTAATAATGTCAAGGAAGTCAGGTACAGAAGGTTAAAAAGTATGAAATTTAAGGGAAAGTAGCATGTGTCTGAAAGATGCTCATCATAGGGTTAGGACCCTAACTGACTGGGCTTCCTCATGGCAGTTATAGGGAATAACAGGAGAGCAGGCATGAGAATAGAGCAGAGTTCAGAATGTAAAAAGAAAATGTAGATAGAAGGGCAGGCCAGGGCTACAAGGCCGTGGAAATACAGATAAGACCAAACACAGGCTCTATCTGCTGTTGGAGACAAGCAAAGATGAAGGCAAATCACTACAGAAGTAGGAGCTACAAACTTATATAGAGATAAAAGGAGTCAATCGCATTCCAGAGCCACCATACCTGATCCTTGATGGCCAGAGAATCTGCATACAATTTTCCACTTGCTAAACAGAATTTTTCTTCTGATTATCTTCTGTTTGCAGAAACCTGTAGCATCGTTAATGACATGCTCTGGAAAATCATGTGTGTTGTCAGGTGACCCTTGTGGCTTTTGTACACAATGAAATTTTCCTCAGCATTAAAAATAATAAAATCATGTCATTTGCAGGTAAATTTATGATGTTGGAGAAGATAATGCTAAGCTAAGTTAGCCAATCCCCCCCAAAACAAATGCCAAATGTTTTCTCTGATATACTGAGGCTAACTCAAAGTGAAGTAGGGAGGAGGAGCATGAGGATTAGATAAAGTCTAGATAGGGAAGAGTGGTGGGAGGAAAAAGGAGGGGCAGGGGATTAGCAAGGGTGGTGGAATGTGATGGACATCATTATTCAAAGTACATGTATGAAAACTCGAATTGGATGTCAACATAATTTATATACAAACAGATATGAAAAAATTGTGGTATATATGTGTAATAAGAATTGTAATGCAAAAAAGTACATGGATAAAGGCATTAATTTGCATTAACATACTCTATATACAAAGGTATGAAAAATTATACTCTATAAGTGTAATAAGAACTGTAATGCATTCCATTGTCATGTATTTAAAAAATAAAATTAATAAAACTAAAAAAAAAAGAGCATCACTCTCTATCTTGGCATAATTTTTCATTGGAATGGAAGCACCTAAATTCATCTCTGAAAATAAAACTGCAGAAAACAGGTTCAATTATCACCTATGACCTTACTCTGACACACTCTTCCACAAAGAGGGTCACCAAATGAAGAAAGCAGCTTTGGACAAGGAAGTCCATGAGTTGATATGCAACTTATAATGACTCTAATATTTTATTTTCCCTTTATTTTACTTTTAGGCTTCTTCCACATTTAATAATGATAATTTTTCCAGGAGACAAAGGTACTCAAAATGATAAAACAAATGTGCAAATAAGAGAATTTGTAAAATCCAATAGAGCCTAGATATATTTGCCAAATACTAGGAAATCACACAGAATGTAGGTTGTGCTTTTGGAAAGAAAGGTATAATAAAATTCAAGCAAAATCAAATTAGAAACAAACACATTAAGGAAAAGAAAATTCATCCTAAGGCACTAAAAATATGCATAATAATGATATAATCCATGTATACCCATTATGTACAATATAACCTCCATATATGAACAATGTGTAATACACACATGGTGAGTCTCTATATTTATCTGATGGACAACTGCTCTTTTGGGCTGTTGACTCCACCTGTGCATGGGAAACTTGCATTTATGATATGTACAGACTCATATGTCCACTCTAAGGCCCTTGGGCCTTCTATGAGGAAGTTGAAAGGAGAAGAGGGTTCAGTAAAAATCCCAGTTTTGTGGCTCAGTGGTAGAGCACTCTCCTAGCATGGGTGGGACCCAGGTTTGATTCTCAGGACAACATAAAAATAAAGGCATTGTGTTGTGTCCATCTACACCAAAAAAATGAATATTTTAAAAAACAACCTTTTAATAAACAAACAAATAAATAAATAAATAAAGTCAACCAGTTGATAAAGAAGGCTTTGAAATAACAATGAGTTCATGTTTATTATCCCAACATGATTAATCCTAGTCAATTATTTTGGAGAGAACATTCTACAAAAACACCAGGGCATTAGATGAAATAAAAGGGATTTATTGATCTTGATCCATAGGCAGAAAAGATCATGGAAATAAATGGTGGACATAATTTTTGGGGGAGATAGCAGAGAATGAACTCAGGAGCACTCAACCACTGAACCACATCCCCAGCCCTATTTTGTGTTTCATTTACAATTAGGGATTCACTGAGTTGCTTAGCACCTCACTGTTGTTTCTGTTGAGGCTGGATTTGAATTCATGATTCTCCTGTCACAGCCTCATGAGTCACTGGGATTGTAGGCCTGAACCACCATGTCCAGCACAGTGGACACACTTTAAGTGTAGAATTAGTCAGAGTCTGTGAAGTGCTCATGATGCCTTCCATCTTAATTGCAACCTACATGCAAATATATGGCTGACATAGCAAAGGCCACAATAAAGAAACCTGACCATGCCATAGGAAAATAGCAAAACTTAAGATTCACCTGACCTCTCTACCTACTCTGAAACAAAATGAGTCTCCTGGATCTGCATGCATATGTCTCAGTCTACACGGTAGAGTTGAGAGTAGAGAATTTGTGCTTTCCCAGGGAGACAATGTGGATTCACCTGAATTATGATGGAAGTACTCACTGCCACCATTCACAGCAGAAATGACTTTAGGCTCATCTGATGGGAATACAGAGTTTCTGACAAGTTCTTTTGAGTCAAATGAGTCAGGATGACTAGAGGGTTAAAAATATTTTCATCTAGCAGGAGATCACTCTCTTTATCCTCGTGCAGTTCAGCTCAGCCAGAAGCCCTGGCAGTTAAAGAGTAAGCAAAGACCCAACCTGATACCTCTCACCAACATAGTCTCCAAAACATGAGCAGGAACCATCTAATTCAAAATGTCCTTGCTGAGCCTCGAACTAGAGGCTATAGAAAGAATTAAACAACATGTCACATCTGGTGCAGGAAACTAACCCACAGCAGTGAATTTGCTTCCTGTGAGAGCCCTGAGAAGCAGGCAAGCCTCTATGACCAGCACAGAGGTGGCCACAGGTGGACTTGATTTTAAATGGATGAGTTGGACCAGTAAAAAGGGAGCAAAGAGAGTTGAAAACAGGAGAGTCAGTTTGAGCAGAGGTGTAGAGGCATAAAAGACATAGAGCACTGGAGATACTGTAGGAAATAGCTCTAAGTATGGAATGGGTGGCTGCAAATGTGATAAAGATGTGAGGTCAAATGACAAGATTACAACAAACCTAGTAATAAATTTAATTGGCTTTTATTTATGATTCATTAATAGGATCCAACTGCATCCTACAAAATGGAGAGCTCCCTCTGGAAAACAATTGTGTTTGGAAAGGGGGAAATGATGAAAGACAACAATTTAAAAGGACATACATTGGTTAACTTTAGTATTTTTTTGTTGTTGTTGTTATGGTTAACGCAGAGGGACTTCCTTATTACATTTACTCAGATATAATCTCATATTTTCAGCAAAACTTATTTGTTTTGAAGTATCTCCTTTATTAAAGCTTTGGTTACCATAAATCACTCCATTTTGGTTTGCTCTTGTCTGTTGGAGCCTAGTGTAAGAGCTCAGTCCAAACAGTAACCTAATAGCCTCGCATAAATTTTTGTTTAAAATATGTAACCTCAAGGAATTCACAGTTGGAACAGAGGATAAGATCTCACCCAACTGTGTGTTTAGAGCATAACATGTCATGAAAATGGGCTTGGATGCTGACTAATTCAAGGAAAGGGCTGGGTCTCCAGTTTCTTTCCTTACCCAGTATTTTTCAGGAGAAAATAAGTCTGTACAACTGAGTTCCTCTACCTTCCACTGGATTGCAACTGTATTAGTAGCTTTCAGGGACACCTGTTGAGAGCAGGATTAACTCTCATTCACCTTGTATAGGGTGATCCCCACACTTTGAAGAAGAATATCAATGGTCAGTCATAAACAAAGGAACTAAAACTGGAGGCTAAAGGGAAAAAATAATAATGAGCACTTCTTCCAAAGCAAAGGTCTATTTCAAATATAAATGACCTTGAGCCTTGGGCTAAGGTGGGGTTAGGGCTCAGTTTTAAAGCACCTGCCTAGCATGTGTGAGGCTCTGGGTGCAATCCTCAGCATCACATTAAAATCAGTCAATCAATAAATGGTTGTGTCCATCTACAACTAAAAGAAAATATTAAAAAAAAAAAAAAAAAAAAAAAACTTGAGGCTCACCTGTGGGAACACCTCCAGCCAAATCCTTTATTCTAGAGGTGGAAAACAGAAGGTAAGGGTGAACCCAGATAAAGTTATAGGAAGAAAGATCAGGGTAAACCCACAATAGTTTTGGTACTTCTTCATGCCTATTAAATATATATCTTGCTCTATGCTCTACCAAGAACCATATCTAAACTTCTAAGTTGGCACAACAGAATGGGTATTTTGCTGTCAGGTCTTTTCACACTTGATAGGAGTTCTATCTCTTTTCACTTAAATACATCCTGCTCTATTGAGTCTTCCCTTCCATGAATGACTGTGAAATTCATTCTTCAATGTTTGTGTGAAAGAAACACAGAGGAAACTGGAAAATTGGGAAATCTAGTCTCAAATCAAAACTCTAGTTTTAACATGACTCTCAATAAGCCCTCCTGCCCAGCAACTCTGCTCTGGAAGACAGCAACTTTCCTCTTCCCCTGAACTGAGCTATGCAATCAGCCAGTCTCTTCTAGAAGGTTTCCTAGAGGAGAAAACTCCTCAGTGAACAAAGAGGCAGATAAAGAGGTAACATCAGGTTCTGGGGGATAAAGATGTGTTTGCAAGAACACACACAGAGAGAGAGAATTTCAAAGAACTATAGGGGTGGTTGGGTGACACACTGGCCAGAGAGTTGAGACAGAAGAGGGACTTGGGAAAAAAAGGAATCAATGTTTCCAGGATTTCTGTGGTAGGAAGGTAGAAAGTGCAGGTTAAGATTCCCCTGCAGTAAATAGTCCTGCCTGAGCCAGGCAAGAAATCTACCCCAGCCTCCCAGAGATCTGGAAGCTTCCATGCCCCTGCAACTCCTGAGGTTGGTTAACCAAAGCAGTATGGCTTCATGTATTATGGCTAAAAGTGTGCAGGAGAGGCCAAACCCGGTATTTGTATTAAAATTAATTGGGAGTGCAGTGGGTAATGGAGGTTTTGAGAAATTCATCCCCCCCAGTGTGATCCATCAAACAATGGTGTAACTTATGATCACTCTGGCCCCCAGAGGCCCACATCAGCATGTTCATGGAAACTTCTGGATGAAATAATAATAATAATACATAGGAATATTTAAAATCCAAAGCAGATACTAGTGATGTGGAGGACTCAGGCAAGAACCCCTTCCCACCTCCAACTATTTTTAACTAAGTAAGCAAAGACAAATTTCACCAGGGAAGCAGCTTGTCAATCAAAAAAAGAAAATCCCTCTGCTCACACCCAGCCCTGATTTATGGTGATTCACAGGTGAGATGATGCCAGGAATGGTGCAGGGCCAGGACAATTTTATCTGTCTGGAATCTTACAGAGAACAAGAGGCCTGGAAATTTCTGAGGAGGTTGGGATCTGCTGTGGTCAAAGCACCTCTGTGTTTTCTCAGCCGGCTCCTGTTATTAGTTAAGAATTTGCTGAGGGGCTGGGGATGTGGCTCAAGCGGTAGCACGCTTGCCTGGCATGCGCGCAGCCAGGGTTCGATCCTCAGCACCACATACAAACAAAGATGTTGTGCCCGCCGAAAACTTAAAAATAAATATTAAAATTATTTAAAAAAAATAATTTGCTGAGGAAAAGAATCAGGTGAGGTTTTTTCCATCATTCCAGAAACTTCAGCTTGATCCCCAGGCAGCAGTACTCCTGTGACCTCCTCGCCTAAAAACCAGGAACCCTCTCCAGGGGTCTCCAACCTCAGCTTCAGACTGTAGCTTAAATCAAATTTTTTTTTCCTCTTTTCTCTTACTATGGAAAAATGATAGCAAATCGAGTATATCTTTTGGTTGTTTGTTGCATCCTATATTTAGCACACTCAAAAAGCAGGGTTCAATATGAAAACAAATTAATTAATTTACTTTTAATTCTCACCTCTGGAATGACCCAGTTCTTCCAAGGTGTCCTTTTCACTTATTCTCCCTGACACTGGGGCACCAGAAATCCATCATCACCACCAAACATGAGGCTGTGAGTTTAGAAATGAAAACAGGAATTAGAAATCAGTTCAAAATTCTGCTGAATGGCAAATTGTAAACAAGTATACAAGATAGTGGCAGAGTTTAGGGCCACTATCCCTAAATATGGCCCCTTGGCTCTTAAAGAAAATGATAAAAGCAAGATCTCCCTGCCCTTCTGCCATTCTCCCCATTGCTATAAAAGAGGTAAAATATGTATTTAAATTTTTATCCTCTATTGCCCAACTTTCAAAACAATGAACTGGTAGTTCAGTATCTTCCTAAGTTAGCTAGAGGATTTTCTGTTTAAGGAAAAATATCATGAATTCATAAATTTATACCTAGGTGACAAGATCCAATACATTATGCTAGTTATTTTTAATCAGTTTGAATTGCTAAAAGAAATATTATGTACCAACTCTCTCTGCACCCTTGAACATCCACCTTCTGAGCACAAGAGCAATCAGCCTTCCTAGGGGCGCATAAGGTGACTGTATTTTTTTCACCCCATTGGAAAGTTGACTACAGCTTCTTTATGTACCATCTAAGATCCATGTGTGTGCAGGCTCAAGACTCAAACAGGAAGTCAAAACATTCTAGAACCCAGCCAGGTGGTGAAAAGAACCAGAAACACCCTAGTTTACAAGGGAGACACTGGGATTAACTTTCCCATGGTGGAACTGTATCTGGTAGGGCTAAAGTTTAAATAGACACTGGCTTTAAGCCTCAAAATGTGTGTGCTTTCATGTGCATGCACACACACACACAAACACACAATTACACACACACACACTAGTCCATGCACCCAACTGCTGTTATTGAGAAAAATTATTCCGGGGCTCATGTTCCTACCTGAAGAGCTCAGAGATAATTTTGTCCTTCATAATTGGCCAACTTATCCAGTATGTAAAAGAATAGATTCTTTTTAAGGCACAGATACCTCTACATTTATGTATGTTCAAATTTTTACTAGTCTGATCTTAAGATTCACACTGGCTGGAGCTGAGCAGTGAAATTCTTAAGTAAAAAGTAGATGTCTGATTTAAGAGAGAACTCTTAGGCCATCTCCAAAGCTTTCAAATGTTTACCTGTATTATGGGCATTTTTCTGGCTTACAACAAGATGTCGAAGGTGAATTATTTGTACCCCATAAAACTATAAGAAAGGAGAGAGAGAGAAAGAAGAAAAAAAAAAAACAATAATATTTGTATGGCTGTTTTTCAGTTCACTGCTAATCTCATTATAAATATTTTAGTCTCATTGTACTTTTAAATGGAAAATTCCAATTTTGTACTGTCACTGAGGACAATGCTATTTATTTATTTAAAATACTTTTGCTGAATTAAACATTAAGATAGACACATGCAATACCAAGAGAAATTTATAACAATACATGCATGAATTTTACACTTCAGTATAAAGTTTGAGAAGGCTGTGTGTCTACAAACATCAAATAACACATTTTTTTTTCACTAATTACTGCTACCTGCCACCAAATATTTCAATCCTACTATTAAGTATTTCAGTAACTTTCTGCTCTAATTTATGTGGCAACAAATGAATCTCCTGCTTTATCCAGAAATGCAAATAGCTGTGTTGTGACTTCAGTAGCTTTCCATTTTTATCCTAAAATTTCAGAAAAGAAACCTAGAAATGGCAATAATTGGACCTCACACATAACCCAATGGTTGGAGTTTTCTCAATCTAAAACAAGATCACTCAGAAACCAGTTAGTTCAATACCTGAAATAGAATAGTTGAACACTCAGAAGTTGTGAACATATAATCATGAATTCACCTTTCTCTTTTGTGACTCATGTCGTGTGACCTTGGGCAGTTTGTGTAACCCATCTGAACCTTGAGATGGAGATAAATGATTTGTTCTATTTCATGGAAACATTGTCTAAGTAAAATATTTAGAATATGGGGAATACCTATTTATACTATTTCTACAGTTAATGCTCAGGATCAAACCCATGTTTATTGACTTTACAACTCTTGAAATATTGCTCCTCAATTCAGTTCTCTAGACTTAACTCCTGAAAGATTCCACTGCCTATTCTAGGTCCTGCATCTGCTGGGTCCTGACTTCAAGTTACTCAAAATTTTGTCTTGTCTTACCTTAATCTGAGCTTTTCTCGCTCCAAGACAAACTTTGTATGAAATATATATATTTCACAGTTATCCTGCATTTGGCAAATAGTAGGTAATGAGGATTTTGACTTCTCTGTTACAAAGTGCACATGAAGCTTTTTTATAAAACTCTTAGGGGAGTGAGGATGCATACTCTCATTTTTCCCATGTTATAGGTGAAAAAAAAATGAAACTATAAGGAAAAATGATCCAAATAAATAGAAACAGTTCAAAAAAGAGAATGCAATCAAGGAATATCCAAATTAAATTAATCATTTGAGACCATGTTTCATCAAGTAGATTAGTATATGAATAAGAGCAAAATGACCTCTGGTGCTGGCATAACTATATGAAGTCAGACACTCACATACCTAGTTTACAACAGTATGTTGCAGAAAACTTTACAAAAATTAACCTTAAAATGAACATTACAATTTGAAATGCATCTCTCTCATCAAGATACCACACAATGGAGAATCTATCCTACACAAGTAAAACCAGTGATGCATGAAAGACTTGAGTGAGGATGTTGTTTTATCATGTGGGACTAGGAAAATAAATGATTCTTAGGGCATCATCAAAATACAGAGAGGAAAAAATGAAAACACCTCAAATGTGTTTTAGTATTTTTGTGGAGAATGGAAACAAACTAAATTTTCATGGTTTCTTGAGTGGCTGGATACATTTTAACACATTACTAATTGATACAGTTTCACATACCCCTGTGACAAATACTGCGCATCAGTTCAAATGAATTAATTAAATTTCTGCAGCTGAGTGACACACCAGTGTAGTCCACCCCTTAAAATTTGTCATAGAGCAATTCTTGTGATAATGGGAAGCTTCTCTTTTTTGGCCAAATGCAGGAAGTTCACCTCTTTGTCCAGGCTTCTTTTGGCCTTCAGGACCACCCTCAGCTTCTTCTGCTTCACATGCATCTTGATCACCTTGTTCACAAACTTTTCTTTGGCTTCCTGTTGTCCAGCCCACCCTTCTGGGCCATTTAGAAGTGCTCCAGCTCTGCCTCCAGCCTGCTTAGAATGACCATTTTGGCTGCAGCATCTGGGGCAGCTGCAGGCAGGGCTGAACTCCTGGGCAACTGAGCTCCTTGGCAGAGCTGGGCAAGGTAAAGGACAGTGAAGACAAGCAGGAGGTGAATTCCTTTCTATTTTTGATTTCAACTTTGTCCTTTGAGTCCTTGTCCTCTTCAGGAGCAGATACAGGTCCAAGAATCTCTAGGGTACATGGAGTGACTGTGGTCAGCTTTCATTTTTGCTTCCATGGCTGGATGCAAATAGTGAGAGTCTTGGGACCAAGACAACAGTGGTGATGAGTGGGCTGCTGACCACATTATGTAGGAATGATGGTGCAAGGACCATGGTGCAAGGGCCACAATAATGGTAGAGGCCACAGGAGTCTAGGAGCTCTTGTAGCAGTTAAAGCTGCATTAGATTAGGGCCAGCATATGTGGGGAGCACTCTTTTTCACTTTTTGAAACTACAGGTAACCAGAGTCTGAAAGTAGACAGACACTGGAGAGTGTGAATGAAGCCCAGATCCACAAGCAACTGGACTACTTTTCCTTCTCAGAAGATGCAAGAATACTGGAAGGTAGCAGCATGTGTTTTGGATGTTACAGAGGCTGGGAGGACTTGGAGGAGACCCGGGGCAACCTATTGCCAATTGAAATTCTCCTTTATGTTGTCCACAAGCGGCCCAGGCACACCTGCTACTCCTTGCCTGTGTAGTCCTGGCTCACCAAGATTTGGTGTCCACTTTTCTGACTCCGAGGTCCAATGGCAGGTGCTGTTCTCCACAGCCTTGCGTGAGTGTGCCATGAACTTTTGTGGAGGGCACATGAGGTGGCAGTTGAGGCACTGGATGCAGGCCATGCAAAGCTAATGTAGAGCTTGGCCACCAGAAGCCTCTTGCACTTGCCAAAGCACACAGGATACAGGTGGATGCTGTGCTCACTGAGCTCCAAGCCCAGCCCCAGTGCCGGCCACCAGGTTCTTTCAGGGCAGCAGATTGGCGCTGCCTTAGAGCAGCCTGTTGACAGGTGCTGGGCATCAGTGTTCCTGCTAGACCTGCAGGAGGATTTCCACGATGATGGGGATCTCCTGCTGGTAGGAAGTTGCAACCTGAGAAGCAGATGTGCAGTTCTTGGCACATCGAGTTGATCTGCTACAGCAAGAAGTTGCACAGCACTTAGATGAGGACCTGAGGCAAGAACAGGTGCTTCTCATCACCACCACGAAGCACGAGATGGTCTTGCCATCCAACATGGTCTTGCAGACTAGAGGCATGAAGAAGGGCCAGGGCATCATGAATGGAGGCAGCTGGATGGCGGGTAGGTGCAGCACTGCCGATGGATATAAATCAATGTGACTTTGTAAACCTATAACTAATATGAATAATTATGACTTTCTGCCAATGCTTGCATTTACTTTTTATGTATAGCTTATGACTACAAGTAAAGTACTTTTCATCTCAGAGATTACAAATCTCCTTTGGAAAAGAATTATGAAAAATTATATAATAGGTAGCTTTTAAGTATAAAATATAGAGCTTTTATGTTTATTATTTATAAGTAATTGTTAGTTCTCAAACTTTTAAAACTTAGAAAAAACAAAAAGTACTCACATATTTTTTATTCATTCTAAATTCACTTTTTGCACTTGATATTTAAAATATGACATAGTAACATACAAATAATGCTGAATTCCCAACTGATGGTAAAGTATCTGTTCATCTTGACTGTATATTACCAAAATATCTGTTAAAAATTGGTAGAATTCTGTCTTCACTGCTATAGTTGAGACGTGTGTTCAATTTGGGCCTTCAACTAATTGGATGATGACAATCTAGACTTTGGAGGGATTTTTGCTTTTCTCAGTGTGTATCAGTGAAAGTTATAATTTTAAAAGACAAAACAACATTAAGAAAAAATATTTTACTGAGTATCTAGGAAAAATGGCAAACTGAAACTTAAAGCTAAGTAATATAGTAACTAAATTGGTATTATTTCTAAAGAGGTTCAACAACAGGATTCATTTTGTTGCAGAGACACTCAAAATCTGTAAGAATAAACTGAAGCATTAACTTCTATATAGTACTTAATCAAATAATTTAAAAGTAACTAAGCATAATAAATTATTATAATATTCAAGAATTACAATGCTGTATTATTAAATTTGTAATAGAAAAGCATATAGTTTCCCATGTCACTGAAAATATTTAATACAAATATAAAATTGTCAACTATTTGTTCAATAAGGTAAATTATAACATAATTAACAACAATAAATGATAATAAAAGTCATATGTAATAAAAATGCATTAATAATTTATTTCAATGTTCTTCTTCAACAACATACAATTACCAGTCACAAAAATGGGCCAATACTTTTGGATGTTAAACACTAGTGATTTTTATAATTAATTTTGTGGATTGATAATCCTTTGATAATAAAATTTAATTTTTTTCAACAGTGACTTTTAAAGGATTTAAACCCTACTAACACATAAGACAATGGTGAATTTATTAACAGGAAAAATATTTTAAAATAAGTATTATTTAATTATCTGGATATAGAAATTATAAGTAGGTCATTTATTTTCCAGGTAAAGTTTTCACATTATACTCTATTCCTCTCCTGCCTCTGTGGCCTTACACAATTCACAATGTATTGGACCTTTATGCATCACTCAGTAGTTGTGCTAAGCTGGGGCTGGTGAAGGATGGCTTTGACCCAATTAGATGGATAGTCAGGATCCAATTTTCAGTTTAGACTTGGATGGACCCACAACGGGAAATAACTTGAAATTACTCTTATTACTTCAGGCTAGAGAAAACACTCATGTTAATCTGGGGATTTAGCAACTTGAGGAAAGGTAGGCAAAATGTCACTGTGCAATCAAGAAAATATTAAAGCCACCTCAGTATCACTACATTTCACATAAAGAAAGGTCAAGACCCCTGACAATTTTAATTAAATATAAAAACAAGAGTGAACATTATAGAGCAGAACAGAGGATGTAGAAAAGGACAACATGGTACCCCATGTAGATGGTGGGAAACAGAACTTGTCCTAACCACAATTAGAGTTACTGTTGAAGATAGCCTGGGACTCCTCAGTATTGTATTTTAACATCCTAACTTACAGTACTTAGAATGCTACTTTGTTTGGAACAAGGGCCTTTGAAGTCTTCTGTGTAAACCCTAATTCAATATGGCAAGTGTCACTATAAGACGTGATTGGGACTCAGATATATGAACATAGAGAGAAAAATCCATGTGAGGAACAATGATCAGGCAACTGTTTTAAACTCAAAGAGAGAGACCTCGGATGAAATAAAATTTTCTAATACTAGATCTTGAACTTCCAGCCTCTGGAACTGTGTAAAAATGAATTTCTCTCATTTATTTTATATTATTGTGTTATGGCAGCCCTAGCAAACTTACACAGACTGTAAGTGAAAACAACTTGCTAGAAACATGACAGAAGGACAAAATGTCTCAAGTCTCATTGTCTGGGTGTCTAGTTGACTAATGATTCTTCTTTATAAAACAAATTTTAATTGTAAATAAAAATGTTATATAATTGTGGTTTCTAAGTGCTGGTGAGGATGTGGGTAAAAGGGTACATTATACATTTCTGGTGGGACTTCAAATTGGTGCAGCCAATCTGGAAAGAAGTATGGAGATTCCTGGGAAAGCTGGGAATGGAACCACCATTCGACCCAGCTATTCCCCTTCTCGGACTATTCCCCAAAGACCTAAAAAGAGTGTACTATAAAGATACAGCTACATCGATGTTCATAGCAGCACAATTCACAATGGCTAGACTGTGGAACCAACCTAGATGACCTTCAATAAATGAATGGATAAAAAAATGTGGTATTTATACACAATGGAACATTACTCAGCACTAAAAAATAACAAAATCATGGCATTTACAGGGAAATGGATGGCATTAGAGCAGATTATGCTAAGTAAAGCTAGCCAATCCCTTAAAAACAAATGCCAAATGTCTTCTTTGATATAAGGAGGGCAACTCAAAACAGAGCAGGGAGGAAGAGCATGAGAAGAAGATTATTATTAAACAGGGATGAAAGGTGGGAGGGAAAGGGAGAGAGAAGGGGAATTGCATGGAAATGGAAGGAGACCTGCATTGGTATACAAAATTACATATAAGAGGAGGTGAGGGGAAAGGGGGGGAAAACAAGAGAGAGAAATGAATTACAGTACATGGGGTAGAGAGAGAAGAAGGGAGGGGAGGGGAGGAGAGGGGAAGGGGGATAGTAGGGAATAGAAAAAGCAGCAAAATACAACAGACACTAGTATGGCAGTACGTATAAACGTGGATGTGTAACCAATGTGATTCTGCAATCTGTACACTTGGTAAAAATGGGAATTCTTCACCCACTTGAAACAAATGTATGAAATAAATATGTCAAGAGCATTGTAATGTTTTGAACAATAAAAAATGAAATCATTGTTAGAATTGCTCGATTCAGCTAATCAACATACTCTTAATCTCATTTCTTGATTTTTTAAATAAGAGTATGTAGAATTTGCTCTCTTCATGATATTTGAGTATGTGATATACTAATGTTTACCACAGTAATAATGTTGTAAAATAAATTTCATAAAATATTTGAATTAAAAAAACAACCTCATTACAATAGTTACAAAAAACCACAAAGGGATAAAACTCAACCATATAATTGAAAGATTTGAATGCTGGTAAAAATTATTGATGAATAAAATTGAAGAAGGAAACAAATAAATGAAAGATATCTTGCAATCATGGATTGAAAAAAATTAATTTTAAAAAAATTCCACAAAGTTTAAAATGATTCATATATTCTATGAAATACATATAAAACGAATAATTTGAGAAAAACATCCAAAAATTCACAAAAGACCCTAAAAAATCAAAACAATCTTGAATAAAATGAAGAAAACAGAAGGTGTCACACTTATTTGCTTCAAAATCTTCTCCAAAAAAAGTCATCAAAACACCATGATACAAGCAGGAAACCAAACATAAAGGCAAATTGGACATAGTCAAGATCTCAGAAGTTTCATTTTTTAATTATGTAGCTTTTTAAAAAAAATGTAAGAATTGATGATATTAAATAAAAATTTGCCTTGGAGACTACATTTAAAATATGCTAGAAAATTAATCTTATGGACAACATTATATTCTTAGTAGGAGATATTACCTACCAGATTACTGTCCTGGATAAGACAGGAGTATTATTAATAATTATTACACCATTTTAGGCATTTTCCCTGAAATATGACATTGTCACACACCTGTCCATTCAATTAGTATGTACAATCTCAAAATGTGAGTTGTGGTTAAATGGTAAGTAATAGGCAAAGTGCCTACTTTTCATATGACTATTTTGATGTTTTACCACAGACACAACTTAAGTGAAAGCATGCAGTATAGAACGTAGGCTTCAAACATCAGTTTTCAATTGAGAATACTTCCTAAAATATTTTTTTAAAGTATAAATCTATAAATGCTACACTCTTTTCTGGTCACTTCATCTGCTTGCCTTGGGTATTTCATATAATATTCAAGGAAAATACAGTCTTAAATGTTGTGGTTTCACATTGACCATCTTGAGTGTCAAGATAAGATTCAACAGATCTTAAATTTATGAACCATATAAATTTATTGACCATCAACTATGTGAAAACTCTAAGGCTAGACTCTGGGATGAGAAGTTTTTTAAACCACTGTGCATTTTCTAGCATGCATGGTAATTGCTCTCTAATTTAGAAACTGTGTGATTACCAAGAATTTCTAAAAAAAAAAAAAAAAAAAAAAAAAAAAAATATATATATATATATATATATATATATATATATATATATATATATATATAGAGAGAGAGAGAGAGAGAGAGAGAGAGAGAGAGGCATATAATTGCAAATTACTCATATAAGCATATATTACATTAATACATCTGAATTAATGAAGCATGTGAGATCTCAAAACATAAACATGGACCTAAAACTCCTCACACAGCTATGAAAAGTGCTGTAATTACAAAGCAAAATAATTGTCTTTTAGGTCCAAAGCATGTGTTTTCAAAGTCTTGTAGCTAATAAATGTCTATACCTTCTTTATTCCAAATTTATTTCTGTGCATGCATTATTATAATTTGTTTGAAGGATCATATGTTGATCTAGTGTTTCATTTAAAACAACTCTCTTAAAAGTACTAAGAATTTTTCTTATAACCTCCATCACTAATTGTATTAGTACCATAGTTATATGGTGAATTTTGAGCCTACAGGAGAAGTTTACTTAAAATTTAAAATTCTGTGTCACTGAAAAGGTAGAAGATATATTATATTAAAGCTGACCTTATTGTCTGGGAAATAGAAATATGCCAAATTAATTACTTCCAGGTATTTGGTTACTTTTGAGGTACTGATCTGTGTATAATAAGTAAAATTTAATTGTATTTGCAGATTTATGGAACTATGCTTCAAAATAAATGTGCCTTGAGAAAGAATATCAGTGTATTTAGCTTGTACATCTATGTCTAGAAAATTTACATAATATCATAAAAATTACATGATTTGTGTAGAAATGCTATTCCTTTTATCTTTATATTATTTTGAGGAGATTCATGGATTTGGTATTTTTGCTTCAAATATATTTTGACAAGAATAAACAGAACTTGTTCATAAAGCTTTTTGTTTCATATTATGTAATAAATTTATGGTGACATTATTATTCTTTTTCAAGCACTACTATATATAAAAAAGTAGTGATTCTTTTTCTTGGTGCCATGTTATCTTCCAAAATTCTTATCATTTTTGAAAAAGAATAATAATTTTGTAGTGCAGAATTACATCATTATAAAGCCTATTTTATTTCCTCCAATTTTATTCATGGATCTAAATTCATATTAAAATGTATTGAAATTTTGTCATTGTGTATTATAAGCCCATAAACTAAGCTAACTATTTTACTTAGAGATCTGGATCTTCAAATATACAAGTCTATTTAACCCACTATGAATTAAAGTAACAGTCAAAGAGAAACATTAAATGAGATAAACATCCACATGAAAAGAGGACGTTATCTCCTGTGGCAAAAGGCTTCCAAGAACTTCTGGAAAAAAGAATGTCTGAAAGTAAATGAAGGATGCATTTGAGTTTTAATTAGGGCTCCACAGGATGTAGATTAATACCATGACTAGGCATCTTGGAAGTCTATAAGTTAGGGTGCTTCAGATAAGCTCAATGGAAATAAAGGGAAGGAAGCATGTTTGAGCACACAGAATCTGAGGTTGCAGTCTAATCTCAAAAGAGGCTTCAACTTAGTCAAAGTGAAATTTTGGAGTTGTCTTGAACTCTAATATTTGTTCCTACTTGAGACATGGAGTGTGATTTACATGATTTTCAAATAGTCTTGAGTGTAGGAAGCCTAGAATGGTCATAGCCAGAAAAAACTCTCTTCTATTGAAGAAAATATTTTGAAAAGACCACTTTCAGCAATTGTCTGGGAAATGAATCCTTCAGTCCCAATGGTGCCAAAAAGAACAGTTCCCTATAGTGACACCACAAAAATGTACTTTTCAATCTAAGTTCTGTACTTAGTTTATGGTACTGGTGAGACTCTATTCCTGAAGAAAACTGATAAGAAGGGAAAACAGTGCAATTATTACAGTTTTGACAGCTGTGTAGACTGAATGTCAAATTAATGGTCATCTTGTGTCTTTTCTGCTGTTCATTTTAGATCCCCTAAATGTACTTCTTTTGGTATCTATAACTTAGCTGATTGAGTGAAACTCATACTCATCCTCAAATCAGTTGAGCCTCCTCACCATAATTTTCTCAAGACACAACTACTGTACTGGTCTGTTTACAATTCCTGTAGGGCAATTGAGTACTAAAAAGTAGAGAATTGGATCATCTCTTTTCAAATTAAATCATCTGATTCTTATCTCCATTGCAACACGGAATCAATGTCCTTCGGATAACGAGATTGAATTTACCTAGCAAGGATTGTAATTTCTCCTCTTGCTTTCTGTTTTCTTAGTACATAGAATTTAAAGTCCTCAGGTGTAGTTTAAATTTTACTTGGAATCTTGTTAGGCATCCTGTTGGAAAAGTGTCTACTTAAAAAAATAGGATTTCTAAAACTGGAGTATGCAGAGGAATGGTTTAAGAAAATATAATTGCCAAGTGGGTTAATGGGAGTGATCATAAGTGAAGACTCTTCAACTTTGACACCCTATTCCTGGATCTATGTGGTCTTATCTCTTGGTAGCACAACTTGATATAATGATGTGAAATTTAAGAAGTATTAGCAACCCCATCACCTGTTCTAGAATTCTACCAGGGCAGCAGCTTTTGTTTATTTTGTTATTCATAGATCAATAGTAATATCTTTATTTTTGTTAAGTGTGGTCTGATTCAATTTTAGGCATGATCTATTGGCACTTTATTAGTGATGCTTGCTTAGCATTTATTGTCTGTAAAAGCAAAATGTAAAAAAAAAAATGTTTGGGTTTTTCTGGTTAAAATTATTTCTGGGTTAAAAGAGGTCCACTTGTTAATTTATTATGAAAGAATGATGAAAAGAATGATGCTGTATCAAGAACCTAGAGATAGACCCCTCCTCTTAGCTGGCTGGAAATTTGGAAGAAGCATTTGATAGCTAAAATGCAGTGACTGGAAACCACTATGGTACTCAGTCCTCATTCATCCTGGGCATCATCCAAGGCTGGATAAAAAACAATGAGGCAAGTAAAGTTGTCAACTTTGTTGTCTACTAGAATGTCCATGATGTATGTGCTTTGGTATGTGATAGCATGAAATTGCATGATATTTACAACGCATTTTCTTGCTCAGAGATCCATCCTGATTACTGTATCCCCCAAATTTTATAGTCTTCAAAAGTTTCTTCTAGACCCTTGACCAAGTCTTTATTTCTTCCTATTAGTTTATGTACCATTTTACCTGAGGTAACTTCTTCTTCCACGTGAAATTAAGGATGAAGTATGCTGCCAAGTATTCTACTCTTTGGAAAAAAGTTTTTTTTCATTTTTTATTTTTCAAGGCTATACCTAAAAGATACTGTGCAATGGCGTTATTTTATTTCAGTTTACTTCTAAATGAAGCTAACTCATACTCATTTCTAGTAACATTTTGATAAAGGTTGGCAAATTTCCTCTTTTATCTGATTAAAAAAAGGGACCATTTTCCAAAGAAAAAATGAATAGGTGTTGTATCACTTCTTTGCTTTGAAATTCATTGGGGTTTTCTGAAAAAGAGTATAACATCAATGACTGTCTTCTTGGTTAGTTATTTGCTTAGTTATTGGTCACACTCTACAATTGTGACCTCAGGGGAAATGCCAAGGGAGATAGAGAGTAAAATAAGTAGAAGCTATCAATTGATTATACTTTTGTAACTTAAGTAAGGTTTTTGAAATACTATATGAATTGCATATTTCTCTGCCTTCCATTTAAAATCAAAATATAAAATTCATCTTTATTTTTATGTATCACCAATAAACTTCTAAAAATAAAACTTACACCTATTTTTTATAATCCTGTTCATGACTTCTCTATTTTCTTGATAATATAATTTTTTATTACTGATATTAATTTAATAATCTATATAATTTCCTGATTTACAAACACTTATTGATTTTTCTCTCTTTTTAGTTATAGTTGGCCTCCAGTAACAAATGGAAAGACCCTTTCCTCCTTGGTCCTCCCAGCCCTTCTCCAGCCTCTCAGCTTCCCAGACCCTCATGCAGTTGGTTGTAAATTCTTCCAGAAGCTGTTTTACTGTCTACTTTTCAAGACTAAAAAAAATCAAAAATTTTAAAAAATAGTTTAAATAGCAAAATGTGGATGAAGAAAGCAGCAACATGCTTTTTGGTAATTAGGCTTTTTAAATATCTTTAATATGTGTCTGTATTTAATGTGGGTGAGCCACTGATACTTCATCAAAACAACAGTTTCTGTGCTGAGTTCAGGTGACCAAGAAATAGCCACACCCTCAGAACAAAATAAAACACACACAAAACAACAACAACAACAAGAACAATGAAAAAAAAAAAAAAACAACAACACAGAATCATCTTTAACTTTTTATATGATGTTTCAGATCCCCGTAATTTTTCACACAAGATTTTGTGTTCAGTTGAATTTTAACTTCTTTTTGTATTTGAAAAGAGTGGGACTATTGAACTTGAAACCTTTTATTGTAAGCATCTTGGTTGTTTCTGGTGAGGTTAAATGGGTGAGAGGGTGAAGGGAAAGTCAGGGATTCTTTCCTATCATAACATGAAGTTTCCCCCACAGTCTGCTCTCAGGTGCCAGACTTCAAATTTTTCTTACAGTGGTATGCTTTGATTATTCTTACTTCCCCTTTGCCCATAAGTTTTAACTGCATTTTATCAAACTGCACTTATTAAGAACAATTTTCAAAATATAGTTATAGTTCACTTCACCAGTCTGAACTTATTTTTTATGGTTTAACTCACCTGCTATGCCTGTTTTTGGTGTCTGAAAAACAGACATATTATTTTCCATATTTTATCCAGTTTCCTACATGTATATACTGGAAAGAAGATCAGGTCTGGAAATATTCCATTTTGATTGAATGCTATAATCAAGAAAATAAAATTTAAATATGATAAATATATGTCCAGAATTTCTCAAGTAGCTATGCTTAAAAAAAAGATAATTTCCTGCAAAGAAAAAAAAATATTCAGCTTTAAAAAGCAAGAATAGGACCCAAGTATTTATCACTAATGATGAATTATAGATGGTAAATACAGAATAACCTCATGAATTAAAGGAAAACTTGTATTCAACCTAGTATTCTAAACTGAAATAGACTGTCCTTTAAATGATAAATAAAAATAGATTTTCATAAATGATAAACTTTTAAAAAGCTGTTTTTTTGTGCCTCATTTCAAAGAGAGTTACTCAATATAGAAGAAAAATAAAACAAAGGGAGCAGAGTTTGTGGACAGAAATAGTGGTGCTAACTACAGAGCTCAAGAAAGTTATTCTGATTCTGCAGTAGATCTTAAAAATAGTTTTGTTAGCATACCTCAGTCCTACCATTAAAATGATGGTTTAATAGAAATGTTAGCTAGTGAGTAGTCAAGTGATTGAATGTAGCAATGTTAGAAGATTCTAGTGATCTATTTCCTCACCACACACAAAAAAAATAATTAGAAAATACAGAAACAAAACAAAGTGATGAAAAGAAAGTAAAAACCCACTAAACACAAATGATGGAAAGTAAAGTTCCGAATTGAAACACAGTAAAATGTGCACTTTTTGTAACATTTGATGGGACAGAAGAAAGTAGTATTGATTGTTCTTGATGGGAAGAACATCCCTCCATGAGCAGCATTCCTGTCCTGATATTGGATGTCAGAAAGGCTAATAAATTAGAGAAATAAATCATTCTTACTTCTGGTGTGTGTTTTGTGATGAAAAGTACCTTAAAGTCACATTTGTGAAAATGCTTATGGGTTTTTAACCTTCATAAATTTTCTGTAGACAAAGAATGCAACACATAATCATTTTTAAAAGAGAATAACTAATTGAGGAAGCATGAACACAGGGACTTGTAACTATTAAAAAATGAAGTGGGGTGTGGTGGTCTGTACAGATGCTGATAATCAGAAATAAAAAAGTGTCCAAAGTAGATTAAGCAGAAAATCACAGAACACATATCATAAATGATAATTAATTAAACACTAAATCCTTTTAATATTTGATTCATTAGGCCTGAAGAGAAAGAAGTGGCCCCATAAGCTAAATTGGTTTTCCTCCCTCTCTCATTGCAATTATAAAAAATAATGGGAACACCTAATACACTGTGAAGTGTCTTCTAGGTATATATTTCAAGATTGTGATCAATATAATCCGACAACTAGTACTAGGTATGGTTAAATTTAATGGCCTTTTAAAACTTTACATAGTTGCAGATAGAGTGTAGGCTTCTGATTTGGGTGTAAATTTTGGAAACTACTGTTTTATATGGCACTGGGGATTGAACACAGGGGTGTTTTATCACTCATATATATTCAAAATTCTTTGATATTTTATTTTGAGACTTGGTCTCACTTATTTACCAAGGCTGGCCTTGAAGTTGGGATCCTTCTGTCTCAGCCTGTATGATATTTGGGATTACAGGTGTGTACCACCACATCAGACCTGAAAACTACCTATATTTTTTACATGCATCTTATAATCAAAACTATTTTAAATATTCCTGCCTTTTCTTTGATATAAAATATTCAACACTATCTTTCCAAATTGGTTTTCACCCTAATATTTTTTTTTTCTTGAAAAGGCCAATATTCTTGTTGAGTAGTTATACTTTTTTTCTTACCATAACAAGATTTACTCATTAGATTCTATCCTGAGTTAGCAAGTCAATTTTATCCATGTTTTAGAAAAACAAATTGCTGTAAATTGTTCTGGTAATGGTCTTAATAGAAGTACCATCCTCTTAGTTATCATCAAAAGAAAGATAGGAGAAAATTTAGTAAAGTCAAAAGCTAAGATCCAACAGTTGACCAGTTCTTGTTTAAACCAGATGTTTATGATTTGATTGTTTCTCTTTTAAATTTCTTCTTCTGATTACTCTGATGGCCTTTTCTATGATATTTAATAGTCAGCTTCATTTAAAAGCACTAGTTTATGTGAAAAGTGGATACTAAGGGAAATAAATATCTGGAACAAATTAATAGTACTCAATATGTTTCTCGTGATTACATACAGCTTCCTCTCACCATTCTGGGATTACAATTCATAGAGCTTTAAATGACTTCCATTCCTCACTATATTTCACTATCAGCACATGCAGAAATAATTTCTCAACTAATTTATATTAAATAAGTAGCAATTTAGAGAAAACCAGATATAATTTACACCTCTGAAATTAAAAAAAAAATATATGTGGAAGTTTGCCAAATAATACTTGGCATATTCAAAGAATAAAATGAAGAAATTTACCAGAATTGTTGCTTTCCGTTATGTGATAGGGCACAGTTTATTGTCATGTTGTTTCAAAAAGACATTAACAGTTTCCTTATGAAAAAATAGCTGTTATTCTTTAACACAAATTTTACTTGATATTTTTTTTAATTTTTACCCATTTATCTTGCACACTGAGAAGGTATTTGCTGCAGTCAAACACAGTGAGACACTGAACAATCAATTGTATTTTCAACTAATGTTGTAAAATGCATCTCTGACACATTTGAAATTGTTTTCATTTTATATAATAGCATCATGCACATTCAGCATGAGAAGAGGTTGCTCATTAATTTTGGTATCAATAGTGGGTTAGGTACATTGAAAAGATGTTGAGAAAATTACATCTATAATGGTGGCATCTCCCAATTCATTGTTTTCATCTTTCCTGTGGTGATTCTGCTGTTAATATTAGTATATTAACTTTAATTTGCATTCTCCATAGTTTCTTAATACATAAGACACGTAGAATTGAGTAAATCACATATAGCAAGTTTACTTCATAAACTGATATAAGACTCAATGAAAGACTTAAGCATTATTATTTTTTTATATAATTTTTTATTCTTTTTTTTTAATATTTATTCTTTAGTTTTCGGCAGACACAACATCTTTGTTTGTATGTGGTGCTGAGGATCGAACCCGGGCCGCACGCATGCCAGGCGAGCGCGCTACCGCTTGAGCCACATCCCCAGCCCCAGACTTAAGCATTATTAAGGTACATTTTATCAAAATTCCATTATATCACAATGTGACATAGAGTATTAAAATTTTATATAGCTAAAGGTTTTTTAACAATGAATGATAGGCACCCTAAACAAGTATGTAGTTCCAATTATTCATTTACTGAGCTTCATTCATTCATAATATAATAGTTGACAAAAACCACACATCAGATTGTCTGTTAGTGAAAAAATTGTTTGGTGAATTACTAACAATGCAGCATGCAATTTTTATTTATTATTGTTTCATCATATCTACATAGTAAGATTGTTATAATATTCAATAATTTGTAGCTAAAATCATGAAATACCACATACCATATTGTACAGATTATATAAATGCTATTATTATTTCTTCATCCTTTTCACAAATATTTATTGTGCACTTAATATATGCTAATTAGAAATAAGTTCATTATAAATTTTCAGATATTTCAAAAAAACTGCAAGACCTCATTTGAAAAGAGCACTATAGATTTCAGAAGTAACTACTGTTTCTCTAGTGAATAATGTGTATAGAAATCTGCTAAGGTCTTGAGGTATGCAAATATATATGAGATGCATCAGAGATAACATATGAAAAAACAGTACTATTTATCATGTTATATAAATAAAGTGAAATGTCATACCAAAGGTTAAAAAAAAATTAACTTTTGGGGAAAAAAAGCAAAAGGTTGCACTAGTATTTGAAATAAGGTAATAATAATTTTTACCATAATTAATTGTTTCTGAGTCTCATTTCACTCTTTAATTATCTATCCATTTTGTTAAGAACCCCTATAGGTGTTAAACTATATAAGGTACATATATTGTGGTGTGAGGTGTTATTGGAAAATATTGGCATTCAGTGAATAATGCCATCAATTTTCTGTTCTGCAATATTAAAGAACTGTTTCAGATTTATTGCAATGGATAGTTTTGTTTAAATGTAATAGTAGTTTTTCAATGTAGAAATTACTAAGATAAATTTAGGTGTTCTCAAAAAGTCTGTAACAACCATATTTGATGAACTTTGTATCATAGTGTATAGGAAAACTTGCTTCCCTACCCCAAACTAGACATCATTAAATAACCTTGTGTAGTATCAGCACATACAAGTTTAGATGAGGACTTTTGCATCTTTTTTCCTTTTACTTCCCATCTACTAAATAGCTTATTTTTCATAAGCAAATTTCTATGCTTGTTCAACCTCTCACACATCTCAGAATTCACTAGGAGGGATCCCTGACAATCTAGAAACAAGCATATGTGAGATAGTGTATAGATTAATGTATGAAGAAGTTCAAGAAAATATTGATCTGGCCATGAGATGGTGTGGTAACTACATAGAAAGCTAAAAATTGAAATTGAAAGAAACATAATACTCCTGAGAATTACTATGAATCATGTAGTATTTGGAAGCAGATATTTTAAGTAGGAAGCTCTTGAGACTGATGTTCACTGCATCTTTCATATAAATATTTTCTCTGGTTTTGAGGGCCACAAGATTTTTTCCAGTAAACTTTTGGCTTGATATAGCATAATCATAAAGCCCAGCATTCTCTTTTTATTCCTAGGGCATGGTTTACTAAACATCCATTGAGGTTTTGCACAGAGTTTTCCCTTATTTTAATATACTTAGCCCATTAGTCTTGTCACATTCAAATTCATTCATTCTTCAAAAAGTAATTTAATTAAATCCCCTATTGTCTTTAAAATATCAACCTAAAATAATTTCTACACTCTAAAGCATTTTATAGTAGTATCTAGAATCTTTATAACTACTAAGAAATGGCATTTATGTCTCATTTTTACCATTGTCTCTCTCATATTACTTTCATTATGATTTGAGTATGTCCCCCAAATGCTCATGTGTTTGGAACTTAGTTTCAAAGGGAGAAAGTTGGAAAAAAGTGGAATGTTTAAGTGAGATCTAGTAAGTTGTGGTCAGATTACTGGGGGAGATGCTCTTGTAAAGGGTTAATGTAACTTTCATGAGACACAGGAGAGTTTTTATTAAAGCCGGTTGTTACAAAAAGAGCAATTCTTCTTTATGAATTTCTGTGACTTCCTTTCTCATTATGTTCTCTCTACCTCTCAAATGAGCCCTCACCATAATGCCATCTCATGTGTAGTGCAGGTGAAGGGGCTGTCACAGGAGCTGAGAAGATTCTGGTACAATGCACATAAATCTTCAGAACTTTGTACACAAAAAAAATATTTTTAACTATTTATAAGTTGTAGTTGGACACAATCCCTTTATTTTATTTATTTATTCATTTTTATGTTGTTCTGTGAATTGAACCCAGCTTCTTGCATGTGACAGGTGAGCACTCTACCACTGAGCCACAACTCCAGCACCTCAGAAAATATTTTTATGCATTTATATCTCTTTTTATACATTGGCATGTATCTGGTATTTTTCTATAGCATTATAAAACAGACTAAAACAAACTCTGTGTCTTATTTCTAAAGAAGACAGGTGGGATTTTGCAATGTATTATCAAAAAATTCTGTAAAAGCTTTAGAATAAGAACTGTTATGCATTCACTGAGTGACCTTTTGTGAGTGATTAAATATTTTTGAGTCTAAGGCCTCTTACTATGAGAGTGAGTAGAACATCGAAGATTACATTTTAAAATCTCTAGTATAGTTTAGATGGTAATGGCTGAGCATTTATGATTCTTATTTTTTTATATTTCAAAGTGATATCTTGTAATTCTTATATTCCTAATGGTGCTTAGGTTAATGCATTGCCATTTACTTTGGGACTTAAATATGTGGAATTTATTTTGTTTAGTAAAGCAAAATCAAGAGTGGTTCCTTAGAATATAGCAAAGACTCTATGAGAATGTTTTTATTTTTAATGGGAAGAATTATCTCATTGCTACTGAACATAGAGGGAATTTACATCTTGATGACACCCGTTAATCAGAAATGGTCTGAACGGACTAGATCAAAACCATTAGAAAGCCATGAATAAAGAGGCAGATTAAAAAAAAAAAGGTTTGTCTAGCACCATTTTGAGTCTCCTATTAGAGTACAAATTACAGTATTATTTTACCAGTGAAAGGACTCAAACACATGTAGCTGCATTTTAAGCCTCCTCTAATCACACAAGTCACCATCAATCATAATACCATTGTAGGAAGAGAAATGTAGATCTTCACAAGCCGATAAATCAAATACAAAAGGTGCAATTTGCCTTATGCAAAAAAAAGACCTCGTTATTTATGTCATACTTCTTTTAGCTCCCAGGTTCCATACCACTGGGCTCAAGATATTCAATCAGAAGAACGTGGATTTGTTTTATGCTAGATGAGTTAAGAACGGATATATTTAGAACGTAGAGTAAACATATTTTGATTTGGGGTTCAGTTGTTTCAAGTATGATGGCTTGCCCAGGAAAAAATTCAGGAGATTTTGTCCACCATTTCACCCAAATTGTATGGAAAAATTATTATATTTTAAATTAAAAGTGGAAGCCACAAGCAATCTACAGCAGGTATTGAAATGTCATGAAGAGACACCAAACTGCAGTAATTTTCTCATGTTTTTTGTATCATTGATTGCTGTGGAATTTGAGTTGAATGTTTGAAATATAAAAACTATATTTAAAAATAAACATTAAATATTATTTTTTATTTTAAGGTAATTTTAAGGCTCATAGCCAAATGTCATAATACACAGTATAATTACCTCATATTTTTTCTAATGTAATCCCAAGACAAAGGAGTTGAGATATATTTTTCTTGAAAAAAAATATTTTTACTAAGTAAAATTATGTTGTTCCATGTAAAATTATGTTGCTCCATGTATCATACTTTTCTATGCATTATATGTTTGGCCTTAAAATTAAAAGAAGTGAATGCCTTGATGGGGCTTCCAAAAGGTTTATATTATCTTGTCCTCATGAATATTGTGGCAGAATATATGGAGGATGAACCAGAAGATTTCTGAAATTGTGTATTTTTGTGGCTGGAAACTGTTGAAAGGTACATCATTGTTATTAATGAAAAAGACTGATTAAAAACAGCAATGTTCTTTAAGCTGTATGTAAGTGAACAAATTCTTTGGTAAGGGAAAATGCCCTGTGAAGCCAGGGATGGCTGAAATACATTATACTTAGACTCTGGTAATCTGAGTTCTTTTTTTAAAAAACCTCTAATTAGTAATTTTTTTCTACCTCAATAAATCTCTCTCTATTCCTTTTCTTGCTTTTAAAACCAGAGGAGCAATACATGTCTGGATTGTTTCCCAATTTGACAGCAATAAAATATGTAGAAAACTTTTGGAAAATATTACAAAGAATACAAATGGATTTGAATAATCTTTGCTTACTTTGTGACTCTTTTTTCTTTCAAATGCTGTTCTAACTAAAAGTGGGTAACTTATCTTTCTTCAATTACCTTTAACTGATTCTATGTCCATTTTTCCCAAACCATTTGGAAGCCACACTTCATCCACCATTGGTCTCTTGCTTAAATATTTGCAAGTTTTCATTTGTATATTGTTCTGTGTTGATCCAATTGATTTTTCTTCTCATTTAGTATAGTTTCATGTATTGGTATAAATATGTCTATATTGGAGAGTGTACAATGTCCCCAGACCTTGTTATTAGGCATATGTTGTTGTAAACTCAGTTTTTCATGAATTATATAATGTTAATAAAATTGTGAATGATATTCAATATGATTTTTGTATGGATTCTATGTATAAGAAGCCTTTACCCTATTGTAGCTGGTTGCCAACATTTTATGATAAGAAACTTAATCTTTACATACAACCTTCAGTTTACCTCTTACTACTTGGTCCATAGAAAATGAGACTATAAAACATAGCTCATTGATTATTTTGTCATAAGTATAAGGCCTAACACAACCTTGTATCCACATCCATTTCTCTGATTCCTGCCCTGAAATAACACTACCTATAGAATAACAAAGATGTCAAAATTTACTAATGTACAAGAAAACACTGATTATTGACCTCATTAACAGAAAAAAAATGTCTCCAATGAGGGTGAAGTCTAGAAGGCCATTATGCACACACAAGAAAGATAAAGCTCTTCTCTCCCATAAGAGCTACCTTTAAGTTTGTGGAAATTCAGTCTATTCAAATCACTAGGAAATGTTAAAATTTTAAAATTTATAATTCAAGATATGAAAATCTGGGGCTTATTTTCCTATATCTCTATCCTTCTTATAACTCTTAATTTCACCATAAATACAAACAGAAAAAATAATGATATGACTTATGCAAATTGTATTCCACATTAAGTTTGATTAAAATCTGTAGAAGTATTAAGAGATGCTAGAATATTATTTACTCAATAGTATGTGTTACTGTCACATAGAACATTTAGTCAAGTGGAACACTGTGATGTCTGTCATTTAACAACAGGATGCAATAAATGAGTGTTAACATATAAATAAATTCAGTCATAAAGACATATTGCATACATAAGGTAAATATAGGTAACAAATAATGCACTGTAAACCTGGCATGATGGTTCATGCTTGTAATCCAAGCAAATTGGGAAGCTGAGTAGTTTCAGAAGTTTAAATTCAGCCTCAGAAACTTAGTGTGGTTTCAAGCAACTTAGCAAGACAGTCTCAAAATTTGAAAAAGTGGAGAGAGGGCTTAGGAATGTGGCTCTGTGTTTAAAAATACCTAAATTTAAACTGAAATACAAAAAATACAATTTAAAATGTTACAATTCAGTGTCAAACATCAAAAACATATTTCATATAATTCTTTTCTCAGTATTCAAAAGTGAAAATAGTAATTTTTTTGATTTAGAAAAACAATTATATTCTTTCAAAGATGAGGTTTCTTCACTATGCATGTAGGATATTTATGACTGATATTTCTACAAAATAACTTGATAATGCTTAATAAATTTAAGCAAAAGTTAAAAGACAACTACTTATTTTCTATACTTAAATGAGTTCTGTATTTTAATGATCCTCATATACATACATCAAGCTGTAATATATAGATAATAACTTTACTATACTCTCACATTTGTCAAGTCGTTTATTACAAATGTTTCATTGTTATATAAGGCATACATTTTGGACAAAATCTGTTTAATGTTCACTACTAGTATGAGTTTTCAGATGTTCAAAGAATTTAAAATTTGAATAAGTTATGGAAATATTATTTAACCCTTTAGGATTTCTGGGCACAATGAATTCTCCAAAAATCAGCAGTGTTTAAGAAACATGTGGCTACAATTATTTTCCCATTTGTATTGTCTCTAACCAGTATGTATCTACAGGTGTTGAGCATTGGTGAATAAATTTTAGAGGCATTGTCACATTGTCAATTTTCACATTTCAAAACTTTGTCTATGCTATGGTTATTGTGGTGAGGATTAAATGTTATCCCTTTCTTAGAGGAATAGTACAATGGTCTCATTTGTAGAGCTTCTCTCCAGTGTGTTTTCTCTGATGTCCAGTAATGTATGATAAATAATTTAAAATGTTTCTACATTCTCTACATTTATATGTCTTCTTTCCAAAATAAAGAGCCTAGTGGTGAAAAATAATTGATTTATTATTAAAAGCTTTGCTGCATTGTTTCAATTTATAGGAGTTCTTTTCTGTATAAATTCTGTTGTTAATAAGGTTTAGTCTTTCTTTTTTTAATGTTTATTTTTTAGTTATAGTTGGACACAATACCTTTATTTCACTTATTTATTTTTATGTGGTGCTGAGGATTGAACCCAGGATCTCACACATATGAGGCTAGCGCTCTACCACTGACCGAAAACCCCAGCCCCAAGGTTTAGTCTTTCTTTAAAAGTATGATCACTTTATTCACATTTCACCTTCACCAGGATGTCTTCTGCTGTGGTGAATAAAGTTTTATTTTTTATTAAGTTTTCCATATTGTTCACATTTGTAGGTCTATTCTCCAGTGTGAGTTCTGTTGTGGTGAATAAGGCCTGTTTAATTGATAAAAGCTTTGCCACATTCCTTATATTTGTAAGGCTTCTCTCCAGTGTAAATTCTGCTGTGGCAAATAAGGTGTAATATTTGAGTAATAACTTTGTCACATACTTTGCATCTGTGGGGCTTCTCTCCAGTGTGACTTCTGCTGTGTCAAATAGGTGTGATTTTTGACTGAGTGCTTTACCACATTCTTTACACTTGAAATCTTCTCTCTAGTGTGAGTTCTCCTGTGGCAAATAAAGCCTGCTTTTTTGAGTAAAAGCTTTCCCACATTATTTATATTTGAAGGGCTTCTCTCCAGTGAGTTCTGCTTTGGTGAATAAGGTCTGATTTTTGACGAAAAGCTTTGCCACATTCTTTACATTTTTAGGGCTTCTCTCCAGTGTGAGTTCTCCTGTGGCAAATAAGGTATGATTTTTGATGAAAAGCTTTGCCACATTCTTTACATTTGAAGGGCCTTTCTCCAGTGTGGGTTCTGCTGTGGCAAATAAGGTATGATTTTTGATGAAAAGCTTTGCCACATTCTTTACATTTGAAGGGCTTCTCTCCAGTGTGAGTTCTTCTGTGGCAAATAAGGTTTGATTTTTGACCAAAAGCTTTGCCACATTCTTTACATTTGTAGGGCTTCTCTCCAGTGTGAGTTCTGCTGTGGTACATAAGGTGTGATTTTTGACCAAAAGCTTTGCCACAATCTTGACATTTGTAGGGCTTCTCTCCAGAGTGAGTTTTGATGTGGCAAATAAAGTTTGATTTTCGACCAAAAGCTTTGCCACATTCTTTACATTTGTAGGGCTTCTCTCCAGTGTGAGATCTACTGTGGCAAGTAAGGCCTACTTTTTGACTGAAAGCTTTGCCACATTCTTTACATTTGTAGGGCTTCTCTCCAGTGTGAGTTCTCCTGTGGCAAATAAGGTTTGATTTTTGACCAAAAGATTTGCCACATTCTGTACATTTGTAGGGCTTTTCTCCAGTGTGGGTTCTGCTGTGGCAAATAAGGTATGATTTTTGATGAAAAGCTTTGCCACATTCTTTACATTTGAAGGGCTTCTCTCCATTGTGAGTTCTTCTGTGGCAAATAAGGTTTGATTTTTGACCAAAAGCTTTGCCACATTCTTTACATTTGTAGGGCTTCTCTCCAGTGTGAGTTCTTCTGTGGCAAATAAGGTTTGATTTTTGACCAAAAGCTTTGCCACAATCTTGACATTTGTAGGGCTTCTCTCCAGAGTGAGTTTTGATGTGGCAAATAAAGTTTGATTTTCGACCAAAAGCTTTGCCACATTCTTTACATTTGTAGGGCTTCTCTCCAGTGTGAGATCTACTGTGGCAAGTAAGGCCTACTTTTTGACTGAAAGCTTTGCCACATTCTTTACATTTGTAGGGCTTCTCTCCAGTGTGGGTTCTCCTGTGGCAAATAAGGTATGATTTTTGATGAAAAGCTCTGCCACATTCTTTACATTTGTAGGGCTTCTCTCCAGTGTGTGTTCTGCTGTGGCAAATAAGGTTTGATTTTCGACTGAAAGCTTTGCCACATTCTTTACATTTGTGGGTCTTCTCTCCAGTGTGAGTTCTCCTGTGGCAAATAAGGTATGATTTTTGATGAAAAGCTTTGCCACATTCTTTACATTTGAAGGGCCTTTCTCCAGTGTGGGTTCTGCTGTGGCAAATAAGGTATGATTTTTGATGAAAAGCTTTGCCACATTCTTTACATTTGAAGGGCTTCTCTCCAGTGTGAGTTCTTCTGTGGCAAATAAGGTTTGATTTTTGACCAAAAGCTTTGCCACATTCTTTACATTTGTAGGGCTTCTCTCCAGTGTGAGTTCTGCTGTGGTACATAAGGTGTGATTTTTGACCAAAAGCTTTGCCACAATCTTGACATTTGTAGGGCTTCTCTCCAGAGTGAGTTTTGATGTGGCAAATAAAGTTTGATTTTCGACCAAAAGCTTTGCCACATTCTTTACATTTGTAGGGCTTCTCTCCAGTGTGAGATCTACTGTGGCAAGTAAGGCCTACTTTTTGACTGAAAGCTTTGCCACATTCTTTACATTTGTAGGGCTTCTCTCCAGTGTGGGTTCTGCTGTGGCAAATAAGGTATGATTTTTGATGAAAAGCTCTGCCACATTCTTTACATTTGTAGGGCTTCTCTCCAGTGTGGGTTCTGCTGTGGCAAATAAGGTTTGATTTTCGACTGAAAGCTTTGCCACATTCTTTACATTTGTAGGTCTTCTCTCCAGTGTGAGTTCTGGTGTGGCAAATAAAGTTTGATTTTCGACCAAAAGCTTTGCCACATTCTTTACATTTGTAGGGCTTCTCTCCAGTGTGAGTTCTGCTGTGGTACATAAGGTGTGATTTTTGACCAAAAGCTTTGCCACAATCTTGACATTTGTAGGGCTTCTCTCCAGAGTGAGTTTTGATGTGGCAAATAAAGTTTGATTTTCGACCAAAAGCTTTGCCACATTCTTTACATTTGTAGGGCTTCTCTCCAGTGTGAGATCTACTGTGGCAAGTAAGGCCTACTTTTTGACTGAAAGCTTTGCCACATTCTTTACATTTGTAGGGCTTCTCTCCAGTGTGAGTTCTCCTGTGGCAAATAAGGTTTGATTTTTGACCAAAAGATTTGCCACATTCTGTACATTTGTAGGGCTTTTCTCCAGTGTGGGTTCTGCTGTGGCAAATAAGGTATGATTTTTGATGAAAAGCTTTGCCACATTCTTTACATTTGAAGGGCTTCTCTCCATTGTGAGTTCTTCTGTGGCAAATAAGGTTTGATTTTTGACCAAAAGCTTTGCCACATTCTTTACATTTGTAGGGCTTCTCTCCAGTGTGAGTTCTTCTGTGGCAAATAAGGTTTGATTTTTGACCAAAAGCTTTGCCACAATCTTGACATTTGTAGGGCTTCTCTCCAGAGTGAGTTTTGATGTGGCAAATAAAGTTTGATTTTCGACCAAAAGCTTTGCCACATTCTTTACATTTGTAGGGCTTCTCTCCAGTGTGAGATCTACTGTGGCAAGTAAGGCCTACTTTTTGACTGAAAGCTTTGCCACATTCTTTACATTTGTAGGGCTTCTCTCCAGTGTGGGTTCTGCTGTGGCAAATAAGGTATGATTTTTGATGAAAAGCTCTGCCACATTCTTTACATTTGTAGGGCTTCTCTCCAGTGTGGGTTCTGCTGTGGCAAATAAGGTTTGATTTTCGACTGAAAGCTTTGCCACATTCTTTACATTTGTAGGTCTTCTCTCCAGTGTGAGTTCTGGTGTGGCAAATAAAGTTTGATTTTCGACCAAAAGCTTTGCCACATTCTTTACATTTGTAGGGCTTCTCTCCAGTGTGATTTTTGCAGTGACAAATTAGGAGTGATTTTAGACTGAAAGCTTTACCACATTCTGTACATTTGTAGGCCTTCTCTCCATTATGGGTTCCTCTGTGGTAAATAAGACCTTGTTTTTTACTAAATTCTTTGCAACATTTTTTATATTTGTAGGGCTTCTCTCCAGTATGAATTCTCTGGTGGTGAACAAGGCCTGATATTTTATATGATTTCTGGTGTTCACACTCACTTGTAGTTTTCCATATTTTCTTTTGTTGTAAATAGTCAAGACCACAACTTCTATATTTTGCACTTATCACTTCATGAAATATATGTTTTAGGCCCTTTTGTGGTGGATATTCTTGGGTATGATTAGGAGTCATGGCTTAAGTAAACAAAAATTAGAAAAAAAAATACCTATTAGACTGGGATAAATATATTTTGCATACATAACATGAAATTAAGGTAAAATAAGTACATCAGGAGTGTAGCAGATTAGTAAGTCCAAAGTCACCATAAATCAAAAAATAATATATTAGTTCAATAAAAATGTACAGACAAAATTACCTTGAGAATATTAACCAAATTCTTGTAGAGACCAAGTATCCATTTGGAGTACATCATTTAGAAGAGTAATATAATAAAGTGTAGAAAAGTATATTATGTTTATCATTAACAGCCTTCTGTCCTGCATAAGATAGTATTGTGTATTTAGGAAATATCTACCAGCTACCTTCACTGTCAGTAGAATAAGAGAAATGTAAAACATATACAAACATTTCTAGCTTTTTCAAAGAGTGTCCACAAATGGTTTCTGTCTACCTTGACATAGAGACATGAAAATAACTAGTAGATTTTGAGTGATAATACCACAAATATTCAACAAGTGTAAAGAGACAATGGACTTTTAAAAATAAATATGAACAAAAAATTTACTAAGAAATATACACATATATGTCTATAAAATTTTTCATAAAGACATTTTAAAAGACTATAAAAACCTTGCATAGCCTATGGCCATAATACTTGGATGAAGTCAACACATGACAATCAAGAAAAATAAATTGATTTTTATATTCTTACATTTGTGTGATATGAGAATTTTCTTTATTGATAAATACAACTATTTATTTATAAATATATCATGGTATTTTATACTATATATACAAGGTAAAATGACTAAATAGAATGAATTAACACAACCATTATTTCATTTAATTATCAATTTTGTTCTTACAAGCTATTATATTTCTTCTACTAGTATTTATGAAGAACATAATACACTCACTATGTGGTAACATAAAACTCTTGACCCTATCATGCTCAATAAAATAAAAATATGGAGACTTTGACTACAATATCAACCTTACACAAAAGACAGTACCTGGTGAGCAAAATTTTACTCAATAAATTTCTGACTTCCACATGTGAATTAAATGCTCCTGCAACTTAATATCTGCCTGCCACCATTCACTTAATGCAACGTCCTGCATATATTCCTTATAACACATTAAGAGACAAAATATTTTATTATTAAATAATAATAGTATATAATTACATATTTTTATACATTTGATATTGATGGGCACACACATTGAAACCCTAGATTTAATACTGAAAAAAATGTTTGCACTAAACACAAAAGCAGAGGTATCTCTTCAATTTTGTGATTTAATTGTTCATAGATACATATTTAGTACTGGCAATTCTGGATCTTTAGGTCATCTAACTTTTAATGTTTCATGTGTAGTGCTTGAGATTACCCCCAAAATTCTATATCATGAACTACAACACAAGTCTTTTTAATATTGTTTGAGCCATGCTGTTTCTAAATTTCTGTGACTTCCCTCAAACATGAAGTACTTTTGCATGGCCTCCAAATTAGCAAATATTACAGGGAGGCAGCATTGTTCTTGCCTATTTTTATTTATTTAAAAGTTTTTATACTTTTTTCCAAAAAAAAATGGACTATATAATCTACTGATGGCCCCTTTATGAACAAATAAAAATAGTACAGCAAATATAAACAAAGAGAAGCATGGCTTAATCCAAGTGACAAAAAAAGAAAAAAAAAGACATTAAGAATTTAACATTAGGATACTGACAGTTTTGAATTACTCAAAGAACACTAAATAACTATTTAAAGAAAGTTTAGAGAGTGAAATTGAAAAAAAAATACTAACATCAATAAGCATAATGTTTATGTGAATAATTCTTTAAGAAAAAATGACAGGGGCATTCCTAGTGTGCAAAGCTGAAATTCTACCAATATGGGAGAGGCTTATTAAGCAGTACCAAGTTCAAGACAAGTCTAAACAACTTGTAAACTACTGTAAAAACTAAAAGACTTATAGGATATATAAAGAGAAGTGGGAAGTGTAGGGTTGATAGTATAGTCAAAGACTATATATATATATATATATATATATATATATATATATATATATATATATATATAGTGAAAAGAATCCAAGCATGCCACAATAAAAAACAATGATCCAGAAATTAAATCACTAATCAAAATATAAAAAAAAATTTAAATTACAAAATAGAATTATAATGATTTATTCACATAAAAATATTTATGATTACTAATGCATTATTGAAAAAAAAAGAAAAGAAAAGAAAAATTACTAACAGAATTGAATCTAAAACAAGAAAATTTCAAGTCAGTTCCAGCAAACAGCATGGAAAGAAACCAAGCATGATCTGCTCCTGGAGGCCCTATTTGTTTAAAGATGGATAATGCCCCTGCCTTTACATCTCATCTTTTTGCACAATTTTTAATCAATAAGATAGAGTTTTAAATCATAACATTTCTTATAATTCTTTTGGATGAGCTTTTGTTGAGTGAGAAAATTGTATCCTAATACTTTACTTTTAAAACAGAAACAAAGAAAGATCTAGCCTGTCTTATGTTAATATGCATTAAATTTTGTTTTATTTACAGTTAATGTGCTCAATATACAACAGAAAGTTAATATTCATAATTGGTCATCTGCATTGAATAGATATTTTATTCTCAAGAGGTTCCACCTGACCAGTATGACAAGATCCTATGCCTTTGATCATGTGGAGAAAAGCATAGAATGCTACTCTTATGCCAACATGTCCTGTTTGGACTCTATCTTCATGCATGAAAAATAGCAATTATAAATGTACATTAGGGACTTCACAACCTGATTCCTAAGTTTCATTTAGCCCTGGAAGAGAAGAGTCCATCCAAACAAGAGAATAATCATTCTCCTCAAAAGAGGAGAAACATTAAAAGAGGACCCCAAGATACTATAATTCTAGTTAATTGGAGGAATTTAAAACCATTAACAGCCTCAGCTCAAGAGGTGTTGGCTAAAATAGGGTTAGAATGTACTCTAGAAAACTTTGTTACTGCTTTGATTTCTAAACTCACACAAAACTCTGTAAATGCTTTTGTCTGGAATTATTATATACCTGCAAAAATGTCTCATGGTATTCAGTGTTGTCTTAGCAGAATAATGTGTCCTTACCATCCACATAGTATTTAATAGGTCACCATCCTGTGCAATTTATTCATAAATGGTCTATTCCTCTTGATAAAAACTGTGATGATTAAGTGAAGCTTCTCTCTAAGGCAGAATTTGACGCTTTGACATTCTCCTTAGTGGGTTTCCCTGAACTAGCTATACAGGCTTATAAAACTACTATAAAGCTCACCTATGCTATCATAAACAGTATTAGTCATGCCTCCATGGATGTAAATATGCTTAATGAAGAACAAAAAAAAAAAAAAAAAACATTGTAAAGCCATACTTGACAAAAATGCTGCAATTGATTGTCTGTTATTGTTACATCATAAAGGATATCAGAAGTTTAGTAACATGTGTTCAATCAATTTAACTTCTAATAGTAATTTCATTTCAAAAGGCTTATATTACCTTAAAGATATCATCAATAAGTTTCATCAATATGATGGATTTTGGATTTGTTGGATTGGTTAACTTCATGTTTACTCAATTTCATCTGGGTCAAAAATATTCATACGTGGATGTTTACTGATGTTGGCACTGGCTATTGTCTATTCCTGCCCTATTTTTTGCCCCCACCATTATTAAGGAGATAAATAATATTATTTATTCAAAAGGCCTTGAAAAAGAGGGGAGATATTAGGTATTCCGACCTTGGAAATAGACAGGAAAGTGTCGGGGTGATGGTAAAAGGCACCCTGAGTCCCACAATTCTAATGCCCAGCAGTTTCTACTTGAAGCAATTAAGACAACTATACAGGTGCACTATCTAGTTTCTGTGGTAATGTCCTTAGGGAGAAGGGGCTCTATTTCTGTATAATAACTGTACCTAATCTTGGTTAGCTAGCACTTGGGGTTAAAGAAACACTGGTTTAGAATGTAGTCATGGTATCAGAAGCTATGTAATTTCGGGGCATTATATGTGCAGCTGTGAAGAGGGGTGGCCTTTTTTTTTTTTTTTCTTTTTTTCCTTTTCACTGTGTGTGTGTCTCTCTCTTCTGTTTGCTTCTTTAAGGGTTTCCTCACAAGAAGATTTGAAACAGATCATTCTGGCCCTAACAACAAAAGGTAAGTTTTGATGGTTAATCTGAATGAACTGGGACATCACTAAAGAAGAAAGCAGAGAACAACAAGGAATTTAAAAATGTGATAAATATAGGGCAGTATATGTTCAATGATTACAATCAAAATAAATAAACCTAAGCTTCTGAAAATTTCTTCTGCTGAATAACAACTATTTCAACATTTTTTAATTTGGTATTCTCCTTGACATTACAATAGTTTTCATCACTAAATTATGCTAGGTACAACTTATCTAAAGTGAAGGATGTGTAACACACCAAGAAAGAGACAGATTAAAGAGTAAAATTTTATATATATATATATATATATATATATATATATATATATATATATATATATATATATAAAGAGAGAGAGAGAGAGAGAGTAAAATATCTGTACTAAAAATACTCTTTTTCTTTGAAACAAAAATCTGAAACTCATCCTTATAGAGAAGTTCCCAGAAGATACTCTGCAACAGAAGTAAATTAAATAATAATTATAATTTAATAATTTTAAAGGGAAATTAAACTTACCCAGGAAAGCCAAGTTTCTATAGTTCTCTAGCATCACATCTCTATATAAATTTTTCTGAGCAGGCTGAAGGCATTCCCACTCCTCTTCAGTAAAATCAATGGCTATATCCCTAAATGTTAACCGTTCCTAAAATAAGAATAGGTAAATAAATAACACATTTACCACATGAAAATTTGCACATTCTGTAATGTACTTGAAGTGGAAATGAGAGTTAGTAGACTATCATGTAGGAAGTGTTTTGGAACACAATGATACTATTATCTACTTCTGCAGAAAAAGTGTTTAAAGTTCAAAAAAAATACACATACTCCAAATTTATGAAACACAATATAAAACTCAGGCATTATCACAAAAATATATATTTTGTAATTTTTTATATAATGATCTAAATTATACATATTTTTCAGATGAGAAAATTATGGTAATTAAGAAAGGGAATCCTCAGATTTTTATTGTACCACCACTAATCAGAGATTTACTAAAATGTAAAATCTTATTTGTTATTTCTCTGATAGAGCTGGCTGTTCTGAATGTGTAGTGATATCTCTAGTAATTCCAATACCAATGGTATAAGACAAATTTTGAAATGTAACAAGATAGACCACTTAATGGAAATATTCAAGAGTTTATTTAATTTCAAATATTTTATTGGATTTATGTATGTCATTAATATAAAAAAGCAACAACAATCCTGTTTGAATCTTTCTTTTTATAACTTTAACATTTTTAACATACAATATATATATATATATATATATATATATATATATATATATATATATATATATATAGAGAGAGAGAGAGAGAGAGAGAGAGAGAGATAAACTGATCAATGTTTATATTGTATGATATTTATAGTAGAATGTACATATAGCTCTTCAAATAAATATGATTTTTTTTTATTTTATTGGTTCTTTCTAGTTCTACCTGACAGTAAAATCAATTTTATAGTATTATGCAAGCATGGGATATATCTTATCCTAATTAAAATTCTGTTCTTGTTGGTGGCTATGATGGTAGAATTCACTTAGAGATATATATCTTTTATATTTCTTTCCCCGTCCCTTTTTATTTATTTATTTATTTATTCATTTATTTATTTTTTGTTTACCATTGTGCAATCTATTGATCTTCTTTTCTTACCCTTCCCCACTTTATGAGCTTTAGATTTCACATATCAGCAATAACTTTCAACCTTTGGTTTTAAAGAAATTGTTTTATTTACTTAGCATAAAATCTCCAGATTCATCCATTTCCTTGCAAATGTCATAAAGTCAGTCTTCTTTATGGCTGATTCATAGATTATTGTGTACATAAACAACAGTTTTTTATCCTGTCATCATTGAATGGACCCATTCATTATTGAATGGTTGTTTTTATAGCTTAGCTACAGTGAATTGTGCTGCTATAAACATTAATGTGGTTGTGTCAATGTACTATGCTTATTTTATGTCCTTTGGACATATACAGTCCAAAAGTCAAAAAAAAAAAAAAAAAAACTGGGTAAAATTGTGGTTCCATTTCTTTAACAATATGCATACAGGTTATTATGTTTCACTTAGACCTTCATACAGCTGCAAAAATTGGATTTCATCTATACCTGAGATGAAAATAAAACATACAAAAATATTAGTAAGTCATAAAATGACTAGAATTTATTATCAAATCATCCACCCCAATGAAAAGTAAATTTTAAATAATGAAAGTATAGAAAGTCTTAAGAAAAAGAGCAAAATTAGAAACTATTAAAGATAAACATAACACAGAGTTACCAATACCAATATTGGTGCTTTTTTTTTTCTTAAATATTTATTATTTAATTTTCGGCAGACACAACATCTTTATTTGTATGTGGTGCTGAGGATCGAACCCAGGCCGCACGCATGGCAGGCGAGCACGCTACTGCTTGAGTCACATCCCCAGCCCAATATTGGTGCTTTTAAAGAGCAAATGAGTCAGGTCTAGTGATGGACAACTGTAGTTCCAGGGACTGAGGAGGATAAGAAAAAAGGAGCATAAATTCTAAGACAATATTATATTTGTTTTATATATATTGTATTGAGCAATGTAGTGAGGCACTTAGCAACTCAGCCCTACTCTGTCTCTAAATAAAATATAAAAAAATAAGGACTGAGGATGTGGCTTCATTGTTAAGCACCCCTGGGTTCAATCTTCAGTACAAATAAAAAGAAAAGCAGATACAATTAAAAAAGCACTAGCAAATTTGAAAATTCAACAAATAAAAATTATATCAATTATACAGTATATAATTGCAAATATATGCATATATAATGATTTCTCACTTTATGGAAATACACTCTGGAAAATTTATCCTAAGAATCTTCTTCAATTTTCCAATTTTCTGAGTGCAATGACAGAATCTAACTGGTATTAACTAGTACATGGCTAAGATATTTGCTAGATCCATGGTTGGACATAAAGTCTACTGCTGACCAAAATACCATGATGCCACATGATTGATGTTATGAAGTTAAATCAATCAGGGTAAACCTCATAGTAAAATAAATGGCGGAACTACAGAAAACAACAACAACAACAACAAAAAAAACTCTTAAAACATCCTAGGATATTGGGAAAACAGTGTGATAATAAAATGAAAAGTAAAAAATAAATATTAAAAAATTCTCTCTCAGGGGAAGGGAAGATGGCGGCGAAGGGAGTGCATCACCCCCGTGTACCACGTCACTGTGCGGGAGAATGATGAGTTAGAAAGGCTAAAACCTATCTTGTTAGGAATTTCCAGCAAAATTGGGGTGCTCCAAAACCTAGAGGAAGGATTTCCATTGCACGAGGATCAGCTACAGGGGCTCAAACACAAGCGATTTGTCCGCACGGAGGGTCATGTTGCTTATTCAGCAAATCACTCCGTGGCTAGAGTCTGCGGCACACGCTGGGAAACGATGAGATAGCAACACAAAGATACAGCGCTGTGGATTCTGCGGCCTCCTGCCAGCTGTGCAGTCACTGTGCTCAGTGCTGAATTCTGGGTTTGAGACGGGGAGGGAAGTGGTCCAATTTGGTTCTCCACACAGGTCAGAACACAGAGGAAGCCAGCGGACACCACCTTGGAGAACTGAAATCACCATCCCTGTTTTCAACTGATTGCAGCTCATTCAGCTACAGAACAGGTAATTTCAGGGTACCATTCGCCTGCGTCTCACAGACAAATGACTCAGGCTCAGTGCTAAAGAACCAGTGGAAACTGCTTCTTGGAAACTGCTCCTATCAGAACATACACTGAGCACGGAGCAGCTGAATCCCAGGTCCCAGAACTGCTCTGGCCCAGGGCTAAAGAACCCGCGGAAACTGCTTCTCGGTCCAGGTCCTGCTGAATACTTTGGAGGTAAATACCAACCGAGCCTTCATAGGCAGTGGCAACAGGATTGAGAAGGGGCTTGTGAGGGCCGATCAGGACCCACCCTTTGCTTTAGTCACCCGGCAAAGGGAACGAAATGCTGCCATTCACATGGGATACCAACATGGCAGAGATCTGATGTCATCAGAAAGCGGTGGAGGAGATAATTTCATCGATACCAGTGGCGACAGAAACAGTTGATCTCCTGGTAAAGAAAGTGAGTCACAAACACCCGAGTCTCTCTCATGTTGTCATCAAGCCAGAGGGGCAGAGCAGAGCTGCCGCCCATGGCTGGAACAGGCCCAGCGACCCGCCAGCATGGTAGTCACGTCACCCCAATTGGAGTAGGGGCCGAGCAGAGCCGCCGCCCGCGCCCAGAACAGGCCCAGCGACAAACCGGCATGCTAGACACATCACCCCAATTGGAGCAAGGGCGGAGCAGAGCCGGCACCCGCACCTGCAAAGTAGGTAGACCTGCTACTGACTGGCAGAATAGGCCCAGGGGTCTGCGGGGGTGGTAGACACATCAAACCAATTGGAGGAGGGGCAGAGCAGAGCCGCCGGCCGCACCTGCAAGGTAGGCAGACCTGCGACCGACTGGCAGAATAAGCCCAGCAGCCCGTCAGCGTGGTAGACAGATCACCCCAATTGGGGGAGGAGCACCGCCGCCGCCCGACCCTGCAAGGGAGACTTTTCAACTATACAAGAGCAATATAAATATATAGGGGGGAAATTTCAATAACACAACAGTTTCACCAAGCAGAAAGAAATGTGAGCAGTATGAAAAGACAAGGAAAAAAAGGACCACAAGCAATGTAAGTCAACTCAACTTTAGAAGTGGTAATAGCTGTAGCAGATGGAATGTCAGATAAAGAATTCAAGATATACATGCTTCAGATGATCTGGAGTCTCAAGGAAGACATTAGACAGCAAAATCAGACAATGAAAGATCACTTCGACAATGAATTACATAAACAAATGCAAGAAGCAAAAGATCAACTATACAGGGAGATAGAGGTTATAAAAAACAAACAAACAGAAATCCTAGAAATGCAGGAAGCAATAAATCAACTTAAAAACTCAATTGAGAATACTACCAGCAAAGTAGAACACTTAGAAGATAGAACATCAGACAATGAAGACAAAGTATTTCAACTTGAAAAGAACATAGACAGCTCAGCAAGACTGTTAAGAAACCATGAGCAGAACATCCAAGAAATATGGGATAACATAAAGAGACCAAACTTAAGAGTCATTGGGATACAGGAAGGTATAGAGGTCCAAACCAAAGGAATGAGCAATCTATTCAATGAAATAATACAAGAAAACTTCCCAGACTTGAAGAATGAGACAGAATCCCAAATCATAGAAGCCTACAGGACGCCAAATGTGCAAAATCATAAGAGATCCACATCTAGACACATTATAATGAAGATGCCCAACATACAGAATAAGGAGAGAATTTTAAAAGCTACAAGAGAAAGGAAGCAGATTACATTTAGGGGTAAACCAATCAGGAAAACAGCTGATCTTTCAACACAGACTCTAAAAGCTAGAAGATTCTGGAATAACATATTTCAAACACTGAAAGAAAATGGGTTCCAACCAAGAATTGTGTATCCAGCGAAATTAAGCTTCAGGATGGAAGATGAGATTAAAACCTTCCACGATAAACAAAAGTTTAAAGAATTTTCAGCTAGAAAACCACCTCTTCAAAACATCCTTGGCAAAACATTACAGGAAGAGGAAATGGAAAATAACAATGAAAACCAACAGTGGGAGATAGTACAGTAAAGGGGGGGAAAATAATCAAAGAGGAAAACAAATATGGCTAGAAGAACAACCAATATCTCAATAATAACCCTAAATGTTAATGGCTTAAACTCACCAATTAAGAGACACAGGCTAGTAGAATGGATCACAAAACAAGACCCAAGAATATGCTGCCTACAGGAGATGCATTTGATATTAAAAGACATGCATAGACTGAAGGTGAAAGGTTGGGAAAAATCATATCACTCATATGGACTTCAGAAACAAGCAGGAGTGTCCATACTCATATCAAATAAAATAGATTTTAAGGCAAAGTTAATCAAAAGGGATAAAGAGGGACACTACATACTGCTCAAGGGAACCATATACCAACAAGACATAACAATCATAAATATATATGCCCCAAACAATAGTGCAGCTCTGTTCATCAAACAAACTCTTCTCAAGTTCAAGAGTCCAATAGACCACCATACAATAATCATGGGAGACTTCAACACACCTCTCTCACCACTGGACAGATCTTCCAAACAAAAGATGAATAAGGAAACTATAGAACTCAATAACACAATTAATAACCTAGACTTAATTGACATATATAGAATATACCACCAAAATCAAGCAATTAAACTTTTTTCTCAGCACATGGATCCTTCTCAAAAATAGATCATATATTATGTCACAGGGCAACTCTTAGACAATATAAAGGAGTAGAGATAATACCATGCATCTTATCTGATCATAATGGAATGAAACTGAAAATCAATGATAAAAGAAGGAAGGAAAAATCATGCATCACTTGGAGAATGAACAATAGGCTACTGGATGATCAAAGGGTTACAGAAGACATCAAGGAGGAAATTAAAAAAATTCTTAGAGATAAATAAAAACACAGACACAACATATCGGAATCTATGGGACACACTGAAAGCAGTTCTAACAGGAAAATTCATTGCTTGGAGATCATTCCTTAAAAAAAAAAAAAAAAAAAAAAAAAAAAACAAATAAATGATCTCATACTTCATCTCAAAATCCTAGAAAAAGAAGAGCAAAACAACATCAAAAGAAGTAGAAGGCAAGAAATCATTAAAATCAGAGCTGAAATTAATGAAGTTGAAACAAAAGAAACAATTGAAAAAATTGATAAAACTGAAAGTTGGTTCTTTGAAAAAATAAATAAAATCGACAGACCCTTAGCCATGCTAACGAAGAGAAGAAGAGAGAGAACTCAAATTACTAGCATATGGGATGAAAAAGGCAATATCACAACAGACACTTCAGAAATACAGAAGATAATCAGAAATTATTTTGAATCCTTATACTCCAATAAATTAGAAGATAGTGAAGGCATCGATAAATTTCTTATGTCATATGATCTACCCAGATTGAGTCAGGAGGATATAGACAACCTAAACAGACCAATATCAATTGAGGAAATAGAAGAAACCATCCAAAGACTACCACCTAAGAAAAGCCCAGGACCGGATGGGTATACAGCAGAGGAACTAATACCAATACTTTTCAAGCTATTTCAGGAAATAGAAAAAGAGGGAGAACTTCCAAATTCATTCTACAAGGCCAACATCACCCTGATTCCTAAACCAGACAAAGACACTTCAAAGAAAGAAAACTACAGACCAATATCTCTAATGAACCTAGATGCAAAAATCCTCAATAAAATTCTGGCCACTCGGATACAAAAACATATCAAAAAAATTGTGCACCATGATCAAGTAGGATTCATCCCTGGGATGCAAGGCTGGTTCAATATATGGAAATCAATAAATGTTATTCACCACATCAATAGACTTAAAAATAAATACCATATGATCATCTCGATAGATGCGGAAAAAGCAATCGACAAAGTACAGCATCCCTTTATGTTCAAAACTCTAGAAAAACTAGGGATAACAGGAACATACCTCAATATTGTAAAAGCAATCTATGCTAAGCCTCAGGCTAGCATCATTCTGAATGGAGAAAAAAATGAAGGCATTCCCTCTAAAATCTGGAACAAGACAGGGATGCCCTCTCTCACCACTTCTGTTCAACATAGTTCTCGAAACACTGGCCAGAGCAATTAGACAGATGAAAGAAATTAAATGCATAAAAATAGTAAAAGAAGAACTTAAATTATCACTATTTGTAGGAGACATGATTCTATACCTAGCAGACCCAAAAGGGTCTACAAAGAAACTATCAGAGCTAATAAATGAATTCAGCAAAGTGGCAGGATATAAAATCAACATGCATAAATCAAAGGCATTTCTGTATATCAGCGACAAATCCTCTGAAATGGAAATGAGGACAACCACTCCATTCACAATATCCTCAAAAAAATAAAAATAAAATAAAATAAAATACTTGGGAATCAACCTAACAAAAGAGGTGAAAGACTTATGCAATGAAAACTATAGAACCCTAAAGAAATAGAAGAAGATCTTAGAAGATGGAAAAATATACCCTGTTCATGGATAGGCAGAACTAACATCATCAAAATGGTGATATTACCAAAAGTTCTCTATAGGTTTAATGCAATGCCAATCAAAATCCCAACGGCATTTCTTGTAGAAATAGATAAAGCAATCATGAAATTCATATGGAAAAATAAAAGACCCAGAATAGCAAAAACAATGCTATGCAGGAAGTGTGAATCATGTGGTATAGTGATACCAGCCTTCAAACTATACTACAGAGCAATATTAACAAAAACAGCATGGTACTGGTACCAAAACAGGCGGGTGGACCAATGGTACAGAATAGAGGACACAGAAACCAATCCACAAAACTACAACTCTCTTATATTTGATAAAGGGGCTAAAAGCATGCAATGGAGGAAGGATAGCATCTTCAACAAATGGTGCTGGGAAAACTGGAAATCCATATGCCACAAAATGAAACTGAATCCCTTTCTCTCACCAAGCAAAAAAGTTAACTCAAAATGGATCAAGGAGCTTAATATCAAATCAGAAACACGCCATCTGATAGAAGAAAAAGTTGGCTACGTTCTAAATACTGTGGGGTCGGGCTCCAAATTCCTCAATAGGACACCCATAGCACAAGAGTTATTAACAAGAATCAACAAATGGGACTTACTTAAACTAAAAAAAATTTTCTCAGCAAGAGAAACAATAAGAGAGGGAACAAATCTTTACTCCTCACACTTCAGATAGAGCCCTAATATCCAGAGTATACAAAGAACTCAAAAAATTAAATGATAAGAAAACAAATAACCCAATCAACAAATGGGCCAAGGACCTGAACAGACACTTCTCAGAGGAGAACATTCAATCAATCAACAAATACATGAAAAAATGCTCACCATCTCTAGCTGTCAGAGAAATGCAAATCAAAACCACCCTAAGATACCATCTCACTCCAGTAAGATTGGCAGCCATTATGAAGTCAAACAACAACAAGTGTTGGCGAGGATGCGGGGAAAAGGGTACACTTGTACATAGCTGGTGGGACTGCAAATTGGTGCACCCAATTTGGAAAGCAGTATGGAGATTTCTTGGAAACCTGGGAATGGAACCACCATTTGACCCAGCTATTCCCCTTCTCAGTCTATTCCCTAAAGACCTAAAAAGAGCATGCTACAGGGACACTGCTACATCGATGTTCATAGCAGCACAATTCACAATAGCAAGACTGTGGAACCAACCTAGATGCCCTTCAATAGACAAATGGATAAAAAAAATGTGGCATTTATACACAATGGAGTATTACTCTGCATTAAAAATGACAAAATCATAGAATTTGCAGGGAAATGGATGGCATTGGAGCAGATTTTGCTAAGTGAAGCTAGCCAATCCCTAAAAAAAATGCCAAATGTCTTCTTTGATATAAGGAAAGTGACTAAGAACAGAGTAGGGATGAAGAGCATGAGAAGAATATTAACATCAAACAGGGATGAGAGGTGGGAGGGAAAGGGAGAGAGAAGGAAAATTGCATCTAAATGGAAGGAGACCTTCAGGGTTATACAAAATTACATACAAGAGGAAGTGAGGGGAAAGGGAAAAAAATACAAGGGAGAGAAATGAATTACAGTAGAGGGGGTAGAGAGAGAGAAGAGGGGAGGGGTCGGGAGGGGAGGGGGTATAGTAGAGGATAGGAAAGGCAGCAGAATACAACAGACACTAGTATGGCAATATGTAAATCAATGGATGTGTAACTGATGTGAATCTGCAATCTGTATACGGGGTAAAAATGGGAGTTCATAACCCACTTGAATAAAAGTGTGAAATATGATATATCAAGAACTATGTAATGTTTCGAACAACCCACAATAAAAATTAAAAAAAAAAATTCTCTCTCTCTCTCTCTCTCTCTCTCTCTCTCTCTCTCTCCCCTCTCTCTCACTTTAAACAAAATAAAAATAAATGCTATTTTTCCCTTCACTCATAAAATATAACAACATATTTTGACACATTAAATGCTGAATATAAGTTATTAATGAATAATACTGAAATATATAAGAACGTACAGAGCTGAAAAATTTACATACAGGGCTGGGGGTGTGGCTCAAGCAGTAGCGCGCTCACCTGGCATGTGTGCGGCCTGGGTTCGATCCTCAGCACCACATACAAACAAAGATGTTGTGTCCGCTGAAAACTAAAAAATAAATATTAAAAAAACTCTCTCTCTCTTTAAAAAAAAAAAAAAGTTTACATACAAAAGATAGGGTGCATATGGTGGTGCACACCCGAAATATCTACAATTCTGGCGTCTAAGGCATGAAGTTCAAAATTTAAGGCCAACTGAAGAAACTGAGCAAACCGCATCTGGAAATAAAATTTAAAACAGAGCTGAGAATATACTCAGCATTAAGACACTTTGTTGAATCTCTAATATCACAAAATAAAAAAAAAATAGTTTTTTTTTTCAAAATCATACAATAATTCATAAACTTATGAATTACAAAATATTAATACAAAAAAAACTATTCATCAAATGATTACATTAAAAGGTGCAAAACTGACAAGGTAAAAAAAAAAAACTTATTTCCTCACATGTAATTAAATGCTTATAAGAAGAAGAAATAAAACAGATTGCAAAATAAAACCAGAATAAATTTTTGAAGAGCCATATTAAAAAGGATATATCTAAGTGTTCAATAATCAAAATCTCAAAAACTTTAGAAATTAGGTAACATTAAATAAAATCACATCATATAGATGAATTAAATAGTATTGATGAATATGTGGAATAAATGCATTCACAAAAGAAGAAAACAATAATTTAAGCTTTTATTACCCATTTGTAGAAACTGTTTTGTAATCAAATGTATATGATACACCCACACAAGAAACAGACACTAAAATTAAAGCAACTGTACATGAGAATACAGCCATATTCCTCCAGAGTTGAAACCAAGGGGCATGGTTAAAGAGGAAGAAATAATTATTAAATTTTGTAAAATTTAAATACTAGGAGTTAGAATTTTCATTGATGTATTATATCCAGTTTGACAAATCCTACAAAATACCATGCATGTTTTAAGCCGATGTAATATGAATGTTGCATTTCATATGTAAGTATATTTACAAAAGAAATATGCAGTATTTAAGAAAATAAAAATACAGAAAAGTACATAAAAGAGTCAAATATTTAACATATTCACAAAGGATAAAACTATTATAAAAATGATCATTTTTCCCAAGTTACACTTTAATAATAACTGGTCAAAATTTTACCATGCTTTATTTTTTGTTAAAGAAGAAATCAAAGCAAAATCTTCTAAAATTTTCCTGAAAAGTTAAATGTATATAAAATTAGGCAAGAACTCTCTCATATATAAGAGCAAATGTATTAGTGATCATTACCTGACACTAATGCATGTTATAATATTACAACAGTGTAGTAATTTTAAGATAAAGAAATCACAATAAAGAAAACTACATAGGTCAATTCATATGTATGCAAATATCTTTTTATTGTTAATGATTATAACTATATAAATCAAAACATATCAATAAAATATTTAATGTGAGTGAATGCTACAATCCAACCTCAAGGTAGATGTTGGAACAAGAGGCACAGATCACAAGAAGGGACTTGTGTGGAGAATGTCTGTGGACACTGGAATTATACACAAGCATCCACCAAACAGCAGATATAAAGAGAAATAATTTAAAAAATAAAATAAAAATAAAAGCAAAATATAAGCCTCCCTCCATTTATGGATACACCATATAAATATTTACTCCTGTTTTGAGTCCTTCTTAAAACTGTAAAGGAATTATAGGCATTGGAAAACTAAAAAGAAAAATATCTACCAAGAGATAAGTAGAATGCACTTGAGGATTTTCCTGATTTGAGTAGTATGCAAAATTACTGGAACAAAATGCCTAAATCCAGTGTTAATATAAATAAAGGAAGATTGATTTGGGTTTGAAACATATTATTTAACTCTAAGTTGCCTTTAGTTTAAATGATAATTTAACTGTACACAAAGAGGCAGGAATAAGATATACATGAGTATCAATTCCACGGGAGTGAAAATAAGTGGTTTTCTATGGCCATGCAAGATCCATGGGCTTTATTCCTTTAGACCAGACTGGAAGAGGTGTTAAATCTTAAGGGAATCCCTTAATCTCTTAGAGGGATTTGCCAACATTCTCTAAAAATGCAAATAGCTGTTGCTAACAGTTGAACTTTTATCTAGACAGTACCAAAAAAATTAACAGGGAAATACAGACCATCACTGAATGCCAAAGTGGCAGTTTAGCACTTCCTGAGCTCTCTCACCCAGCTCATTTAACTAATAACACCAGACCTAACCAATTCTTTCTGTAAGTAATTTGTCCTGATATTAATTTTTTCCATTCAATGGACTATATCTGAAACCTCAAAGCATTGAAAGCACTGGTAACTGTGCAGGTGCAAATCTCCCTAGATCAAAAAGAGTGGTTTCACATTGGTGTGCAAATATTCTAATGGGCTAAAATCTCAAATACTAGTGAAGAAAAATGATTACATCACAGATACCTCTTTATTTCTAAAATAGGTGTACATCAATTTTTTTTTTTCCAGTTAGCATAAGGCACCCTGGAATCTAAAACGGTTGGATCAGAATTTTAGTGCACCATCCAACTATAAGATCTTCTGCATGAGTACAGCTGTTAGAATGGCTACTCTGAAAAAGTGGAAGAATAAGTAGACTCCAATTATATAAATATGGAAGAAAGAAACACAATGCTAGACTATAAAATTAGTGAAGACATTTTAAAAAATGGAAGTTGAGAGTTCTCTCAGTTACTTCTTTGAGAAACTAAATGCTCTACATTTATACTCCTCTTGAACAAGGAAAGCCACAAGTACTGGTCTGGACTTACGAGGGGCATTAGATTTGCCAGCTGTGGGATCCTCATATTACATAGTTCTAAAACACAGTTCCAGGAAAATACCAGAGTAGGGAATGAGAATGCTCTCATATACATTCCACAAAAGGAAATCTGAGCATAAAGACACTCTGGTTGTCTGCCCTTGGAGACACGAAGGAAGTATAGAAACATGATTTTTCCAAGATCAAGTGATTCTTCTATAATTTTCAATCATATAAAATGCTCAAAAACAATAACAACAAAAAATTTTGTTTTTGATTTTTTTCTGTTACTGGGGATATGAAATAGGAGCATGTTAACTCTGGGCTACATACCGACCATGTTTTAAAATTTTGAGAAAGATTTTTCTAATTGTCTAATTGGTCTACCTAAGTTTCTGATGTTTACCTTGAAATTGCAATCTAACTGACTTAGCCACTTGAGTCTCTGGAATTAATATGCATGTATAACTGCACCAAGAGAGAAAAGAATACTTTAAAAGTCTCATTCAGTTTTTGGTATAACAATTGAAAATACCATGTTCATTTGAAATATAATGTGGGTAAATTAACTGATAATACTGCAAAAAAGTAACTGATAATACTGGGATAAGGGGAAGTTGTCATTGAACAGGAAACTAAAATTTTATATATAAATACCACTCACAATACTGATGCACAAATTTAAAATCACACTCAGCAACTGTTTGAACATTATAAAATAAAAATAAAAAAGTTTGAAGATTAAAAAATAAAAATAAAAATAGAAAAGTGGTACAGTACCTCTGGCTCAATCCACAACACCACAATCTCCAAAAAGAAGGATAATTAATTTAGGAGGAAAGAAAAACTGAGATACCTAGAGAGTATCTCACCCCTCTCCTGGAGGAAAAAAATACATGGAGTTGTGATTGTGATGATCTCCCCACTCCAGAATCCACAACACAATCTAAGAAGATTTGGAAATGTTGCCACAAATGTTCTCACATAGAATTTAAGGTAAGTGCTGAAGATATTCTATAGGATACTATAGGACTTCCAGGGTCTACTGTTAATATATGGTCCAGTTGACTGGCCAGTGGAGATTCATGGCTGACCTTTCTCAGAAGAAGACACAGGACTGCATAAACCAAAGATTACACCAAGGATTCTAGCCAACCATTGCCAGTTCCCACCATAGTCAGTTCAGCCAGTTTCAACCAGACTCACCAGCCAGTCTCAGGATTTCACTACACACTCATCATTTACTGTATTTTTAGGAACCAAGTGTCTCCTCTATAAATCAATAAGTACCTATACAGGAGAAAAAATCATGTTCACTGAACATAAGTGAGGTAGCCTAGAAATGGATACCCACACTGGCAGACTACACACCAGATGGTCAAAACTTGCTTCTCTTTACTGAATATGTGTAGATTGGACAATGCTTATATAAGGGCTCCTGATTGGACACAACTTATGTCTTCATATGCTCAATCTGAGCATAGTGAGTTTTTTGAGTTACAGGAGATAACCTCAAATCCAGAAATAAATGATGTCACAATTGTAGGGTCTTGTCTGTACATTTATTTTTTTTTTCTTTTGAGGCTCTGGGAATTGAAATCCAGATCCTCAGGCTGCAGCAAATTTAAGGCAGGTATCTTTGGAAAAATAAAATCCAGCCAAACCAGAAAAGCATTTGCATTTAACCTTGAATATGAGGTCTTTTGAATTTATAAATTATATATGTAAATATATTATTTATGGATGGAAATAATTCACTGACAATCCTGTAAAATTTCAGTTAACTTCTCTTGTATGGAAACAGATTGAACTTTAAAATTATATTAGGTGAAAAAATAATTATTTTTTAGAAATCATATAAAAATAATAAAAATTGAGTTTTATAGTATAACCCAAAATTTCCACTATGTGAAAATTACCATTATGTGACTAAAATATTACTAATCAAGTATAGATATTTTTGAAACAGCACCCTCAAAACTATGTCAAGACTCCAGAAAATCTCAGTTCACAGAACTATATTTGAGAGTTATGCTTGTCCTGAGTTCAGGAAGATGAAGGACATGATCACTTATTTTTATGCTACAGGTGAAAGACATATTTTTACCAATATTTCTCCTGAGATATAAAAATCTAGAGAGAAACTGCCCTCAGTGAGGGCAGGGAGATTTAACCAGAAAGTGTATGGTGTGTGTGTTTGTGTGTGTGTGTGTGTGTGTGTGTGTGTGTGTGTATATTTTTCCCCAAATCCAAAGATTTGAGTCTATTATTTAAATTGATTAATGGTATATTCCTTATTTCATGACATGGCCTTAGATCCAATGGCCTGTCTATAACATTTTCTTTTTCTTCCTAGGATGAAAGCCCCTTAAGAAAGTGGGCTTGAAATTAAGGTGAATTGTGTTACTATCATGATGTCATACTCCTGTAATCCCAGGTAAGGGATTTAAAATTTTGCATCTTTAAGAATATTATTAAAGCACAAGAAATATAAGCAAGGTCACTATATGGGATGTATTCAAACTGAAAATATTCTTCTCAGCAAAAAAAAAAAAAAAAAAAAAAAAAAAAACAATCAGTGAGGTGAAAAGTGATACCAGAGAATAGGAGCAAATTTTTACCACATGCACATCAGATAGAAACCTAATTTCCAGGATAAAAAGAACTTAAAAAACTTAATACCAAAAAACCCCCAAATTTTCCAATCATTAAATAAAATGGGCTAAGGAACTAAAGAGACACACTTGTTAGAAGATAAACAATCAATCAATAAATAAAATAATGTTCAACATCTCTAGCAATTAAAGAACTGAAAATCAAAACTACTCCAAAATTTAATCTTACTCCAATCAGAATGGCAGTTATTAAAAATACAAGCAAAAATATATGTTGGTGAGGATGTGGTGAAAAGGCCCACTGTTACACTGTTGGTAGGACTCTAAATTGGTGACACCAATCTGGAAAAGAATAAGGAGATTCCTTAGAAAACTTGGAAAGAAACCAAAATTGACCCAGCTATCCCACTCCTCAGTTTAGACTAACAAGAGCTAAAAGCAGCAGAATACAGAGGCATATCCATATTGATGTTCATAGCAAAACAATTCACAATAGGTAAACTATAGAATCAATCTATATGCTCTTCAATAGATGAATGGATAAAGAAAATATCCATATACACAGTGTAATATTACTGAGCATTAAAAGAGAATAAAATTATGGAATTGGGAAGTAAATGGATGGAGTTTGGAGAATACCATGTTAAGGCAAGTAAGCCAATCTACCTAAACCAAAGACCTAATGTTTTCTCTGCTAAGTGGATGGTGATCCACAATGAGGAAAGTGAGAGGTAGCATGAAAGAAATGAAGAAACTTTGAATAAGACAAAGGGGAGAAAGGTGATGGGAGATGGTATAGAGGTAGGCAAGATGGTGGAATGAGATGAAAATCTTGTTGTACACAAAGTAGAGTTACATGGGTTTTGTAACTATACTTTCTGTACAACAAGAGAAATAAAATTTTGTGCTCCATTTTTGTACTATGAACTGAAATGCATTCTGCTCTATTAGCAAGTTGAACAAATTAATAAATTAATTGATTTTTTTTAAATTTAGGAAAGAGACTTGCCTTTCCCTAGATCTATATAAACACAAACACACACACACACACACACACACACACACACACACACACACATTCTATATATAACATGAACACATTTAATGTATATAATTTATGAACTTTTTTTCATATTTTTATTGATTTTTTTAAATAAATGACAACAGAAGAATTACAATTCTAATTCCATGTATAGAACACAATTTTTCATGTCTCTGGTTGTATGTAAAGTATGGTGATACAAATTTGTGTCTTTGTACATGTACTTTTGATGATGGTCTCTATCACATTGCACCATTCTTGCTAATCCTCTGTCCACTTTCTTTTCCTCCCACCCCTCTTCTTTATCGAGAATCCATCTATTTATCTCATGCTCCCCCTCCCTATTCCATTATGAGTCAGCCTCCTTATATCAGAGAAAACATTTGGCCTTTTTTTTGGAAGTGGCTAACATCACTTAGCATTATCTTCTCCAATGCTATCCATTTACCTGCAAATGCCAGATATGATTATATACCTAGAAGACTCAAAAGCTCTACCAGAAAACTTCTAGAACTAATAAAAAATTTTAGCAAAGTAGCAGGATATAAAATCAACACCCATAAATGAAAGACATTTGTATATATCAGTGAAAAATCTTCTGAGAAAAAATAAAGATAACTACCCCATTTACAATAACTGCAAAAAAAAAGATACTTGGGAATCAACTTAATGAAAGAGGTGAAGGATCAATCAAGGAAAATTACAGAACCCTAAAGAAAAAAATCAAGGGGGTGGGGATGTGGCTCAAGCGGTAGCATGCTCACCTGGCATGTGTGAGGCCCAGGTTCAATCCTCAGCAACACATACAAACAAAGATGTTATGTCTGCCAAGAACTGGAAAATAAATATTAAAAAAAAATTCTCTCAAAAAAAAAGAAAGTTATAAAAAAAAAGAAAAAAATCAAATAAAAGATCTTAGAAGATGGAAAGATCTACTTTGCTGATGAATAGGCACAATTATTATTATCAAAATGGCCATGCTACCAAAAGCACTATACAGATTTACTGAAATTCTGATCAAAATCCCAATGGCATTTCTCATACAAATAGAAAAAAAAAAAAAAACAACCATGAAATTTATCTGGAAAAACAAGAGACCAAGAATAACTAAAGGAATCCTTAGCAGGAAGAGTGAAGCAAGGGGCATCACTATACCAGACCTTAAACTATACTACAGAGCAATGGTAACAAAAACAGCATTGCATTTGCAATTAAAAAAAAAAAAAAACAGAATGCAGAAGAATGGTACAGAATAGAGGTCACAGAGACTAACACATAAAATTACAATTATCATATATTAGACAAAGATGCCAAAAACATGCACTGGATAAAAGGTAGCCTATTCAACAAACCACTATCTCTCACCATGCACAAAACTCAACTCCAAGTGTATCAAAAACATAGGAATTAAACCAAAGACTCTGTGTCTAATAGAATAAATCACAGGTTCTAATCTTCATCATGTGGAATTAGGCCCCAATTTCCTTAATGAGACACCTATAGCACAAGAATTAAAACAAATAATCAATAAATGGGATGGAATCAAACTGAAAAGTTTATTCTCAGCAAAAGAAGCAATATGTGAGGTGAAGAGAGAGCCTACATCCTAAAATGAAATTTTTACCCCTCACACATCAAATAGAGCACTAATCTCTAAGGTACATGAAGAACTCAAAAAGGTAAGAAAAAAAATAATGATAATAATAATAATAATAATAATAATAATAACCCAATCGAGAAATGGGCCAAGGATCTGAGCAGAGAGTTCTCTGAAGAGACTATACAATCAATCAAATTATATATATATGATTGGTTATGGTGCTCCCTTCTCAGGACCAAGCACAGTTCTGGTTCAGTTTCTAAGGAAGTGAGACACGAGCAAGAAGTATTCTCAACTCTCCTTTATAAATTATCAAATACAATTTTCTATGTCATTTTCTAAACATAGCTGGACTTGGGAAATATAGACTTGGAGCAAAGAACATTTTTATTAGAAACACAGTGTAAAAGAAAGAAAAAAAAAACATAATTATTTGCACCACATTAAACCACAAGAGAAATGGAACCTGGAATTTAGAAAAGAAAGATTTAAACATTTATACTTGGGAATGTGGATGACATAGATGCCTAAAGTGAAAAAGTTATTACAAGCATTTGAAAGAAAATTTAAGTGAGTGGCAGATAATTGTTAACCAATTAGTATCTGCATAGTGTCTTCCAGGGGTTTTGTCAGCTGTGCACTACAGAACATATAGGTATTTATAGCCTCCAGGAAGAGCATTATTCATCTGTGCCCTCTAAAATTATTCCCATCATATGGATGAAAAAACATGGGTATCTAGATATTAATTGGCAATTCAGCAGCCCACAGAAAACTACCCAGAGAAAGAGCTCTATGAAATTTCTTCAAAGACCATAAATGTATTATTAGCTCCTAACACAGGGATGTCAGTCTGAGGAAATATTATTTTCTCTCCATTTTGAAGAGAGTGCATTGAGAATAGATTTTAGGGGAAACACAACTACTTTTTTTTTTTCTTTCATGTTAAGATACTCTTCAAAAACAGAGCTCTCAAGCTCCTTGATCCATTTTGAATTAACTTTTGTACATGGTGAGAGAAAGGGATTCAGTTTCATTTTGTTGCATATGGATTTCCAGTTTTCCCAGCACCATTTGTTGAAGATGCTATCCTTCCTCCATTGCATGCTTTTAGCCCCTTTATCAAATCAGAGACACGGCATCTGATAGAAGAAAAAGTTGGCTACGATCTACATACTGTGGGGTCGGGCTCCAAATTCCTCAATAGGACATCCATAGCACAAAAGTTAATAACTAGAATCAACAAATGGGACTTACTCAAACTAAAAAGTTTTTTTTTCAGCAAAAGAAACAATAAGAGAGGTAAATAGGGAGCCTACATCCTGGGAACAAATCTTTACTCCTCACACTTCAGATAGAGCCCTAATATCCAGAGTATACAATGAACTCAAAAAAAATTAGACAATAAGATAACAAATAACCCACAGACACTTCTCAGAGGAGGACATACAATCAATCAACAAGTACATGAAAAAATGCTCACCATCTCTAGCAGTCAGAGAAATGCAAATCAAAACCACCCTAAGATACCATCTCACTCCAGTAAGATTGGCAGCCATTATGAAGTCAAACAACAACAAGTGTTGGCGAGGATGCGGGGAAAAGGGTACACTTGTACATAGCTGGTGGGACTGCAAATTGGTGCAGCCAATTTGGAAAGCAGTATGGAGATTTCTTGGAAACCTGGGAATGGAACCACCATTTGACCCAGCTATTCCCCTTCTCGGTCTATTCCCTAAAGACCTAAAAAGAGCATGCTACAGGGACACTGCTACATCGATGTTCATAGCAGCACAGTTCACAATAGCAAGACTGTGGAACCAACCTAGATGCCCTTCAATAGACAAATGGATAAAAAAAAATGTGGCATTTATACACAATGGAGTATTACTCTGCATTAAAAAATGACAAAATCATAGAATTTGCAGGGAAATGGATGGCATTAGAGTAGACTATGCTAAGTGAAGCTAGCCAATCCCTAAAAAACAAATGCCAAATGTCTTCTTTGATATAAGGAGAGTAACTAAGAACAGAGTAGGGACGAAGAGCATGAGAAGAATATTAACATTAAACAGGGATGAGAGGTGGGAGGGAAAGGGAGAGAGAAGGGAAATTTCATGGAAATGGAAGGAGACCCTCAGGGTGATACAAAATTTCATACAAGAGGAAGTGAGGGGAAAGGGGAAAATAATACAAGGGGGAGAAATGAATGACAGTAGAGGGGGTAGAGAGAGAAGAGGGGAGGGGAGGGGAGGGGGGATTGTAGAGGATAGGAAAGGCAGCAGAATACAACAGACACTAGTATGGCAATATGTAAATCAATGGATGTGTAACTGATGTGATTCTTCAATTTGTATATGGGGTAAAAATGGGAGTTCATAACCCACTTGAATCAAATTGTGAAATATGATACATCAAGAACTATGTAATGTTTTGAACAACCAACAATAAAAAAAAAAAAAATGATTGGGTTGCCAAAGCCTTAAAAAAAATAAAAACAGCTTTCAAGAAGATTTCTTAGAAGGGTAAATGCCTGGAGATTACAAAAAAAAAAAAAAAAAAAAAGAAAAAAAACTAAAACCACATCAGTGGCCCTGAGTGACTCAGTAAGTTAATAAATCTAAAGGTTATTAGAAACTGAAAAGAAAGTAACTATTTCTAAAAATAAATATGTTCATTAATTGCTATCTCCACAACATATCATTAAGTAAACAACAAATTGTGTATGAAAATTTTTAGGATTTCCCAAATTTCATTCCATATGATTTTATATTAAACTGCAAAATCCAGATAATAGAATTCATGATTCACTACCAAAACTATTCCAGAAGAAAATTCTTTAAGGAGTGGATATTTAGTAAAGCTGTCATTTAACAATTTAATTACCATATGATTTTAGGAAATTTACTCATTTTCCTGCAGCCATAGCGTAGAGATATTTCTTATTTATTTTTCCTGTAATAATTTCCAAAGATAAGCCCTAGAACCCAATTTAAATAACCTACACTTACAATCACACAATAAACCTATAATAAATGATGAGGGAGAAAAAGGCAATTTTTTAAAATAATTTAAACTTTTTTTCTTTTTCTTGATATCAAACTTTAGCTGCATTTTTTAATCCATTTTCTCATCTTTTAATCCAAAAAAATATAAAGGCCAGAAGTTTGAACTGCAAATTTATACATGAGATATGTTTATTAACTATAAAAATTCAAAATCTTTAGAAATTAAAGAAATGTAAAATAAAAACCCATCATGGGAAAAATTAAGTAATACTGATGAACATTTAAAACAAATGAATAATCTTTAACTCAAAAGAAGTTTAAATTCATACCTATTTGTGGAAACTATTTTGCTATTGAATATACATGATACTCCCCATCACAGAGAGTTACTGAAAGTAGAGCATATGTGACCATGATAACATATAAGTATGCAATAGTACTCTTCCAAACACTTGAAGCTGAAGGGCATTGCTCAATACAATACACATATTGGAAGAGATAAATAATAATTTGAAGGAAAAATGGTCACTAGGGCCAGTCACATTTCATAATATATCCAGTCTAAAACACAGCATATAAATTTTACATAGGTGCCTTATGCAAGTGGTATTTCACATGTGTACATTTTTAGAAACAAAATATGTAGAACTTATGAGAAAATAAAAATCACGAAAAGCACATAAAAGACTAAATTATATATCTCATGTACAGATAATAAAATTCATCATTATAAAGGTGATAATTTTCCTTCAAATTTACCCACAACATATCTCACCAAAATTTCTACGTACAAACAAGAATATATCACAGTGAAGTCTACTTTTATGTGTATTCTATAAAGCAATAATTTTAAAAAACTACAAATAAATATATGATAGAAGAAAGTAGGAGAATAGGGAAAGGGGAACTACTGGATACTGAAAGGGAGCAAATTATAGTCCATGTTTTATGGTTATGTTAAAATAAACCTGACTATTAAATATAACAATAATGCAATAATAAAAAAAAAATCAACAAGCTTTACTTTAAATGAAGTAAGAAACCAAAGCATAAATTTTTAAAATTCATCTACAAAGTTATATGTAACTTTAGCCAAAAATCTTTTCAATTATAAGAGCAAAAAAAGAACTTATCATGACCTACTATTCATATATATTATGAAATTATAATATTAAAATAATCATCAAAGAATCACAATATAAATGAGATCCCCATATGAATAAATATTTATGTAAAAACAGTATGCTTTATTGCAATAGCAAAGTCTAGATAAATCAAACCACATCAAAAATAATCTCAGCAACTTAGATAGGACCTTTCTCAAAATAAATTTTAACCTACTGTTAGGGCTGTTTACTGGTGAAGAATGCATGCTTCCCCAATGCTGAAATATAAATCCAGAGAAGCATTGTGAGGCAAGTTTAGAGTGGAAAGTAGAAGCTTTATTAAATGACAGCAGAAAAGACTTCTCCCCATAGGAAAAAGAGGACCCAAGAGGTAGAATTCATGAAAGGGATTTTTTTTTTATTTTTATTTTTAGCTAAGGTCTTCCTTCAGCTATTCTGTATTCCTGTCACATTGCTGTCCTTTGTTCTGTTATCTTGCAGTGATGGAATATAGGTGGGAAGGCCCAAAGTGTGGAGGACAGGTGGGCTGAAGGAGTAATCTGGGCAGGAAGGGCTTTTGGATTAGCATATCCATGTTTACTGTGAGCTGCTTCATTAAAATTTCTTTGGGATGGGATCAGGGCCTTGGGGACATTTTCAATTCCCTTTTTCCTGGACTCCATTCTCAATATGGTGTTCATTCTTGATTTTACTGGATATTAGACCCAATTTACCTAACTACACTAACAACCTGTCTGTAAATTTGACTTCACTACCAAGGATATGGCTAAGTATACAGTATCCCTCAGTTCACCTAACTTTAACAAAATAATAATAATGAAGAAAGTAAAAATAAAAGAATGTCAAAATGAAAATTAGCTAGATCAAGAGGAAATTAGGTACCCCAAAATGACAGCTCCTCTCTTGAAGGAAAATGGCCCTTGTAGATTTTATTTTCATAATTATTTCATCTGTCAATCTTCAGAATCTGAGCTGCAGGAACACACCTGCCACATAGTATTTTATGCAGATGCTGAGGATGACCTTTGAGCATAAGGAAGACAGCAAAGAGTCTCTGCCACTGACATGTACCCCACCTGGTTGGCCAGTAGGACTGAGGACATAGCAACCCGGTGGAGGACTTAAGCCTGCACACTCCAGAGACTGCCTAGAGTACCAATCTGCTAGCTCCTGTTTTCAACACAGCCAGTCTTGTGGTTCCAATAGTCTTCCTCCCACAGCCCCCCTTGCTAGGCCAATGCACACGCACCATTGCCTGGTTCTCAGGAGTAGGGCTACTTGGGATCCTCAGTTCCTGCACAGCAGAATAACCTGTGACTCTGAAGTGTGAGACTACAAATGGCAAAAATGGAGGACTCAGGAGATAAGAAGTGAAAGCCCACCCACTTCCTCCCTGATAACACACAGGATTGGACTGTTCCCACAAAATGATCTTGATTGGAAGGGGCTTCAGATCATGAACATTGAATCTGACAGACGTGAGCCCTGTTTTTGAGTGACAGGACAGGGAATATTATCCAATCCAGGCATGAATAAGGGCTAGAATTTCAAGTCGTTGAGTGCTGCTTTTTTTTTTTTTTTTTTAATCTGAGAAATGTACCCCAGAGTCTCAGGCTGCTGTTATTTTAAGGCAAGTTTTTTTTTTTTTTTTTTTTTTTTTTTTTACATAAGTGGGAACTAACCCAACCAACAGAACATTTTCATTTAAACTTACATATAAGGTCATTTGAATTTATGGATTATATATGCTTGTATATTATTCAGGAATTAATATAAAATAATGACAATAACTATCAAATTTTATTTAATTTTTTTATCTCTGTTCTTTTTAGGTGACAGATTAAACTTTGAACTGGGAAGAAACCCCCTAAATTAAAAATGCCCAATAAAAACAACACAAAGGGGCTGGGATTGTGACTCACCATTAGAGTGCTAACCTCCCATGTGCAAGACCCTGGGTTCAAACCTCAGTACCACATAAAAATAAATAAGTGAAAAAAAGGCATTGTGTCCAGATAGAGATAAAAATTACACTAAAAAAATAAGTTACAAGGTGAGAAACCAGCCTCTACCTCAGAGCAAAGACTGTCCAAGGAAAGGGGCATGACCCTTGTCCTTGGAAAGACACATAGAGCACTCCTAGGCACATACCCATCCTGATGAGTTGTTTATCTACAAATAATAGGAGAGATTTGCTGTGTGCCTGGTGTCCCTGACTCAGTCAGGCTAGGTGGGGACCCATAGCAACTTCCTAGCAGCCACCAATCAGCATGAGACAGGGAAAATACCTGGGATGCCAGATGACCCTTCCAATAGTTTATGGTGGTTGAACATATTGGGAAACCATATAGTTCAGCACATACTCCACTTGTGGCCTAAGTCAATCAGTTCAAATGAATCCCCATCTTGTAGTAACCAATCACCCTTATCCAACTTGTTCCCACCTGTGAATGTACTAATCATGTTTTAGAATTGTTTATGATTTTCCCAAGGTTTGTGATGATTTGCTAAGAGATGCTATGGAGTATGTGAGGTACCTGTCTTCCCCAAAGAGTACATAAAACTGCTGCAAACCCTGGGCTCAGGGCCTCTAAGCCACCAGTTGCTGTTTGTGTGGAGGACTGAGCTAGCTCTCAATAAACACCTCTTTGCTGCTTACATTGATCTTGGTCTCTGATGGTCTTTTGGGGGTCCTGCATTTGAGCATAATAGTCTCTCCTGAAACCCATGGGAAAAGAAGACAGCACTCTAGTTCTCTAGGACTGAAGTTTTATAGCACAAAAAGTTGCAAAATTGGGGAGTCTTGAGAACTTAGACGAATAACAGGATTTTGACAAGCTTAATACAAAGGCAGGTAGTAGGTTAATCGTCTAAATGGTTCAGTACTTAGGGAGTAAGTTTAGATTACAACATCAGAATTTATAATGCACAATTAAAGTTTCAGAGTGAGTTGTTATTTGGTCAGAGAAAGCCAGAATTTATGAATCATCACTAAATTTTCAGGGAGAGTTGTTATCTCATCAGGGAACACCAGACATGGGTGAGTTCAAGGCATTGGCAGGCATTTCAAGCAAGTTTACAAATCACAGTAATTTATAATGAAGCAGAAATTAACTTTTCATTCCTCTGTGATGAGATGGCTCCCAATCTTAAAAGGAAATTAGGCTGGATTTTTCACTTGCTATAGCCATAGCTTTTAAAGTATATGTTTCATACTTTAACAAGTATGGAGCATTAAATTATTAATATTAATTACTACTAATTTTTAAAGACCAAGTAAAATAGGAACTAAGATAGTTACTATTATTTTTTTTTTAATTTTGATTAATATATTGATAATGTCAACACAGAAAATTTTGACAATGATAAAAAGACATTTAATATAAGGACTTCAATATTATAAGTCCTTCATGTTCAGTGGGTTAGTCCTTCAATGATTTTTTTTTTTTTTTTCATTTTTTTAGGTCATTTTGAATTACACTTCTGCAAGTGTTTGTTAAGTATACAGACTGAAGATTTTGTATTTTGTAAAGTAGAAAAATGGCAGATTTGAGCTCTTGTCAGGATTTTAAAACTTATAAGCCATGTGAGGCATCTTAGCACTTTTGTTTTTCATATTTGCACACAGTCGAATTCTAGAGAGGAATGAGTTGGAGATATAGCCTACTGTCCTGAGCAAAAGAGAAATTGCCTTAGACTATTTCTAAAGCTTTTAACTTTTCTAACTTTTCAGAATTTTTGGTAATTTGAAAAAAAATTGTTTATTTTAAGAAGTGAATTGTTGAAATTAATTATTTATCTTTCCTGCATTATTTTTTCACTTTCATTGATTTTTTTAGAAGAACAGAACAGAATTCCAAAAGTGTTCCATGTAAATTTAAAGGTATGTTTCTATTGATCAAGATAGAAAGCAGAAGCAAAGCATCATCTAGTTTGATGGTTCTGCCTCAAACTAAATAGTTACTTATTTATTTCTGCCATTATTTACTAGGTTCCTGAGGTTGCAGAAATCACCAACCAACAAAGAGAAAAGACTTTTTAGATTTTTTCTCACAACCAATTCAAGTAAAATACACTAGTATCACTGTAGTTTCAGACCAAAGTGTGTTTCTAAATAATAAAAATAATATGTATATATAAATATATAATTAAATATAAAATAAAATATAATATTAGATAGATATTTTTTCCTGGATAATCATCTTGTACATGTTTCCCTTTAGACACAGTTCTGGGAACAAAATGTCACAAATAAGACATGGATCCTACATTGCTACACAGAGGAATTAAGGCACATACTAAGAGCTTGGTATAAAACTTGGCATAGAGATATAAATAACAAGAGAAAACCATAGAAAATTATACAAAAAGGCTAAGCAGCAAATTCATAGTCTTTAAGTACATGAAGAGACAAGTTATCATAGCATATTTTATAATTCAGTTGCTGCTAATATAGAGATAGAGATATTTATTAAGAGATGGTTTTATGCAGATTTTTTGTTTAAAAAGGGAAAGATCAAATAATGTAGGTGATTTAAACATGAGGAATAATATTTTTCTGCATTCAGTACCTTTTTTGCAGATATATGAATTATAATTAATTCCAACCAGTAAAGTGCAGAAATAGTATAAACATTATTCACTATGAGTAAAACTACTTAAAAGAGAACCAAAACTTCCATTCCTGTCCAATGTTTATTCCTGACCAAAAAAAAAAAAAAAAAAAAATGCTTCCTTTGAACCATTTCTATAGATACGATTTTTTTTCTGTAATAAATATTTTGGTAATTTTTTTGAATATTACTTAATATATTTATGCTTCACATTTTCTCTTTTGTCCTACTTTACTACCTATATTCTGAAAGAAAAAAAAAATTCTAACTCCTAAACTCCCTTATATTTGAGCTATCTTTTAATTTTTAAGCTTATATCATTTCTATAATGAATAATGTGCTTTCAGTAAAGAATGACTCTTATGCACCTGGCTCATTTACAAGAGTTTTGTGGTGTTCTTTGGTTTTATTTACAGTGAAGTTAAAAAAAGGTTAATGTTGAACCAAAACACAAAGAAAAGACCAGCAACTCCAATTTTAAATCAATTTAAACAAGATTGTATTATGTACACAAAATCTCTCCAGGACTGTCTCTTAAAAAAACCCATGCTAGAGATCATCCCCCTGATCTTCAGGAAAAAGTTTTTACAGCACAAAAAGCTATAAAGGAGGTGGGTGTCTAGAGTACTTACAGCTAACAAGATTTTGACAAGCATAACACAAAGGCAGATAGCAGGTTAAGGATCTACATGGCTAACATTTCAAGGAAGAAAATAAATTCAGCTCCAAACATTAGAATTTATGAACTGCCACTGAGATTTAGAATTGTTATTTGGTCAGTGGGAGCCAGGATTTATGAGGCACCAGTAAGGTTTTAGAGAGTGTGGTTATCTGGCAAGAGATAGCCAGGTATAGGTGAATTCAAAACACAGTTAGAAATTCCAAGCAAGTTTAAAACATCAAAATATTGTCAGGCCAAAGAGAAATTTTAGTTTTCTTACAGAAAACAGAAATAAACATTTTACCTCTAAAAGCTCTAAGAGAGGATTTTATTTTTTTGTATTTTCTCACATCTAATGGCTTCTGACATTCCTGTGTTTGTAACCATAAATGCTTCTCTTCTGTTTATGGGGCTTCCAAACAAAAATATAGATAAGCCCTTCTCATAGGGAAGATTTCTCTAACATAGCAAGCAACTACCCTTTAACCCCACAGGGTCTGACAACCATATTATAGGATATGAAAGACCATCCAATATGCTTGTTCTTCCAATCATTGTTTGCAAAGATTGACAAAAGTCAATTCATTGCACAGAATGAGTGAGGTGGGTCTCTGCTCTGCGTTCTAGAACAGGTGGTAAAAGAGCCCCCAAAGTGAGTTTAGGACAGGGCTTTACATGACATAGCTGACAAAATCCTAAAAACAAAAGAAAACATAAATTTAGAGAACCATACTCATATAATCTCATTTGGCAGAATCAAATTCATAAGAAGAACAGAGGACAGAGGTATATCTAAAGGGATTTAACTGTATTTTCTTTTTCTAAATTGCTATTAATGTCTCCCACAATTATAGAGTTCTGGATCTCTTCAGTTACTACTTTATCATTACCTTCAACCTACAATGCATGAGGCACACTGAATTTACCCTCATACTCATGTACTTATCACTTATTTTTTATAGAAATGCATATGTATATTAATATATTTTTCCCACATTTCCAAGATACTACCCTGAAAATTTCTGTGATAGCAGTTCCCTGAAATGCATTTTCATTATCTCATGTCAGCTCATCTAAGTATTCGACATCATGTGTTGGAAAAGATGAGACAACTCTAAGGCCCTTCTTATTTGACTATTTATAAACTATAATTAAAGGTCAACCTCATTACTTCCAGAGAACTTAAGTCTCATTCACCTTTCTCATTCGTAGTGCTTTATTTTTTTAAGTAGGTAGCAGAAATTTTACTTTGAAGAAGAGTAAATGATTTAAAGCCATTCAGGGTAATTTAGAGGATCCCAAAAATCTATTGTTGTGGTTTTTACACTACCTTATCACTGAAAGATCTGGATTACACTCCAGGTTGGACACTGATACTATGCTTCCATGCGAAATAGTTTCTTGGTTGTGAATATTGTTCTTTCCCTTGCCCCTATAGTCTTGGAAATGTGTGTATTGTGTGAACTTTAAAATAATTATTTTCAACTCACTTAGCATGGACCCATTTGATAATAGGAGATATCCATATTCTTAAAAAAAGAGAAGACCCTTCACCATTCCCTAAAGAAGTACTAAAATAATCTCTGGAAAAAAATAACAGTCATCCATTATATTATTTTTTAAAAAATACTAAGAATAAGTTTAGTTGGTAATACATTACTGCACTAGGAAAAGTGATATAAATGCAATTTTAATTTTTAAAGTTGTTTCTGATTACTACAAAGAGAGTATAAAAAGCTGGGTACATGGCCTCGAGTTGTGTCTCAGTGGTAGACTACTTTGCTAGCATGTGCAAAGCACTGAGTTTGATTTTCAGCAATACATATAAAGAGATCTTTTTTTGTTTCATTTTTTAAATACATGACAATGGAATGCCTTGTATTTAAAAATGCAATTCTTATTACACTTATAGAAAAATTTTTCATTCCTCTGTTTGTATATAAAGTATGTTCATATCAGTTTCTATCTTCACATATGTACTTTAGATAATAAGGTCTATCACATTCCACAATCCTTGCTAATCTTTACACAACACTCCTACACTGGCTACTTCACATAAACTTGACTCAGGGATTTAATGCACTAATCAAATAGAATTCTGCAGCCCATGCAGTGCTGTTGGAATGGCTAATATAAAAATCTAAAATTGTCATGTATGGTGGCATATGACTGAAATTCTAGAACTTATGAAAAATGATGCAGGAGATTTGTTAGTTCAAAGACAGCCTCATTAATATGACAAGGCTACAATCAAATTACTGAGAGCCTGTCTCAAAATATAACATAAAAAGTAATGTGGATGTGTCTCAGTGGTATGCACCCCTGGGTTCAATACTCAGCACCAAACCAAAAAAAAAAAAAAAAACAAGCAAATATCTCATAATTAATAGGGATTCCAGGGTAGACAAATATGTAAAAATGTTGGTGACAATATAAATTTAATAAATATATTTTTATATAAGTGTTAAGGTTCTTTAAAAGCCCAAAATAAAGGGCCGGGGATGTGGCTCAAGCGGTATTGCACTCGCCTGGCATGGGTGCAGCCTGGGTTCGATCCTTAGCACCACATACAAAGATGTTGTGTCTGCCTAAAAACTAAAAAGCCCAAAATAAAAATGCCACATAATCCACTAGTAATAATTTGGGGTAGCAGTGCAAGGTTGTACATGCCTGTACTCCCAGTTGCTTAAGAGGATACGAGGTAGAAAACTAGGGGTTTATTCTCAAGTTAAAGACCAGCCTCAAGAACTTGGCAAGGGTCCTAAGAAACTCAGTAAAACCCTCTCTCAAAAATAAATAAATAAATAAAAGTGTTGGAGACTTGGTAAAGTGCCCTGGAGTTAATCTCCAGTATTTAAAAAATAAAAAGATATAAATAATAATTCTTCATAAAAAAGTCATACAATCCACTAATAATAACTCTGGATATATATGTAAAGGAATTGGGATCCTTTTGCTAAACATATTGCCACACATCTATTTTTATTATATCTTTATTCACAATATCTAATAAAAGGAAACAAATGAAGTACCTTTTAGATAGAAAGTATATCAGAAAATGCCTTCCAGCTGCAAAGCATCCAATTAGTCCATCCCTTCAGAAGCTACACACTTAAAATCCAAACTGGTCCCTGGAAAGCAAGACTCAGATAGTGGTGTTTTCTAAATACTCCAAAATATTTGGAATTTCTGGGAACCTTGTTTCAGATATTCTAAAACTCAGAACTAGGTCATATGTGAGGTCAGAATGAGACCCAACACATAGTAAATTCTTTAATGGGGAATCTTAACTCAGACTCTGTCATAACTGAAAGCAGTGTTGGAGATAAAAAATAGATTCTGTTTCACTGATTTCTGGGTTATGGATTCAAGTCAAAAATATATTAGAAAAAAGTTGAGGCTACTGGTTAAAATCTATGTAAAACAGGTATTAAAAATGTGCCAAGAGCTGGGTGTGTTGGTGCAAGCATGTAATCCCAGTTGCTGAAGAGGCTGAGGAAGAAGTATCAAAAGTTCAAAGCCACCCTTAGCAAAAGTGAGGTGCTAAGAAACTCAGTGAGATCCTGTCTCTAAATAAAGTAAAAGAAAATAACCCTGGGGGATGTGTCTTAATAATCAAGTGTTCCTGAGTTCAATCTCCAATGTCCCCCATAAAAAATGTACCAGGGGGGCTGGGCTGGGGCTCAGTGGTAGCACACTTGTCTGGCACATGTTAGGCACTGGGTTCAATTCTCAGCTCCACATATAAGTAAATAAAATATAGGTGTATATATATAATATATATATATATATATATATATATATATATATATATATATATATATATATATATATATATATAAAATAATGTACCAAGTTATTGACATGTACTTTGATCTAATTTGCTGTGTACTTTAGCCCTTAAGATTAAAGTTGGCCAGGTATGGTGGTGCATGCCTGTAATATGAGCTGTTTACAAGACTGAGACAAAAGGATCATGAATTCAAATCGAGTCTCAGCAATGGTGAGGCACTAAGCAACTCAGTGAAACCCTGTCCCTAAGTAAAATACAAAATGAGGGTAGGAATGTGGCTCAGTGGTAGAGTGCCCCTGACTTCAATCCCTGGTCTTCTTCCCCCAAAATCATGAGGCTAAGTAATAGCTAAGCTTGTAGAGTGCTTGCTTCTAAGCATGAGGCCCTGGGGTCAATCCCCAGTACAGAGAGAGAGAGAGAGAGAGAGAGAGAGAGAGAGAGAGAGAGAGAGAGAGATTGAACTAGCATGTGATTTAAATTCAAGTTAGTCCCACTTTTATTTTTTCTGCCACACCAGAAGAGTTTCCTGAAATTTTTGGAATGTTTCTGTGGGTTATTTATTTATTTATTTTTATGTGGTGCTGAGGATCCAACCCAGAACCTTTTACTTGCTAGGTGAGTGCTCTATGGCTGAGCCACAACCCCAACCCCTTCTGTGGGTTATTTTAATAAAATTGTCTGACCATAAATAAGTAAACAAACAAATACATTAATAAATAAATAAACACTCAATTGATGACCCATTACGGTTTTTAAAATTTCTTAATTGGGACACATACACCTCATTTAGGAGAGATTCATTCTTTTTAATGTCACGTAATTTTATTCTGCTTTCTTCTCATATGAAAATCTCAGAGTGATGAATTAAAATCTTTTAAAAATGCCCTTCAGTTCTTGTAGAAAAACATAAATGATGCATCCACTTGAAATAAAACATGGGAAAATAATGATTTATAAGGCTGAAAGTGGAGTTTTGAGATGAGCCAAAATTTCTCAGTTTGCCAATTGCATCTGGGTGCTTGTCTCATAAATTTTGAAGAGAAAAATCTAAGAAATAGAACTCCCACCATGTGGTATGAGGAATGGTACCAGAAAAAAAAAAAAAAAAACTCATTTTGGTATGCCATCTTAGAACTTTACTAATAGTTTTGGGCAGAACATGGAGCATAATGCATTTAGAATAGGCTTTGGAAAAGAAATCCTATCCTGATTACTATATGGGTTCACTTTTATTCTTTCTGTGGTGACCAATCCTTTTTTCTTCAAATTCAACCAGGAATCCCCCCTGGACAAAGGACTTTGTTAAAGGTGTTCCCACAAATGGGCTTCAAGGTCTTTTACATTGGAAATAGGCTTTAATGGTGCTCATTAACATATCTTTCAGTTAGCCACCAGGTGTGTTAGAGTGAGGCCCATTATCCGCATTCCATGGTCATACTATCTATTCTATTTTAGACTTATTCACTGTGAACAGAGAACCCTAATTTTGGATATGTGAACAGAGAGCTAGAAAACTAGGAGTTTATTCTGAGACCTATGGAGAGCTAAACTGAAGTTCTGGATTTCAATTTTTTTCTGGATTTGAGATACTGCTTCCCCTACATTAAAAATCTCAGGACTCATAAAGAGAATGAGTTAAAAGCTAGCATCATCAAATTTATGAAGCCCTAAGAAATTCAAAGGGAGCTTGTCTCTAAATAAAAATATAAAAAAAGGGGTGGGAATGTGAATCAGTGGATGAATGCCTCTGGGTTGAATTTCTGGTACCAAAAAGAAAACAACACACACACAAACACACACACGCACACAGACACACACACACACACACACACACACACACACACACACAATAAAATAAATAAATAAATAAATAAATAGACAAACCCTCATGAGTAACAAGCCCTAAAATCAACAGCCTATCTCATGCATGAGTACAACAAATGGAATTGTGGTTCTCTCCTGATAATTACTTCAGTCTCTACTATGCAATCTGGAGACATGCTGGACTCATGGCACATGGAAGCCCACAAAGGGTTTTAGAAAGAAGCTGAAATCCACCATACAATTATGGAACAAAGTGCCCAGTTTTTCAACTGCTGATATAAGCCTCACTAGACTAGTCCGAGGCAGTTGAAGGCTAAGCTGCCCCCAAAGAGACCCTCTAGCCACAAGATTCTGGAGAGGACCAGGAAGAGTCCCTAGCCATGACTGCCAATTTCCACCACTGCCACTCCTGTCAGCTTTAAGCCACCTTCCTACCCAGTCTCAAGATAACAAGGCACACTTACCATTTCCTGGCTTTCAGGGTTCTCAGGGATCTCCCTGTGATTTGTTTTCAGCTTCTGCATAACACAGAAACCTGGGCTCCGGATCCAGAATAGAAAGCCTACAAAAAGATTGAAAAAATGGCTGGCTCCAGACACCAAAGGAACAGAAGATTGTGGAAGCCCGCCCCCTCATCACAGGCTGCATGAGGATTGGGCAGTTTCACCAAAGAGACTGATTGGTCAAGGTTTCATGCACTGCCTCCAACCTGAGCCAAGTGGGCACAGACTCAAAGTCTGAATGACAGGCTGCGCCATTGTCATTGTTAAAAGACTACAGATCAGGACTGAGAATATAGCTTAGTCAGTAGAGTGCTTGTTTTGCTTATATAAGGCCATGGATTCAACCCCCTGCACTACACACCTACACTCCCTGAAAAAAAAAAAAAAAATTAGTAACGGACTTTAGGGACTAGTGTTATGGATCAGTGGTAGAGTGTTTCCCAAGCATGCAAGAGGTACTGGGTTGGACACCCAGCACTACATTAAAAAACCAACCAACAAACAAACTACTAATGGTAAATACTCAAGAAAAAATAAAGACTGTGTATTAGGCTTGTGCACCCTCACTACAGAACTCATAAACACTTTTTATATATAATTTATACATATATGTCTTCAGACAGTGTATAAAATTCTCCTGATGGCTTTTCAAGTAACTTATATTATAGGTATGCTTCACAACCCTGAAATCGTCCCCATGTCACATTATTATTATTATTATTATTATCATTATTATTATTATTTGAGGGTTTGTGAATGCGGTTATTTTAAGGCAAAGTTTTCTTCCAATACTAGGACCTAACCCAGAGGGAAGTGAATTGACATTTATAACTGTTTATAAGGTTAAACAATTTGTGAATAAATATGTCTATATTTTTATTTACGAAAATGATATCACAGTTTCTTTAATATTTTTTTTACTTCTCTGTTCTTTGTCTCATAAAAAACAGGTTGAGCTTTACATTCATTAGCAATGTCCCCATATCCCTTCCCCCAAAATAAGAGACTCACAGGTATAATTCAAATTATTGAGACTCATAAATTTTGGATCCTTTATTTTAACTAGTGAAGTCTATAGATTTTCTTTTTATTTTCACCCTTAAATGAAGCCCACTTTTTATAGCATTCTTCTTGTGTAACTGACCTCTAATATTCAGCATATTTTACCCCCAAATCTGATCACTTTGGACTATTGATGTCTTGATGCAAGGGATCTCAAAATGGTCATGCACAAGGCAGGAAATGGATATAGTAAGATGTAAGACTGGAGATTGCTGAGTATGCAGACTTTGCATTGCAAAATAAGTATTGGTGGACTATATGGGAGTAGGGAGAAAAAGAGTAATAAAAAAAGAAAAAGCTTGAGCAGTAGAGGAGTTCATATGCTACAAGTCTACAATGATGGTATGAATGTAGAGGGGTAGTGTTGTTGGAAGTAGCAATAAAATTTGGGGAGAAAGAAAAAGGTAATTTTTTGCACAGTTCCCAAGTAAGAGAGCCAGGTGAATGGGTTCTTTGTTCAACTCTTCTCACCTAGAAGTAGAATTTATAGTTCATAAGGTATGTCTCAGTAAGTAGTAAAACACCATTTCCATGTAACTTTACACTTTGTCATGGCTACAAGCTGAGTTTGACAATTCCAGTCACTTTACATCGTTGCACTTGGTAGTTATTAATTAATTAATTAATTCCATTATTTATTTGTTCCTTTATTGATTCATTTTTTCTTTAGCTGTCATTGTTTTTACATTACTGGTGATTATATAATTGCATAAATATTCTGAATGTTAACTTTTTCTTAAATATTGTTTTATGTGTTTATTCATACATTTACTTTTCATTTAAATGTTTTTTTCCTTGACCAAGCCTGATTTATAGTAGACCTTAATCTTTGTTTTTGAAGACTAGATAAAATCACATTATTCCAAATAACTCAAAGATCTATCATCTTGGCAGAACCCTAATCACCCACTAAAGTTGACTCAGTCTGGGTCAACTAAAAACTGTGTCAAAACACCTCTTTTTTCTTATACAAAACTTAATAAAGAATTCCTCTCTCACTTTTATATGTTGGAGAGAAGACTAACTTTCCAAAGCAGCAGTTAATAACTCAGATGTGTTTTCCAACTTTTAAATTATTTACATCCTTGACACTAAGAGTGTCACTGATTACTTTTTCATTTTTGTAAGATCTCTCTCTCTCTCTCTCTCTCTCTCTCTCTCTCTCTCTCTCTCTCTTTCTCTCTCTCTCTCTCTCTCTTTCTCTCTCTCTCTCTCTCTCTCTCATATTACAAATTGAAATCAGATATGCTTTATTGCTAAGAAACACTCTCAGCCATTAATAAAATATTCTATAAAGAAAAATGGTTTTGCTGATTTTCTTACTACCTCACTAAGTTGCTGAGGCTGGCTGACTTTAATGTTTTTGAATATAGTGTTATAGAAGTTAGCATTATATATATACCTGTGTGTGTGTGTGTGTGTGTATCATTGAATACTCACCAGGAATATATACACAATAACAATAAAGCAAAGTGAATGAAAAAAAAAAAATGGAATGAATGAATGAATAAATAAATAAATAAATAAATAAAAGAGATGAAAAAGTACAAAATTTTATGTGACTGGAATTGTCAAATGTTGATTGTGGCCACATAAATTTGTAAAGCTACTTGGAAATGGTTTTATACTACCTACTTAAACATACTCTGTGAATTATCAATTCCACTCCAATGTGGGAAGAAATAAACACATAATCCACTCATCTGACTCTTTCTTTTGGGGACTGTGACAGAGTTACCTTCTTCTTTTGCTTGTACCTTATTTCTGCCTCCAAAGAAACTACCCCTTACCCTCATGCTACTATTGATCCACCACTAGACTTTTTAAATCTGAACCCTTGAGCTTATTCTTTCCCTCTTTCCTTCACAGCACTTTTTTTCTCTACCCATATCTACTCCACCAATACTTTTTCATGAATACTCACTACTGTATACTCAGCATCCACCAATCTCACATCCTGACCCATCAGGATCCTGTCTTTTTCATGGATCACTTTGAGATCCCTTCCACTCAGATATCAATAGTCCAGAGTAAGGTCAGGTTAGGGTGTTATATATGCAGGTTTTTAGAAATCATTTACATAGCAATAAGCCCACAAAAAGTGGGATGTATTTTACCTGAGGTTAAAAAGAAAATCTACAGACTGCACTGTTAAACTGAAGTGTCTAAAATTCACTAATCTCAATAATTTGGAAAAAGAAATTCTATAAAAAGGAGAGTAAAGAAAAGAACATAATACATAAAGTGACAAATTTGAAGACACACCAAGTATATATATCCAATGAGTGTCATACATTGGTGCTTTCAAAAGACAAATTAATTTGAAATAAATGTGGTAATGTGAGATGTAGTAATCATTTATTAATTGTATATAATGGTAGTATATATGTATATGTATAAAATGCATCTCATATAATTATGAGTGTATGTTTGAAGAAATGATCTCTACAGTAAGTTTTTTAATTTTGCTGAAACACTATAAATACCTAAGTCTGGGTTTATGTATTACCAAATATTCAGGATACGTTTTATACTTAATAAAGTTTATCACTGACCAACAGACCTTTTTTTTCCCAATTTTTAAAAGGAGTAGTATTTATTTCCAATTAGAACATAATGCCATCATTTATTTTTCATTTTTAATTACTTTTTATTTTATATGACAGCAGAATTCATTACGATTCTTATTAAACATATAGAGCACAATTTTTTCATTTCTCTGGTTTTATACAAAGTATATTTACATGAATTCACTTCTTTATACATGTATTTATATAATAATATACATCATATTCCACCATCACTTATTTTTTTAATAAAGTTTTTTTTTTTTTTTTTTTTAAAGAGAGAGAGAGTCTTTTTTTTGTAGACGGAGACAACACAATGCCTTTATTTTTATGTGGTGCTGAGAACTGAACCCAAGTCACACCCATGCTAGCACTCTAACACTAAGCCAAAATCCCAGCCCTTCACCATCATTTCTTACCCCATGAACCCTTCTCTTCCCTCCCAACCCGCAACAGGTCATTTTGATACACATTGAAGTATGCTATGAAGTTATAGAAAAGAGTATATACCATATAATATGAACAGATAAACTTTTGTGACTCATACATAGCTTAATAATAATAATAATAATAATAATAATAGTAATAATAATATTAATAATAATAAACTTTCCATTTAGAAAACAATAAAGTATACATCTGGTACTACTGACATCTTTTCCCAAAAAAAGGTGGTTATTTGTGGAAAAAAATGATATTCTATGCTTTCTTAATATCAAGAATAAATTATTTTCAGAATTAATATATATTTCAATATAAAAATAAAATAGAACAAGGATCCATGGCACACACTTCTAATCCCATTGGATTGGGAAGCTAAGGCAAGATAATCCTGAGTTCAAAACCAGCTTCTGAAATTTAGCAAAGCCCTAAGCAACTATGTGTGACCCAGTCTCTGTGTGCCCCTGATTGAAATTTCCAGTAAGAAACAACAACAACCAAAAGAATACAGAGTATTGATAAGGACACAAAACAAATTCTCATGAAGTAAAGATGGAGTAGAAACTGCTATTATTTCTTCATGAAAACTGTTTATGTATATATGAAGTACTCCTCACCAAGCAGCATAGACCTGTAGAAATTATAGTATGTGTGTACCATGACAGTGTACAGTTACATGATAGCATAAAGCTAGAGCTATACTTGTCAACACAATGTAAATATGGGGCCTAGGAGGAAAGAGGAGGTACATTCAAAAAAATAAAAATAATAAAGTTTGAGAAAAATTGGTTTCTAGAGCCCAGAAAGATTTTTGATTTAACTAGAGTACAAAATACCACATAAAAGTATTATACTCAAGTTACATCTGTTAAATACATTACATGTATAATGGCTATCAAGGAATATATATATATATAATTTTAAAATAAAAACATATTTATTTGCCATGAGACAAAAAGAAAATTATATTACTTTTTTTTTCTCAAATAATTCAATAGAATACTGGTTATCCTTCAGTTTCATGTTATATCCATACCTAAGCAGAGCCTGCTTCACCCCCAGTTGCCCCATTTTACACAAGGGAGTAATGCCAGACAGAAGTCAGCAGTATGACTTTCTCTCCCGTCACTTCCCCATTCAGTGCACTGTAGGAACGGAAAATTCCACCCCAGTCCAACACTCTGAGTCACCTACTGCAGGCATCCTGCAGCAGTTACATTGGATCTGGGCTCACAGACACTGCTGGGTGAAGAGGTGGAAGCACAGCAGCTTAAACCTGGAAGCTGCCACATTGAACTTTCCTCAGCTGGGCCTGATCAGGGTAAAGATGCTGGATTTCATACTTTCAGAAGAAGCCAGAGGGAGGAAGAACAGAAAGGGCAGGGGATCATTCCCAGGAAACATGCTCATCCATAGAGGGTTTAATTCTCTTTCTGTACATATCTTATCCCAACTTCAACAGTTGCCAAAAGCTCAGACCTTGTCCCTGATGCTGACCCAATAACAAGGGCACTGTTTTGAGAAAAGGAAAAAGCTGATTTATTACTTTGCTAGCAAAGGACAAACACAGGGAACTCCTGTCTCAAAGACTGTGATTCTGCCCTTTTTCAGAAACAGTAAGCTTTTATAGAGATAATTCAGAGAAAATGAGATTATGAAGGAGAGATCAGGAAAGAGAAAATCAGGGAGAATAAGATCAGCTAGGAGAAGATTAGGGAAAAGAAGATCAGAGAAGATCAGGAAAAAAATGATCATGGAGAAAATGAGGAAGGAAATTTAGGATAAAGAGCATCAGAGAAGATCAGGGAAAAGTTAAAGGAAAGATAAGGGAGAAGATCAGGGAGGAGTAGGTTAGGGAAAAGAACATCAGGAAGGAGAAGATCAGAGAGAAGATAAGGAGCAGGTTAAGAAAAAGATTAGAGAAGATCAGAAAAAATCTTTAGGAAAAAGAAAAAACAACTTGTAAGTTTCAAAGCCACAAGGGATATAGTCAAAGCATCAAGGGAACCCCTATTACACAGCTGCAAGGAATGGGCCAAGCCATTCTGTAGAGGTAGGGGAGCCTCCCTGAATGGGATCAGCAGTCTACCTGGAAAGAACAGAGCATATATGTTGGCCATGCCCACCCACATCAGCCAATACCAGGAACACCTTCCCCTCATGGGCAACCTGGCAATTTCAGGCACTAGGGCTAGAGTTCATACCCTATATTTTGGCCAATAACAATGCTATTCAGAACAAAAAAAAAATGAATCATAAAAATCTAGAATTAGTGTTCTGCTGTTGAACACTATCAGCAATGTTATAACAAAATAAAAAAGAAAGGAGAGGGAGAAGATGAAGACCCAAATGTGATATGTTTTGCTGAGAAACTCAGGCAAAGCCCTTACAATTCCAATATAAAGAAAAGTGAAGCAAAAGCACTCACATCTACCAGGCTTTCAACCCATTTCCAACTCTGGCATCCTCTGAAGCAGTTGCTCAGGCAGCTGGAGGCACTATTCCCTTCTTCTGACAAGAAAAGTGTCCTTCTACCTTTGTGGGAAAACATGCCTGTTGAAATAGCATGTTTCCTGAGCAGCAGATGGCTCACTCCTCACCAAGAGCAGATGCTGAGTGTTTCTAACATTGCAGTTTCAAGTTCCCTCAGGATGCAGGGCAAATCCTTCAAGAACAAAGAAAAAACATCAACAAGAGAAGAACAAAAACAAAAATATAACCCCTTCTATCACTTCAGTTAAGCCAACCTCCCTTCCATGCCATAACAACAAAAATCACTCTGGTTTTATCACCCTTCCCTGCTCAATGTCTAGGTTGTCAGGTTCTGCTGGACTCTCCCTTAGCTTTGGCTATTCCCTTCTGTGCCTGAAGCCAAAGAGCCACCTCCTGTTTGGTAAACCAAATAACCAATGAAACAACTATTTGGAATTTCTCACTACTGCTGAGATTTAACTAGTTCCCCAAAGAAAAATATTTCTTCCTGTTACAACAATCTGCAGTTGCAGTAGAAGATCATATTCCACACATGGGTTAACTATTGCCATTGAATTCAGACCACAGGAAAACAAGAAAGTTTAGCTGGGTGTGGTGGTCACACCTGTAACCTCAGCTGAAGTAGGAAGGAGGATTAGGAGTTGAAAGCCAGCTTCAGCAAGTTAGAGAGGACCTAAGCAATTCAGCTGGACCCTGTCTCTAAGTAAAACACAAAAAAAGAGCTGGGGATGTGACTCAATGGTTGGGTGCCTCTGGGTCTCATCTCTGCTACCAATAAATAAATATATAAACAGTTGAGCAAAAATCTAAACATTCAATTGGGGTCAGTGCTAATATATGTGTTGGGTCTTATTTTTCTTTTGCTCGTACTTAAAGACCTGGAATGTTCATATCTGGTTTCACAGGAAGAGTCTCAGGGCCAGGATATATCTATCATGTTGCTGAAAGCTCAATCCTTGTCCCTGTTGTTGACACAACAATGAGGACATGGTTATGAGAAGAAGAAAAAAGGTTTATGGCTTAATCAGAAAAGGTGAAACACAGCTTCCCAAAAGCTGTGAATCTGCCATTAGCAGAAACTGGAGGCTTTTAAAGAGGTGACTCTGCCTCATCCGGCCAAGGGAGCCGAGTCCGGCGAGGGAAGGCGAGGTTAAAAGACACACAGGACACCAAGGTTCTTCATCCAGGAGTCACACACTTTATTGCTAACACACATTTTTATACCCCAAGCAGCAGAAGTGGAAAACTACCCAAAAGCAGGAGGGAGGGGGGAGAAATTTAATTTCAACATCTATTATTGTCAGGTACCGAAACCTCCCTTAACAAGAAGTCCATCAGACCGGAAAAGGTCAAGGCATTCCAGTGGGACACATATGTCTCAGACGGACAAGCAGGAACACAAAAACCGCAAGTTCGCCATGGCCTTGTGAGCTGGCCACACTGGCATGCAGAACAAACTAGTGGAGGTTGGGCTCCAGGGGCCAGGGTGGACCTGCTGCCAACAGACTCAAAGGCTACATTCCAAATCTGTAGGAGTTGTAATTCACTTGTTAATTTGGAAGATAGTAATTTCTGAGATCTGAAGCCATTTCCAAAATCTGAATCATTTCATTCTTAAGGTGGGTGTGTGCTCAGGGACAGATAACTCCGCCTAGGATGGGGAAGAAAGGTAATCTTGTTTCCTTTGGGATTAGGGAGTAGAGATTAGGGACAGGCTTGGAGAGAAGAAGAGAAAGAAACAGGTCTGTTTTAAAAATATGTTACAGTGCTAGAGCAGTCAGGGTTATATTCAAAGCACAATATGGACCACTGTTACAATACAGCACGTTTTGAAAGGTTAAAGTGGCAGAGAAGAACACTTACAAATAGCTTCTGGGCAGGATCTGTTCAATATTAATAATGTTTTAAGTTGATTCTAGGAACCTAAAAGAAAAAGAGGGTCTCTGTCATTAGAGGAGGTCCCAGAGAGTGGAACTTGACTCAGGACAAGTGGGGTCCTTGGCATACAAGAATGAAAAAAAATTCAGTGCACGCCAACCAGAGACACAAATTTATTTAGGAAAACAGATAGATATCCAAGGGAGAATGCAAGGCATTTTCAGAGGGAGAAACAGCAACCCATTGGTTGCAATAGCTAAGGGCTGAAGACAGAAGACAGAGCCATTACAAAATTTCACACCAGTTTTTCTAGCTCTAGCTTATTTTCCTTGTGTCCTGTTACTTTTTTCAGACAAGAACCTGGGCCAAGGGCATGCATGGGTTGCCCAAGTGTTTCCTGTTTTGCATTTCAAATGTTCATGGGTGTTTTCTGCATTCCAAAAGTTCTTGGGCACTCTCTTTCTCACCCCCCCCCATTCCCCCAAACCTCCAGTACTGGGGATTTAACCCAGGGGTGCTTTACCACCAAGCTGCATCCCCAGTCCTTTTTATTTTTATTTGTTTTAATATGGAGACTAGGTCTCACTAAGTTGTTGAAGGTCTCCCTAAATTATTGAGGCTGCCTCAACTTTGCCATTCTTCTGTTACCAAAAATTTGCTTCTTGCCCCTGTTGCCAATACAATAATGAGACATGGTTTTTGAGAAAAAAAAGGAAAAATAAATTTTATTGCTTTGTTAGAAAAGTAAAAACACAGGGAACTTCTGTCTCCAGAGTCTGATTCTACCAATCAGTGGGAACAGAGGATATTTGAAGGTTATTCAAAGGGTACATTCTAGGTGTGTCCTAATAGGGGTCATAATTCACTTGTTAATTTGGGAGATTTCTTAGATCTTCTGGATCCAACTCCCAAAATCTGAATTACTTTATTCCTGAGATAGATGTGTGCTCAAGGATAGATAACTGGGTTTAGGATGTGGAAGAAGGACAATCCTGTTTCCTCCAAGATTAGGGATAAAAAAAAATGTCCATTTAAAAATAAGCCTCAATGGCAGAGCTCCAAAGCATGAAGTGGACCATTATACTCCTGCGTGTCTCAATAGACACAAATATGTGCCACCTGTCCATTTACATGCTTCTCCTTTGAGACTCAGTAGTAGCACTGCAAAAAACCAAAGCAAAACAAGGAGAAGAAAAAACACTTTCACTTATTTTCCAATGCACTTTGGAATAAAATCTAAGTGCTTCATTATGCATTAAAATTGTACTTAAAGGCCAGCTGCAGTGGCACATGCCTCTAATCCCAGCAACTTGGGAGGTTGAGGGAGATGAATCACATAATTGAAACCAGCTTTAGCAATTTAGTGAGGCTGTATGCAACCTAGTGAGGTCTTGTCTCAAAATAAAAAAAATAAAAGGTCTGGGGATATAACTCAGTGGTTAAACACCCTTGGGTTCAACCCTTGAACCCTTCAAAAAGAGAAAAAAAGAAGAAAGAAAGAGTTCATGTTCTTGCATTAACTTACTTTAGCACTAAGCTACTTCCCCAGCCATTTTTGTGACAGGGTCTTGCTAAAATTGCCCAGGCAGCCTTTGTTTTTTCTTTCTTTCTTTCTTTCTTTCTTTCTTTCTTTCTCTCTTTCTTTCTCTCTCTTTCTTTCTTTCTCTTTCTTTCTTTCTTTCTTTCTTTCAGCTTAGAGTTGCAGTACATTTCCTTTCCTTGAAAGGCTCTTTCCTTAGCTGGCTCTTTAAAGGTTCCATCTGAAAAATCACACACCCCTGGGAAAATTTCCTTCACCACCCAACTGCATTTTGGTTATTCTTCATTATGTTACCGCTGTTGACCGGTGACGAGTCCTTGCTTCCCCAATGTTGAAGAATAACACCAAAGAAGCACGCCGAGGCAAGGTCAGAGTAGAAATTAGAAGTTTATTAAAGGACAGCAGAAAAGACTTCTCCCGGAGGAAGAAGGGGACCCAAGAGGTGGAATCCTTGGAAGTGAGGTTGTTTCCCCTTTTTATAGTTTTGGTGATGGAATGTAGGTTGGAAGGCCCGAGGGGTGGGACACAGGTGGGCCGAAGAAGTAATCTGGTCAGGAAGGACTTCTGAGTCAGCACCTTTTTGCTGGGGGCTGTTCATTAACATTTCTTTGAGGTGGACTTTGGCCTAGGGCCTTTTCAGGACTTCATTAACATTCCATGAGTTGTCCTGCGTTTCCCGGAATCATTGCCAGCATGGCCTCCATTTTAGATTTCACTCGGCTGAAAGACCCACCGATTCCCTGTCCAAGAAAGACGCACGAGGCACTGGCTGCAAAAGCAAGAGGCGATTTATTGATACACAGGCGCCTGCGGGTGCCCAGCAAAACCTCAGCCGGAGCTTCGGTGAACTGGCACACCGGGCTTTGGGGTACAGATCTTTTATAGGGTACAGTGGTCAGTTTCCCTCCTAGCACAGTAACAGGTATCTCATTGGCTCTTTTGAATCCAGCATATAGGTCACTTAAAGGGTAAACTTGTTTTTCACTATAAGTTCCTGGAAAAACCATATAAAAACCATTTGTTATTCATTGTATGGTTTTTCATTGTATGATCCCGTTTGCCCAACCGTGCCGGTTCCTTTCCCAACCATCCTGTCCTTTCTTAATCGGTTACACTTAACTGATTTTCTGAAAAATACATCTGACGTCTGTGCAGGTGCGGAAGCAAGCCCTGGTGATTTATTACTGGGCCTAAAGTTATTGGGCTGGGGTCTTTCAGGCATTAGACCAGATTTATCTAACTACACTGACTACCTAACTTTAAATCTGGCTTCAATTACAACTCTGGTCCATCTTTGCAGCATACATCACGTTTGTCAGTGGATTTCATGACATAATTTTGTGCCATTGAAGACAGATTTAAAGATAGGTAGTCATTGTAGTTAGGTAAATCGGGTCTAACATCCAGTAAAACCCAAAATGAAGACTACATTGAGAATGGAGTCAGAGAAAAGCAGAACAACTCTTGGAATGTTAAGTCCCCAAGGTCCAGAGCCAATCCCAAAGAAATGTTAATGAAACTCCTCCCAGCAAACTTGGAGATGCTAACCCAAAAGTCCTTCCAGCCCAGATTACTCCTCTGTCCCACCTGTGCCCCACCCTTTGGGCCTTTGCACTTACATTCCATCACTGAAAGATAACAGAACAGAGGACAGGAATGTGGGAAAGTTAAAGAAGACCTAAGCTATAAAAGGGGAACACATTCTCCCTTCCATGGATTCCACCTCTTGGGTCCCCTTCTTCCTCCCGGAGAAGTATTTTCCTTTAATAAAGCTTTTACTTTCCACTCTAACCTTGTCTCAGCATGCTTCTCTGGTGTTGTACTTCAACATTGGGGAAGCAAGGACTCATCATCAGTAAACACCGCTAACACCATGGCTTGGAATGTAATTGTTAAATACATCATTATACTTGGCTGTTTGTAACACATGCTATTTTATTAGTTTGTGTTCAACTTCAAGGCAGAGCCCTGAGCCCTGCTGAATAATTCACGTTAACTCCCATCATGGCCCAGTTCAGTATATGGTTTAACTTTGCTCAAATTTGCTTTTTTAGTTGTACATGGACACAATACCTTTATTTTATTTATTTACTTATTTTTTGTGGTGTTGAGGATTGAACCCAGTGCCTCAGATGTGCTAGGCAAGCGCTTTACCACTGAGCTAAAACCCCAGCCCTCAGATCTATTTTTTGAAAAACATCAACAGGTACAAGGATAAAGGTGGGTACACAAGTGCAAGAGAGGATGTAGCTAAGCAGAGTGAATTTAGAAAAAAGTCAGGCGAGAAGGAAATGAGAGAAGTCAATATTGGAAGATAGCCATCTTAAGGTACTAAAAGCCTGCACCTCTCACAAAACATCTGACTACCCTTTCAGAAGATATTTCATGGGGAAAAAAACAAAACAAAACTCTTGAAGCAGACATCAGCCGAACGCCCGCTTTCCGTGAGCCCCACCTACACCTCGTCCTCACTCCCACCTTGAACCAGCCCCTGGCGAGTGACGTCAGAAGTTGATCGTGGCCACGGCAGTGCTCAGGGGGCAGCCTGAGGCGCTGGAAAAGGAAGTGGTAGGGAGGTTGCTTCTTTTGCGCCTACCACAATCTCTCTGGGCTCCCTGAGAGGCGGCTGTCTCCAAGGCTGCCTCTCGCTCTTTTTCTACTTCCCTCCATGTGCCCTGGCGACGCTGCTCGCGCCGGGGTCTTTGGAAGTAAGGGAAGCACACTCAACCTGGTAAGTGGCTCACAGGATTGCGTCCACGGTGGGTGCCTTTGCCTCATGCGTGGGGTACAGTCCTCAGAGTGCAGACAGACCCTTGAGGCCAGGGGGCAGTCTTAGAGGGACAGTCGCAGAGGCTGAGGGCCACAGGCAGGCCCTCAGTTCATAGAGGCTCCGGGCAAGCCGCCTCAGAGTTTGCCCTCCTCTGAGATTGCGGGGAAGCTCCCACTGACTTCTGGTGTCTGCTGTTGCAGGGCCCCGGGCTGCGGCCTACTGGGGATGCCCTCACCTCTGCTGTGGCTGGGGAGATGCCTCCAAGTGCCACATAGCAGCCTTTCTGAAGCCTGGGAGGCATGGGAGTTGGCTAGGACAGAAATGGTGTGTAATGCTGATTGTAAGTTTCAACACAGGGGGCCCGAGTCTAAGCTCCCCGACTTTGGAGAGGTGGAGTAAAACCCCTAACTCCAGTTTTCTTTTCACCTACTTACTGTATTCCTTCGGGTTCATAAATAGTCTCTCTTCTCCCCGAATAAATTACATATAGCTGGGGGAAAAAAACACGACCTTCTGTTTTTAGCTCAGTTTCATAAATTTAGGCATCAAAAAGTATAAAAGCTGTTTGTTGTTCTCAGAAAAAATACTGGTAGTCTAAAGTCTTTAAAGCAATAAGAAATGGTTCTTTCCAGACTGGCCGCTGCATCTGTGAGTTTTCTAATCTAGGAGAGATATACATATAGATACATAGATATCTATTTATCTATAAAACTTAGAATACCTAAGGTTGCAGACAGGAAGAACTTTTTAGTCATGGGCTTGCAGTTCATTTGTGCTGGTGGAATTGGGAAAAAGGACTATGGAGGATTAATTTCTCACATTGGACCTCTCAACCCTACTGTGTTGGAAGAGCCTTGAACTGGTTCACACTATATAGAGAAGCAATGGAGCCTGGTGGTTTAGGAAAATAGTTTCTGAAGCCAGACTGCTTGGGTAAATTCTGACTTTGTCACTTAATTGATGCCTAACCTGGGGCAAATTACTTGATCTTGCTGTGTTTCAGGTTTTGTGTTAGGGTTAAAGGAGGAAATAGTTGCAAACCCCTTGGTACTGCATCTGATACATAGTAGAGTATGAGTTAGCCATTATTATAATAAGACCATAAGCCCATAACTTAAAGTCTCACTTATACAGTTTTGAATTTGTTGAGCTTTAAAGCCTAAGATTCTAACCCACGGCTGTGGTTCAAAGTCACTGGTATCATCTAAAGTCATTATTCCAACCTAACTTTGGCAGGTTAGCTGTTTGAGAAACTCTTCCAGTTTTATTACTTTGGCCCCTCTCCTGACCCGTCCCCCCTTTGTTGTTTACACTCAAAAACTTTGGACTACATTAGGGAGTTTTTAAAAGCCAGAATACTGTCTTGTACCTTTCTTGTTTTAAGGTGACATAGTTTGCAGTGAAACTTGGGTGACTCAATACTGAAACTTAATAGGGGTATTAGAAATATTCAGCCATTTACAAAGTGCTTCAAAGTTCAAGTGTCCTTGCAAAATGACCATTGGTTCAGTTCCAGTTAGCTTCACTTTATTTGGCTACAGCCTGCCACATAGCCTCCATCAGCTGCTCTACAGGTGTGTCATGGCTTAGTAAAAGTCTGAAACTGGTGATTGTGGTAAAAATAGAGCACAGAGTCAGCAGTTTAGGAAAAATTAGTCGGGGCGTGTAACCACTGAGCCACATCCCCAGCCCTTTTTTGTAATTTTATTTAGAGACAGGGTCAATCTAAGTTGCTTAGGTACTTGCTAAGTTGCTGAGGCCAGTTTGGAACTCATGCCTCAGCCTCCCCACCTACTGGGATTACAGGCATGTTTCAGCATGCCAGGCTTGTGTTATCTTTTGAAAATAATTATATTTAAAAGATTAGCACAATTTCATAATCCATAAACTATGTGACAAGTGGCATGTTTGTCATCTTGAATTCTTAAATCATTTGAGATTTGAGAGATCTGATTTATTACCTAGCTATTTATTGGAATATAATAGTGGAATAGAGATTAATTTTTACTTAAATGGTTTTAAAAGTGAGCCAGACTCTTGTGGCTCACACCTATAATCCCATCAGCTCTGGAGTTGGAGGTGGGAGCATTGGCAATTCAAAGCCAGCCTCTGCAATTTAGTAAGGCCCTAAGCAATCTAGCAAGACCTTGTTTCAAAATAAAAAAAATAATAATAATAATAGCAGGGTGTGGTGATACATGCCTGTAATCCCTGCTGCTGGGCTTGGGAGGTTGAGGCAGGAAGATTGGGAGTTAATAGCCAGTTAAAAGCTAAGCAACTCATTGAGACCTGTCTCTAAATGGAATACAAAATAGGGATGGGTATGTGGCTCAATGGTTGAGTGCCCCTGGGTTCAGTCTTTGGTACCATACAAAACAAATAATTGTGTTATTAAGTACAATTGAGAGGCCTCTAACAAAATTTTGCTAAACACATTCTAGTATTGTTCAAGTTCATTGCATAAGGACTTATTACAGGATTATTATTACATGGATTTATAATCATGTGTCCTCAGGGATCCTTGGGGTTTAGTAAGAACTTTTTCCCAGTTTTACAGATGAACCTACATTGAGAGAAATTAAGTAATTACTTAGGTATTGACCTAATATATTCTTGGGTACTGAGTAAAATATGGATCAAACTCATGCTTTGGATGCTTTTTAGCAGTGCTTCTCTATTAATTTTCTCATTTTAATTTCACCTTGGCCCTTATCTATATTGAACTGTAGATCCTATGTCAGCATTTATTGCCTCCACTGTAGTATTGACTCTTTTATGTTAGTTTTACAGTAAGGGCCCTAAGGCTTATTTCTCACAATGAAATTTTTTAAGATATGGAAGAATTTGAAATAGTCATTCCAATGTTTAACTAGAACAAGCTGGGAATGGTGGTGCATACCTGTAATCCAGTAGCTTGGTAGGTTGATGCAGGAGGATCACACGTTTGACACCAGCCTTTGCAATTTAGTGTTACTCTGTCTCAACGTTAAAAAGAAAAATTTCTGGGGGTAGTTCAGTGACAGTACTCCGGATTCAATCCCCAGTATTGCCAAAACAAGGGAAAAAAGGAAATTTGTACAAATAATGCATCTTTCCCCAAAAAAATTGTTAAAAAGAAAAATAAATTTCACTTCCATTGAAGAAAAAATAGTCTTTCAACTTTGAGTAGGTTTGTTTCATCTGGTTATTATTATTATTTTTCCCCAGAGGGTTTCCTCTCCTTTTGGTCAATATGGAAAGATTGTAACATAAAATTTCTTAGTGTCTATTTAGGCATTTCATTTCATACATTTAATTTTGGTAGTGTGAGGTGGTAACATGTTAAAACTTAATGTGAGATAAATGGTGCAAAGCACATTCCTGTAATCCAAGCAATTTGAGAGGTTGAGGTTTATTGAGCTAGGCTTGATAATTTAGGGAGACCTTGTCTTAAAATTTTACAAAATTGGGAGAAAGGACTAGTAGAGTGTTTTTAGTTTTCCAGTACTGGAAAAAAATTATGTGAGATCATTTCTATTTCTTGGTTTGTTTGCTTCCAGTTTGGGAGATGATGTAAGGTTTTAATTTACATATGACCATTGGTCATGATTTACTTAACTGTGCTGCAAAGGCAGGTCAAAGTGTTTCCTATATGTTTGTCTCTTAAGTGTTTGGAATGTTTCTTGAGTAACTGAGCTTCCCTCCAGAGTAGTCAGTTCTCTCTTTATTTGAGGTAAATGAATCCACTTGCTTTCGAGATTCTAATCCAAGAAAAATAATTATATGATGGTCCAAGGAGGAATAGTCTTGCATTTTCCTGGTGTCTTTGTGACTGTCTTATATTATATACAGTGAAATTTTTAATGTAAAGTGGGCTGTTTGAATCCTTTCCTTGTTGCCCTGAAAATTTTAGGGAAAATTAACCTCCTGTCACAAGTGAGGCTGGGCTTAATGGAAGCACTCTAGGAAAAGGCAGTGGAGCACTAAAATATGTCCAGCAATTACTAAGTGATGGGATTGGCAATATGTATATTATTTATCTTGTCTTCCTAATAGCTATATGAGGTATTTTACATTTTACAGATGAAAACATTGAAATTTAGAGTGGATAATGATTGTGAGATTGAAACCACCACTTCTGACTTGAATATCTTAAATGTAATTTTTTTTTTTTTATTATGCTGAGTAGTCCATTCAGTGTTTACTGGTTGTAGATACTGCTTGCTAGTTGTCTGTTGATTAAGAAAAGAAGGGGCTGGGGATGTGGCTCAAGCGGTAGCGCGCTCGCCTGGCATGCGTGTGGCCCAGGTTCGATCCTCAGCACCACATACAAACAAAGATGTTGTGTCCGCCAAAAACTAATAAAAATAAATATTAAAAAATTCTCTCTCTGTCTCTCTCTCTCTCCTAAAAAAAAGAAAAGAAGGGGGAAGTGGATGACTCCTAACAGACAACCCTACTATAAAGTCAGGAGTATGGTATATTTTCCTCTGTGGACTTTTTAGCATTTTGTTTCTTTTCATTTGTGTATACAATTTTCCCCTAAATGAACTAATAAATTGAAGGTTATCAAAGATGATACTCTTTTCCTTTGGGTAAGAGTGCAGTGTGGAATGTATATTTTAAAAGTGGCCTATAGCCAGGTGCACATTCTTGTAAATCCCAGTAACTTGGGATGCTAAGTTAGGAAAATTCTAGGTTCTAGATCAGCCTCAGCAAATTTTGAGACCCTATCTCAAAATTTAAAAAGATAGTGAAAAGAGTTGGGGCTGTAGCTCAGTGGTAAAGTGCTCCTGGGTCCAATCGCAGTTCCAAAAACAAAGCCAGTAGATGTAGAAAGAAAATATTTGTTAGTGAGATCAGCCACTTAGTAACAGGTTATATTTGCTAGGTTTTTGTTGGTTTCAAATGATGAAAACCCATTTGAAATCAGCTTAAGCAAAAAGAGTTGATTTATTGGACTCTAAACAAAGGAGCAGGAAAAGAAGGGGTATAGTATACATGGGTCTAAGAACATAGGGAGCCTCAGATTCAGTCAGGATTCTCTGACTCTTTAGGCTGACTGCTTCACTTCTCTTTACAAACCTGTTTCTACCTGTATTTCCAAGTTCCTGAATGTCACATTACTTAAAACCTTGAGACATTATTAACTTAGTATCTGATTCTAAGATTGAAATTTGGGGCCTGGGGATGTAGCTCAGTTGGTAGAGTGCTTGCCTCTCATGCACAAGGCCCTGGGTTGAATCTCTAGCACCACATAAAACAAACAAACAAACAAAAACAACAACAAAAATCTGAATGGGATTCTTCAGGTGTCTAGTGGACAAGGCAATATGAGTACTGTAAAATAGGAGTCATGGATTATAAAAAAAATCATAATTTTTACTTTGAAATAACAAAAATTTATACATGTACTACTTTTCTTTTTTTCTTTTAGCTCAGGCCTTTCTACATTGCTGAGACTTGGATTACAGTCCTGCCTCAACTGGGATTACAGGTTTTCGTCATCACACCTTAGCTACTTTTAATGAATTGATTCAATTAAGAACAGTATTTAAGGAGATCAGTTTTAAAATGGGAAATATTTAATGATTCTTTTGAAAATAAGAAAATTATTACCAAAATAGGTTTCCTGCAGTATCTTTAGTTATTGAAAAAAATGTACTTTAATGTAGTCTGCCCAACTATGTTGTCACTTTTTGAGGAGGGGGTACAAGGGATTGAACCCAGTGGTGTTTTCCATGGAGCCACATCCCTGGTCTTTTAAAAATATTTTATTTAGAGACAGGATTTCCCTGAGCTTCTTTGGGCCTTGCTAAATTGCTGAGGCTGGCTTTGAACTCAGATCCTCCTGCCTCAGCCTCTTGCACTGTTGGGATTACACATGTGCACCACATCACCCAGATGTTTTTACTTTTTATTTTTTTATTTTGATTACTGGGGATTAACTCTGGGGCACTCAGCCACTGAGCCACATCCCCAGCCCTGTTTTGTAATTTATTTAGAGACAGGATCTCACTGATTTACTGAGTGCCTCACCATTGCTGAGGCTGGCTCTGAATTTTTGATCCTCCTGCTTCAGCCTCCCAAACCTCTGGTATTATAGGCGTGTGCCACCATGTCTGGCTTATTTTTTAACTACCCCCTCAGTTTTGAAACAGGATTCTCTTAAATTGCTTAAAGCCTCTCTAAATTTTAGAGGCTAATCCTAAACTTGTGCCCCTTCTGCCTCAGCCTGCCAAGTCGCTGGGATTACAGGTGTGTCCCACTGTTCATTGTCAACTGCTTGGTGATTAAAAAAAAAAAAAAAAAAAAAAAAACTCCACTTTCATTATCTATCATGGTTCTTAGTATAACAAACCATTTAGGGGTGCTAATTAGTTTAATTTTCACAATAATTCTCATTTTATAGATAAGAAAATTGAGGCAGATAGTTAAAGCCAAGTTCATGTGTTTATAAAAGTGTTCAAGCTGAGAGTTGGAATCTGGGCTCTACTCTGTCTGCACTTGGTAGATATTTAATAAGAATTTAATAGTAACTATACTTTAAAAAAGGAATTTGCTGTGGTGTGAAATAACCTAAATAGATGAGTGTGTTTATTAGAAAATATTATATCTGAGACTATAGTGAGAGGTAAATCCTGAATGGGCAGAGTCGGAGATTAGATTTTTTCATGGGGAAGTTTTAGGGAAGATGGGAGAGCTAAGAAGTCCTGACTTCACCTATTAGGAACTCTTTGTTCTTGTTCAGAAGTTCAAGTAACCATTTATTTTGTCATCATAGCTTGAAGTTTAATTATGGAGGCACACAAATATCCATAGCACAAGGTAGAAAGTGATTGGAGTCCCCAAAGGCACAAAGATCATAGAGACAGTACTAGAGTGCAGTAATCTCAAATAGCATCTTGTTTTTGCCTCTCAAAATGTATCTGTGAGCCAGCAGCTATAAAACTAGCTATATACCTTTGTAAAATCTTAAACCTTATTCCAAACCTAATGACCCAGAATTTGCATCTTCACCTAGTGCTCACGATTTGAATTCCATTTAAAACTTCAGTGCCATGGATCAGTTCCAAATCCATCATTTTATAGGTAAGAAAATGGGCCCTGAAGGTTGGAATAAATTAACTGTTTCAGTGGGAGAGCAAGAATTTGATACCAGAGCCCCCGATTCTTGGTAGGTATAGGTCTACACTTTGCCACTCCTTGTTATGATGGTCTGTGGGATTTCAAGGAAAAGCCTTAACAATAATATCAGAATATATTCATTAGAGAAATAATGTTAATCATAACTTCTTGTATCTACTAGTTTTCTTCATTATGTATATTCTCTTTCGCCAGAGCCTGTCATTTCTAGGTACCTGAAAACATTTATGTGTTTTGAACATATTTTTTGCTTAGTCTGACTCTGTGGTTAAAATTCATACAATATCCAGACATGATGGCACATGCCTATAATCTCAGGAACTTAGGAGGCATAGACCAGAGGATCACAACTTAATGAGGCCCTAAAACAAATTAGCAAGGCACTGACTCAGAACTTTAAAAGGACTGGGGGATGTAGCTCAGTGGTAAACCACTTCTGGGTTTGATCCCTAGTACCATGAAAATATATAGATAAATAAAAGGCCAGTATTGCTTATTTAATCTGTTTACCTTTACATGTGGGGATACTTAAGTCATTTGATTTTAGAATTTTGTCATTTGCTTTTGTTCTTTTCGTGAGTTGTATCTGATTTAAAAAAAAAAAAAAAATCACTTTAATACTAGGTATTGGTATCATAGTGCCTCAAGTGCAAATTTTTTTTCTTTAATTTTTTAAATGGTACCAGGAATTGAACCCAGTGGTGCTTTAGCACTGAACTACATCCCCAGTTCCTTTTATTTTTTTTGAAATAGCATCTCATTAAGTTTCGGAGGCTGACCTTAAGCTTGTTATTCTCCTGCCTCAGCCTCCTGAGGAGCTAGGATTATAGGCGAATACCACCATGTCCAGCACAGATTTCTCATTTCTGAGACAAATAGCAGCTTTATGTTGAAAGGGAAGAATGAACTGATAATAATAACAGTTAAATTTTACCATATGATAAGTGGTTCTCTGATAATAGCTTTTTTTAAGTTAGTTTTTTTATTTATGTATGACAACAGAATGCATTATAGTTTTTGTTACACATATAGAGCACAGTTTTTCATATCTCTGGTTGTATACAAAGTATATTCACACCAGTTTGTGTCTTCATACATATACTTTGGATAATAATGACCATCACATTCCACCATAATTTGTAACCCAATGCCCCCTCCCTTCCCCTCCAACCCCTCTGCCCTATCTAGAGTTCATCTATTCATTCCATGCTCCCTCTCCCTACCCGAAGACTAGTGGAATTGTCTATGAAATAACTCTTATTTTGAAAGAAGTTTGAAAAATTTAAAAAATATATATTTTTAGTAACATACTATAATTGTGACTCTTTCTAGTTAACCTCTGGAGTTGAAGAATGTGGGTCATTGAAGTGCCTGGTGTTAACTGGGAGAGGGTTTATTTAGATGCAGTAGTTTTAGGTTCTATCTACTCTTTTCATAGATCCTGATATACATAAAGCTGTGATGATGATTTGAGGTGTGACAACAAATAGTATCATTTATCTTGTTAAAAGGTTGGTTTGTTTGGGGCAGTTGCTAGTGATAGAACCCAAAGACTTACAGTAAGTAGGTATTCCACCTCAATGTCTATTGTTGTTATCTAAAGTCATGTTTTGCACTTAATAGTAATTTATAGATGTTTGTCTTCTAGGCTCATCAGCAGAGCAGACGAGCAGACCATTTATTAGCTTCAGGGAAATACAAAGAGGCTATTTATTGTCACAAGAAGGCTGCGGGTAAATTGTCTTTTTAAGAAATACTGATTGTAAAAATGAAGAGCAATTTGTTTTTCCCAGTATCTCTGACCACTTTATTTAGAATGAAAATCACAACAGTAGTGTTTGTTGTCCTGCATATGCATGTTAGATCATTCTGCTTATCACCTAGAAAATTAGCTTAAGAGTATTTTTCAAATATGATGGATTTCCCAGCTTCTCCTAAACCAGTCTTCTGTCTGAAATATGAAGATGGCATAAATGGCACCTTGGTATATAGTTCTTATACACAGCCATGTTCCTAAAAACTTATGAGCCAATTGCAAGAAGTCTGCCAATTCATAGTAAATATTGTTTAAAGGAGTCTGAATTTTAAACACTTGATATTTGTGCTGCAGGATGGGCAGATGGCAGGTACCACATAAATCTGTGTATTTTATGGTGAGTTTTATGTTTTTTTTTTGTACAACATTAAGGCTTGTGAATTCAGTATTATTAAATCTTTCCTAAACTATATTTTGTTATCCATTGGATTATTAAATTTTAGTCACCACAAAAGCGACATATTGTTTAACTATTTAAGTCACGTTACATATGAGTTCCATAAGCACACATCCATAATCCCAGCAATTTGGTAGACTGAGGGAGGAGGGTTGCAAGTTCCTGGCCAGCCTCAGCAACATTGCAAGGCCCTAAGCAACTTCAACCCTGACTCAAAATAAAAACTAAGAAAGCACTGGGGATGTAGCTCAGTGGTTGAGATGCTTCTGGGTTCACTTACCAGTACCAAAACAACAACAACAAAACCAAAGATTCTAGCTAACTGAATAAATAAAGGGAAAAACTTACATTCCTCCTAATCTGATATTTGAATAATTGAAACTGCTAAGGGCTTCAAATATCACCCTGACCTAGTCTAAATTCTGTGACATTCTTAGGTTAGAAAAGATGATAGCCAGGGCTGGGGATGTGGCTCAAGTGGTAGCATGCTCGCCTGGCATGTGTGAGGCCCGGGTTCAATCCTCAGCACCACATACAAACAAAGATGTTGTGTCCACCGAAAACTAAAAAATAAATATTAAAAAAAGAAAAGATGATAGCCTGTTAAATCATATTAGCTTTAAATCATGGAGATAGAACTTAATGTGATTAGTATATCCAACTGGGCTGATTTGGAGTTTAGACTTGGTTTTATGGCCCAGTGGTATCACACTCCTCTGGCATGTGTGAGGCACTGCGTTCGATCCTCGGCACCAAATTAAAATAAATAAGTAAAATAAAGGTATTGGGTCCACCTACAATTAAAAAATATTTAAAAAATAGCCATGTATTAGAGTTGCAAAACTGATGTGTTGGAATGAGCTCATTGTATTCTAAATTGACTTATTGACAACAAGTTTTTTTTTGTTTGTTTTGGTACCTGGGATTGAAGTTGCCTATGAACCACTGAGCCACATCCCCATCCCTTTTTATATTTTGAGACAGAGTCTCCCTGAGTTGCTTAGGGCCTCACTAAGTTGCTGAGGCTATCTTTGAACTTGTGAGCCTCCTGCCTCAGCCTCCCCAGTCTCTAGGATTATAGGCATGCACTACCATGCCTTACTGGAAGAATTAGTAGGTTCTTCAGATTTTCTTAGTTCCTGTCCCCATCATTTCTTAATATCCACTTTAAATATTTGCCTTGTTTCATATTTGGAGGAAGCAGTTTAAACAGAATTGTTAGTTTTTCTTTTTTTTTTCCTGAGATGCCTATTCTTTTACCAAATTTCTCTTGGTGAGCATTTGTTCCTGTTTTGAATTTGTGGAGGAAATCTATGACCATGCAATCAGATTGAAAGTTTTTTATCCTTCTAAAATAACCTTTAAAAATTCCAAATTGAAAACAGACATGCGGCACATGCTTGTAATCCCAGTGACTTCGGTGGCTGAGTCCAGGATTTCAAATTCAAAGCCAGCCTCAGCAACTGAGGAAGGCCCTAGGTAAATTAACAAGGCCCTGTACCAAAATTAAAAATAAAAAGGCTGGGGATGTGGCTCAATGGTTAAGTGCCCCAGATTTCAATATCTTATACCCCATGTGGCCCCTTCCCCAATTCCCAGTTGTGAGATATATTTTTTTTATATATTTTTTTTTTATTTAGGACTTAACCTAGGGGCACTTCATCACTTGGTTACATCCTTAGCCATTGTTTAATTTGAAACGGGGTTTCACAGAGTTTCTTATGGCCTTATACTGAATTGCTGAGGCTAACTTTGAACTCCTGATTCTCCTGCCTCAGCCTCCCTAGCTGGTGGGATTTTAGGTATGCACCACTGCATTATACTGTTTTAAGGCTCTACAAAGGGAAGCATTTCTTTAGTTTTGCAAAAGGCATTCTATTTGATAAGAAAGTAGATAAAACAGCTGATGCTGTGGCACACTTCTGTAATTCCAGCAGTGACAAGTAGAAAAATTTATTCAGGTAGGTGGTAATAATAAAGAAAATTCATCCACAGTGTATCTGAACAGTAGTAGAGCAGATAGAACATCTCAACAGATTTAAATGTTAATGAAGAAAAATACACAAGCTATGCAAAATTAATACAGGAACAAAAGATGAGAACAAAGTGAAGAAAAATGTAAATCTGGCATGTAAGGCTCGATCAAAACTATAATCACCTGGTTTTCTTTGGACAAGGAACGTCTAATTAATTTGCATCTCAGGAATGATAGAATCTAGCAGACACTTATAAGCATGAAATTGGAAAGTCATTAAAATACAAATAAAGATCAGGCAGAAAGCTGTGTCTTGTATCTGCAGAAGGGGAAAAAGAGACTTAATATAGGGATGAGGCATATCAAAAAGTTTATAGTAAACAAAATATAGGAAGTAGATCCATTATTAATGTTATTTATACCCCATCTTGTTCAAAAACATATTTAAAATGTCTCACAGAGAAACATAATGAAATATAGAATGTAAGTAAAACTAAGTAAATGAAGAAATCCATAGAAGCACAAAATGAAAAACAGACTGAGATTATAAACCTCAAAATGTACCATGAGTTTGAATATTTATAGAACTTATGATTAGTTCTTTGTGTTGTTTTTGACATTGACAAAATTCCTAAGAAAATCAATATAGAAAGATAAAAAGTTAATTTTTGCTTAAACATTTCAGAGTTTTGGGCTGGGGATGTGGCTCAGGTGGTAGCGCACTCGCCTGGCATGCGTGCGGCCCGGGTTCGATCCTCAGCACCACATACCAACAAAGATGTTGTGTCCACCAAGAACTGAAAAATAAACATTGAAAAATTCTCTCTCTCTCTTTCTCTCACTCTCTCTTTAAAAAAAAATTCAGAGTTTCAGTCCATGGTCATTCAGACCCATCATTTTTGGCCTCACGTTTTTGGCCTTCAGTGAGCAGAACTTAATGGTAGGAAGTGTGTAGTGAAGAAAACTGCTCATCTCATGGCCTTGAGAAGCAGAGGGAGAGGAAGGAGCTGGGGCCAGTATCCCCTTCAAGGTCATGCCTTCCATGGCCCAACTTCCTTCTGTTTCACATCCCCTTCCACAGAGTTTGTTATCTCCCTCCTCATAGTGCCATCAGTTAGGGATCAAACCGTCAACACATGAGCCTTCAAGGGGGCATTCAAGTTCTAAACCATAACATTCTGCTGCTGTCCCCCAGAAGCTTATGTCCATCTCATGAAATGAAATGCATTTATTCTATCTTTAAGAGTCTCCAAAATCTTAACAGTCCATTTATTACTCAAATGTCCAAATCCAAAGTCTACTCTGAGACTCAAGGCAAACTTGGTTGTGAGCCACTGGAATATTTAACAAGTTACATACTTGTAACATTCAGTGGCATATGATAGACATTCCCATTCCAAATGGGAGGAATAGGACCATAGAAAGAAAGAAGGGATTTGACCAAATCAAGATGGAAACCCAGCAGAGCAAATACTGAGTTCTGTAGCTTCATGTGCTGCATTTGGGACACAGTGATATAATGTGAACTCCAAAGGGTTTAGGCAGCCCTGTTCCTGGCTTTGCCAACTGTAGTGCATGTGGCCACTCACTCTGGCTGGCTTTACTCTCTGCCTGTGACTTCCCTTGGCAGGCATTCTACATTCCTGGTATCTCTGACTTACTGGGGTCTCCATTGCAGCTTTAGCTTCACTCTCACAGCTTCACACATTGCCTTTTCAGGGGCTACTTGGCAGGGGCTTTGACTGTCACATGCTGATTGAAGTCTTGATGGGATCCCCCAGGATCCCATGTAATAACTCCTGTATTCTTCGTGCTTGCAAAAGCACCATTGTATGGATGACAAGGTATGCTACCAGCTGGAGCAGTAGATGGCCTGCTTAGACCACAGCTATGGCAGACTCTGATTCCTTTGAAAGATGAACACAAGGAAAACAATTACCTGACTCTGTGGGAGTAGGGCTCCCCTGGGCTTTCTTATCAAACAGAAGTCTTTGAGTCTATGATGGGTCTTGCTGATTCCTGAGGCGCAAAGTCCTTAGCTTCTTTTTGATGGCACTGATCTCTTTAGCAGTGGTACCTTATTTGGCCACAACTTTAAAGGTTCTACATTTCTGTCTAAACTGAAGTTTTTAAATCTCTCTTTTCTCTTTTTTGTTCCCATTCTCAATGGTATATTAATTGAAAGCTAAACACAGACCACTGCCTTGAAATTTCCTCCACCAAGTTAATTAGTCCATCTCTTTCAAATTCAGCCTCACAGAATCTTGGCATACATAAAATGTAGACTAGTTTTTTTTCCAGAATGTAACATGAATGGCCTCTAGTCCAGTTCTCAGTAGGGTCCTTATTTCTGTTTGAAACCTCATGAGCTTGGCCTTTAGTTTACACATTCTTATCAGCATTCTGGTTTTCTGAGTTCGCACCAGAATTGCACTTTAAGCTCTGTTTACAACATTACAAGCTTTCTGTAGTCAACATTTCTAAGCCATGACACCTCCTCCATCTCAATTTAAAAGATTTCTTAGCCACTATCAGGTATAGTCATAGCAAAGACTTTGCTGCTTATTGTTACCAATTTTCTCTTGTAGATTTTCATAACTGAGAGATTCAACTTGAAAGGAGGAAAGGTTTAATGGGTTCATGGTTTCAGTTCATGTTTTATTGGCCCTGTTGTTTTGGGCCTGTGGCAAGGTAGAACATCATGGTGAAATATGTGGTAGAGCAAAGCTGCTCACTTCATATTAATGGAAAGCAGAGAGGGGAAGGGGATGGGGACACATATGCCTTTCACATCAAACCTTGAGTCACCCAATTTCCTTTAACTAAGCCCTACCCATTAAAGATTCCAATACCTAACCATGGTGCCAATAGCTGGGGAGCAAATGTTCTAAACTTGGGCTTCCTGGGGCATTTAAGATTCAAACCATAGCAGACTCCTAGCAATCAACCAAAAGAGGAAAAGTAAGGATTTTCTTCAAATTAAGTCACCCAGAGTTTGATCCTGAGATCAGAGATTTGTGGTTATTGTTGTTTTTAGTACCTGGGATTGAACTCGGGGTACTTAACCACTGAGCAATATCCCTAGTTCTTTTTTTTATTATTATTAGAGACAGGGCCTTGCTAAGTTGATGAGGTTGGCTGTGGACTTCAGATCCTCCTGCATCAGCTTCCAGAGCTGCTGGGATTATAGGTGCTTGTCATTGCACCTGGTCTGAAAGGTTTTGTTAGGGTAGCTGGAGCAAATATTCATGAGACATACATCTGAGTTCAAGCAAAGGTTTATTGACAGAGAATATCTACTAGACTGCCCTTCTGCAAGGCACAGCAGCCTGCTGGAAAAAATGTCTTTTAAATATATAGTCAGGTACAAGGGAGTAGTTAAAAAACCCTGTGATTGTTATTTGGTACCTTTGCTCTGGTTTTAGTAGTTAGGGAATCTTTGGGGGTGGGCCTAAAAGGAAGGCCATTCTTGGTTGCCAGGTGCTAATTTTCAAAATGGGAATTATTTTGGACTAAGTACCTAACAGGTTTTTGTTAATTTTTTTTTTTTTAAGTACTGGGAATTGAACCGAGCCAGGCATGCTTTACCACTGAGCAATAACTCCAGCTATTTTTGTATTTTTTTCAGACAAAGTCTAATTTGTCCAGCCTTGCCTCAGACTTCCAATCCTCCTGCCTCAGCCTCCCGAGTTGCTGGAATTACAGGTATACACTACTATACCTGCCTGGTTCTTATTACTTTTTAATCCTCACTAAACATTATTTTTCAAATGAAATCATCTTCAGTTCTTTAATTGTAAAATCTGCAGGGTTTCTGTTATTGTCTGATGGTGGGGATCAAATGTAGGACTCCACATGCTAGGCAAGTACTCTACCACTCAGCCACATCCACAGCCCTTCCATAGGGATTTTAAAGCATAGAACCTGCCAGTTAAGGTATTGAATGCCTGTAATCCCAGAGACTGGGGAAGCTGAGGCAGGGGGATCACAAGTTCCAGGTCAATCACAGAAATTTAGCAAGACTCTATCTCAAAGTATAAAGGGCTATGGATATAGCTCAGTGGAAGAGCTCTAACCCTTGTTTAGTCACTGGGATCATTCACCAGTATTGTAGCAAAAAAACCTCCAAACACTAATCATAGCGTTACTGCTTGTAAGATCATTTTTTTTTTTTCTGTATGAGAAGTATCAAAACTTCTTTTACCTGGTAATTATAGGATGATACCCATATATTAATGTTCCTTTTTTTTGGCCAGCATATCTTTCTGATGCTATGGAGCTGAGCAAGTCTGAGCAGGTAAGACATGTTCTTAAGGTTTACAGCAAAATTTTAAAAGATTTTTTTAAAATGGAGACTTGAACTGTGTGTAAAAAAAGCATTTTACCCCTCTTTAAGTTCTTTAATTGTAAAATCTGCAGAGTTTCTGTTTTTGTTTGATGGTGGGGGATCAAATGCAGGTCTTTAAGTGCTATATTAAAAATATGTAAAATGTGCAAACTAAGTGAAGTGTTGATATCATGGCATGCAGAAACAACCTTCTCCCCCAACCTCATTCCTGCTCTTTTAAGCATGGTGAAACTTGCATCCTGTTAGTAGCTTATATTTGACCATCGTTGGGCTGTTTGTTTTGGTGCCTGGTATTGAACCCAGGGGCGCTTAACCACTAAGCCATATCCCCAGCTATTTTTATTTTTTATTTAGAGACAGGGTCTTGCTAAGTTGTTTAGGCCTCCCTAAGTTGCTGTGGCTGGCTTTGAAACTGTGGTTCTCCTTCCTCAGGCTCCTGAGCTGCTGGGATTGCATGTGTGCACCACCATGCCTGGATCCAATTGGATAAATCTGCTTGTTGAAGATTTTTTAAATATGAAGTCTCCCATTTGTCTGTTCTTGAATTCTTAGACAATTGTTTTTTTTTTTTTTTTTTTTTCTTTATTTTTGACTTCCTCCTTGTACTGGTAATTGAACCTAGGGGGTGCTCTACCTGTGGACCACATCCTTCCAGCCCTTTTCATTTATTTTTATTTTGTGACCAGGGTTTGGTTAAGTTTCCCAAGTTGGCTTTGAACTTTGATCTTCCTAAGTCTCCCAAATGGTTGGAATTACAGCCTTCTTGTACCACTATGCCCCCTGCCTTATGTTAAAAAGTTCTTAACTTCAAAATTTGCTTTACCAGTGACTTTTATTTTCTATGCTAGGGTAAGGCTTGTTAAGGTTTAAAAATACCTTTATCTAAATATTCTTTTTTTAACAGGGGTCTGAGTTGAATTCAGGGCCTTGTACATGATAGACAGGTGCTCTACCATTGAGCTACATCACCAGCCCTATTTTAAATTTTGAGACAGGGTCTTGGTAAGTTCTGCAGGCTGGCCTTGAATTTGTGATTCTCCTGCCTTAGCCTCCTAAGTAGCAGGGGTTATAAGCATGTGCCACCAAACCTGGCTTCTGATTTCTTGATTGTAAAATGTCAGGTACCTAGGAAGTACTTAGTACATATATGTCTAATTGAAATAAGGAGATAATTTCTGAGAGGGATATCAGTGGCAGGGAAAACCCACTTGCTTCTTAACACTGAATCATAGGATATTTAACTAAGTCTTTGATACTATAGAACCTGCTATTGGTATCTGCCCTGCATTGAGCTTTCTAAATCTGTTAACAGGAAGACTTTTCGTTTTGGTTACTATAGAACTGAGGTCTAAATAGAAAGGATTTCTCCAATTCTAAGATGATTACAAATGGCATGGCATTGCAGATGGAGGAAGTGTAAGGCATAGTCAGAAAAAGTCTGAATTATTGAGATTAGGATTTTGACTTAATAAATGGTGCTTTCAATTAAGTAAAAAAATACACCTTTCTCTAATTTATGTTATTTTGATATTGTTATTGAATCTTTACTAAATTTCAAACAGTATAAAAATTTTAAGTGTTAAGTCAGAAAGGCTCTTGGAATAGGATATATTAACAGTAAAAAAGATTTCCAATATTAAATTCTGCAAATTGTAATTTTCCTTTTGTGAAATAGGCTCATTTATCACTGGAATTAAAAAGGGATAGCCACATGAAACAGCTCCTCCTCATCCAGGAGAGGTGGAAAAGGGCAAAGTGTGAAGAACAATCAAAAGCTTAGAACACAGACAAGGATGTACCTACCCATCTTCAGGTATCTCACAAACCCTCTGATGAGGATGCAGAGGGTCATAGTCCCCTTTTTTCTCAGAACTACAGCCCTTGTACAGAGAAACACCTATCTGAAATTCATGGAGTCTTTGACAGGAATCCAGAAACACTGCTATTTTTACTTCAGCAAAAGAGTGAGCCAACACAGCCATGTATTGGAAGCAAAGCCCCGAAGGATGATAAAACAATTATTGAGAAGCAGGCAACCAAAATTGCAGATTTGAAAAGGCATGTGGAGTTCCTTGTGGCTGAGAATGAAAGATTAAGGAAAGAAAATAAAACACTAAAGGCTGAAAAAGCCAGACTTCTAATAGGTCCAGTAGATAAGGAGCTGGATGTTGATGCTGATTTTTTTTTTAAAGAGAGAGTGGGAGAGAGAGAGAGAGAGAGAATTTTTTAATATTTATTTATTTTTTTTTTAGTTCTCGGTGGACACAACATCTTTGTTTGTATGTGGTGCTGAGGATTGAACCCGGGCCGCAAGCACGCCAGGTGAGCACGCTACTGCTTGAGCCACATCCCCAGCCCCTTGATGCTGATTTTATAGAAAAGTCAGCATTATGGAGCTTGCAACTACATTCAGACACTGCTACAGCTTTTTCAACCTGGCAGAAATTTGCAGCAAATACTGGGAAAGCCAAGGATATTCCAATACCCAATCTTCCTCCCATGGATTATCCATCTCCACAACTTCCACTTATGGAGCTGAGGATTTTCTGAAAGGACTTGTGAATAATTGAAGTAGAAGGCTTTTGGAGAGATCAGAAGAAATACAGCAACACGGTTAATTCAGAAAAGAAGAAAAAATAAAAAAAGGGAAAACCACATACAAGGGTAATTCCAGATGTGCTTTACCATCTGGCTGATTGGCAGGAGCAGCATTGCCAGGATGTGGGAAACAGTCACTGTGAAATATATTGCATATCTGATCTACCCACTAGAGTTAATGGTTCCCACCTGGCAGACAGTAAACTCTTGGAGGTTCACTTTCTCCCAATGCAAACCAAATGGGTACCTAGAATAATTTTCTCAAGTACCAATTATTTTTCTTCAGGGTTAAAACGTATAAAAGTGTGTTATGTATAATTAATCTATAATGCCATAAATGATATTGCAAAACCTAAATAATATGATGTCCTGAGGGGCTGCCATGTATTTGAAACATGCTTTCTATCATGCATTGACTGTATGCATTTTGTTATGCACATTTTGTTTGTTTAAGTAAGGCGTATAGGATACACAGCTGTCTAGATGAAACTATAATACCCACATTTTGCACTAATAACATAATGCTGACCTCAAGACTATCAGAATAAATATTTACATTTCCATTTTATGAAGAAAGGAACCAAATTATTGGTTATGCTTTTTAAAAAAATTACCAGTTTACATAATTAATCAGGGTGCATTTTAAGTTCTAACATTTTGTTATATAATGCATCACTTAAAAATTCTAAGGAATGATCCTTTGTTTTTAATGATGCATAAGAGGAAGTAATGCTAGTTGGCAGTATTTGATTGTAAGAAATCAATAAAGTTTAGTTGTGTTTTATACCTTTGTTGACTGGTTGGTGGTTGAAAAGCAAGGAACTGTATGGCGTCTGGCTATTGTAAACTTTGAATAAGAATTTAAGAAGATGCTATCAAATTATTATTTTGGTGTGTTAAGGATTTTCCCCTATTGTTTTGCAATCCCTTTCCCCTCTAAAGGTGGTGAAGGGGAGTGTAGAATTTCCTGAGGAAATTTTCAGCAAAATCAAGTGAAAATCCCCAAGAGCTAAATGTTCCAAGCCTTTCTTTGGTGGAACTCACCTGGAAAGTGCCCAAGGCTGCTCTAAGCTGCTTGCAGCCATTCTTGTAGCACCTTTACCCGGTGGAGCACAGTGAGTGGGTGCTTTTTTCTAGGAGAAGGGATTGGAGAAGAGGAGGATGTAAACAAAACATTTCTTTGCAGATCACTAGGTATGTTAAAGCATGGACTTCCTGTGTGGAATTGTGAGACTGAGGCACATACTGCCTCCTGAGGGAGTGAGGACTTCATTGGGCTCAGTGGGTAGGGTTAGGCTTCTATGTTCAGTGAGGAAATTAGCCTAAGTAGGAAGGGTGAAGAGATAATGCAGAAGTCATATTTTTCCTGTCTTATTGTGTTGCAGATGAAACCATCTTAAAAGTTATACTACTTACTTTGTTTATCTCAGTGTTATAACATCCCAGATTTTTTAAGCCTAGCCTCATAATTTTTTTTTCCCTTTGACAGAGTCTTGCTAAATTGCCCAGGCTTACCTGAAGCAATTCTCAGCTTCCTGAGTTGCTGGTTTATGTGTGTTTTGACTAGGACTGTGATGGTTCCTTTGCAGCAGAATACCTTCCAGGGTAGATTTAAATAATGCTTCTTTTCTTTATTACATCAATCGTAGCCGCTGGACATTTCCTGGCTAGGATTGCTAGGTGTTCTTACATATTTTCTGTTTAGTATGAGGCACTTAAAGGGATTTAGAATAGCTTGCTTCCCCTAAATAATTTGTTCTGTATGAGTAAGGTGGGTCTTGTCTCTTCTTAGTGGTGGCCTCTCACTGTACTGTTCCTTTTGGGGGGTACCAAGGATTGAACATGGGTGTTGAACCACTGAGCCACATCCCCACCCCTTTTAAAAATAGAGTCTTGGCTAAGTTGCTGAGCCTGACCTGGGAACTTGATCCTCCTGTCTATGCCTCCTGAGCTACTGGAATTACAGGCTTGCATCAAGCTTGGCAGTCCTCCTGTACTTACCTGTTGAATCCAGATAAGTAACTGGGTGTTAATGCCTGAACCCGAGTTCTCATTTTCATCTTTTCAGAAAACATTTCTTTAAAAAACTCAATAGTATGGAATAATACTTTTATCTAGATCATATTGCCATGGTAATCCATACAACCTGGAAATCTTGTTTAAAAAAATGTAATAGGAGGAAGTTATTTGCAAGATAATCAGTTTCTTGCCGGGCGCAGTGGCACATGCCTGTAATCACAGCGGCTTGGGAGGCTGAAAAAAGAGAATATTTATTTCAAAGCCAGCCTCAGCAATGTTGAGGTGCTAAACAACTCAGTGAGACCCTGTCTCTAAATAAGATGTAACAATAGGGCTGAGGACTGGGCTCAGTGTTTGAGTGCCCTGAGTTCAATCCCGGTTACAAAAAAAAAAAAAAAAAATCATTTTTTTTTTCAAAAATTGTTTTCTTCTCTAGTGTTTTATCAGGATTATTGAAATGCACATATTTTTTCAAGTGATTTCAAGATATTAAAATACAGGAACGTATTGCTTTTTACACTGGGTACTTTTGTGTCTCACATACAAATATATTATTTACATATGTGTATATTCTATGTGTATATGTGTAAATATACATACATACTTTTTTTTGTACTTGGGATTGAAATTGGGAGCACTCTACCACTGAGTCACATCCCCAGCCCTATTTTTTTTTTTTTAATTTAGATACAGGGTCTCACTGAGTTGTTTTCCTTATTCACAGGTCAACTGGATAAGCTTGAATGTGTGTTTAACTTAAATGCCTTGTCTTTTTTTTTTTTTTTTTTTTTTTGGTACTGGGGATTGAAATCAGGGGCACTTAATCATTGAGTCACATCCCCAGCATCTTTGTATATTTTATTAGAGAGAGGGTGTCCCAAAGTTTCTTTGGCCTCACTAAGTTGCTGAGGCTGACTTTGAACTCAGGATCCTACTGTATAAGCCCATAGGCTGAGCCGCCTGGAGTCACTGGGAGTATAGGAGTGTGCCACTGCTGTCTTTGTTTGTTGTTTAGTAGTAGGTACTGAACACAGGGCCTCATGTATGGAATGCAAGCTTATTACCACCAAGGGGCATCCACAGCCCTTTTGAGACAGGGTTTCCTAAATGACCCAGATTAGCTTTGAACATGGAATCTTAGTGCTTCAGACTCAGGGACACTCAACCACTGAACCGCAGCCTCAGCCCTATTTTGTGTTTTATTTAGAGATAGGGTTTCACTGGGTTGCTGAGGCTGGCTTTGAGCTTGTGATTCTCAGTCTTCCAAGCCTCTGCGCCTGACTTTTTTTTTTCACCTTAAAGTGGGAAGTGTGCCTCCTTTTATAAAAGCCATTGCTGACCAGTGCCATCTGGTGGACAGTGAGAAACTGGTTCTTTTCTGGTCATTGCCAGATTGGCTGTGGAAGACAAGGGTCTGATTTATATCTTAATTAACTTGCTTTGTCTAGAATAGATACAGAAATCTGACTTAAAAGATAAAATGTCTTTAAGAACTGGACCAAGTTACCTCAGGGATGAAAGGCTTGCCCACTTATTTTCTGTCTGCTCATACTTTTCATGTTTTGCTGCTAGGGTTTACTCTCAAGGCTGACCTGTGCCAGGTTCAGTGGCACAGGCCTGTAATCCCAGTGAATTCAGAGGCTGAGGTATAGGGTCACATTCAAGACCAGCATCAACAATTTAGTGATATCCTATCAAAAAATAAAATGGGGACCTTGGGCATGGTGGCACATGCCTGTAATCCCAGCAACTACTGGAGGCCATGGCAGGAGGATTACAAATTCAAAGCCAGCCTCAGCAATTTAGTGAGGCTCTGAGCAAAACTTAAAAAGATCTTGGGATGTGGTTCAGTGGTAAAGTCCCCCAGTATCCCTTTCTCCCTCTCAAAAAAAGTAAAGAGTCTTAAGTGGATTATCCTTCCATTTTCTAAAAGTGAGGGTGGCACAGTTAGGCACTGGGTCTGGAGAATCAAAAAATATTTGGAATAGTCTTGTTCATTAGGATTTTTCAGTAGTCATGTGAATTGGAGTGAGGGTTGGGTAAATCAGTTCTTAGCCTGCTTCTCTAACATAGGTACTAAATCAGGAATAAAATTTAAAAAGGCTGGGACATTACAGGTATGATAAAATTAAGGGTGAAGGAACCAAGAATACAAATAAAAATGAGAATCTTTCTTGGTCCTAGTGATTGAATCTAGGGCATCACACATTAAGCAAGCACTCTACATTGAGTCACACCCCGTAGCCCTCTACCTTTGAATCAAACCTCTCCCCAAAGTTTAGTTGAGAATACTGGCTCGTGGTCCACTGAGCACTGTGGAATATGTGTTCAAATACTGAAACACACTTGATTGACTCTGAAAAATTTAACTACCTTAGTTTGAGAGATGTGAATGGAATACTTCTAACAAAGTCATCTGACTTACTCTCTATCAAAAGGATTTTAGTCTGGTAAAAAATCTGATAAGATATTTATCTATAACTCACAGGATGTTTTCTGAATTGTATATGTTGTTTTTCTTTTTAAGAAATTCTGCAGGGCTGGGGTTGTGGCTCAGTGGTAGAGTGCTTGCCTAGCATGAGTGAGGCCCTGGGTTTGATCCTTAGCATCACATAAACAAAGGTATTGTGTTCACCTACACTAAAAATATATACATTTTTTAAAAAATTCTCCAATAAGTCAGTGATGTGATAAACTGCTATTTTCCAAAGAGAGTTTTTTGATTTATTATTTCTTCCTATATTCTGCTTATTAAACATTTTTATAATTCTAGGATTGTGCATTTATTTATTCTAACTCTGTTCTTCAGTTTAGAGACAGTAACAATGAAGTCTAATGGGGTCAGTGTGAGGATCAGGTTGCAGAAATTTGAATACTGTATCTACCAGCTAAAAGGTGTGTAACTTTAAGTAAGTCATTTATCCTCTCTGTTCTGTGTTTCACACATGAGTAAATAGATGTGTATACACTGATATGTATATATAAATATTCATGTAAGGCATTGACAACTTTAAGTGCTTAACTAATATTAAGGTTTTATGATGGAGGCTAAAAGCTTATTTCCTTACAAAAGCCTTTTTTTTCTCTAAATTAAAACAAGGGTTACCTTGTATGCCTGTTCAGTGTGTATACTGAACAATTCTACCTTGCAGAAGTTGCCTTAGAGGCTAATATTCTGTCTTTGCTTCCATCACCTTGCTTTTTTTTTTTCTTTTTAACTGATCACTTCCAAATACCCTTTGAAATGAAATCACTGAGGTAGTTTTTTACCCAGAGCTTGCCTACTTATTGGCTTTTACTGAGATTTTTCTTGCTTCCTTGAAAAATGATAATACTAACTATAAAAATAAAAATTGTACATATCATTTGTACAATTCTCAATGCAGTGAATACACTTTGCCTTGCAATCTGTATTCCTGGTGACATTTCATTTTCAAGACAATTCTATGAGGTTGGATTTCATAAGCTCATTTTACAGATGAGGAGGAAGAGAGAACAGAGGACACACCCATATAAATGCTTGCTGCCTCTTCATATGGTACCCTTATCCACCTGGGATTCTGCCAGAATTCCTATCTTCCTCCCAGTGGTGGTGAAGACAAAGATAAAACCAAACTACAGCTTCTTCGATAGCTATCATAGTAAACTGTATAAACTGATGCATCAATGAATAATAACTCAACAAGTAATGCTCAATCAAGGAGTCAATTTACTTTGGTAGGAAATGGACATATTGATAGGTTCCTCTGCTTTGAACTGCTTGCAGAACTTGCCTGGACTATGTATCACTTGTATGCATTGTGAAGTATCTGTTGGTGCAGTGAATTGTGGTAGTGCTGGAGTATCTTTGCTGATGGTGTCACCGGTGGTACAATTTTTCCAAAGAAGCCCTCATTTGGCTTGGTGTCCTGGTGTTCTGCATCCTCCTCCCTTTTGCTAGTGATGGTCTAAAATTTGTTGGCCAACAGAGGTGAGGCAAAGAACCTCACCCCCCCACTCTCACCAATGCCAAATTTGGGGGCCAACAGAGGCGAGGCAAAGATCCTCATTCCCCCACTAGCAAAGGCCAAGTTTGGGGGCCAACAGAGGTGAGGCAAACAATCTCACCCCCCCCAATGGTGCATAGGCCTATCCACAAGTATAGCTGTATGCTGGACTGATAGTCAGTGATGGGTAAGATCCAATTGCAGTGGTACCAACCTAAGAGAGGAGGCTGATGCTTTGAGGTCAGCTCATCCAATGAAGGGTAAGACCATATGTAGTTGGACAGCCTAACAGGCATGGTCCCTAAGCCACATGCATGGTGTTTAATTAAAGAGAAGGGGGGAGATGCTGAGAGCCATAGCTGAGTTGGAATGATGCATGGCATTTTTGCCAGAATGGAGTGGTGGGGAGGTGATGCCAGCAAGCCATTGAGATGATAATGGTTATGTTAAGCTGTGTATTGTATATTAGACCCCTGCTGTCCGCCTTGGCCTGCTACTTTGGAGTTCTCACAGGGATTTCCTGGACAGTTCCCATTGGTTGGGAAAGTGTGGAAGAAGGGATTTCTGGAGGAGGGCCTTCCGTTTGGGGTGGTATGTCCTGGTGGAAGGCTGTGTGTGTAACATTCGTGGGAGTTTGGAAATAAAGTTTGTTCCTGCTTCACTGGCTGGTGATTTGTGCCCAGCCAGACTGCGGCATATTTTCATTCATGGCTTCCATGCTGACACTGTTAAAACTTAGTAAGAATTGTTTGAAGTCAGTTTCTTCTAGCAGGATTCCCCACTTCTGCTCTCAACAAGGGGAGACATACAAGGGAAAACTGCATCTAGCACTCTAGCAGGTGGTCTGCCCAAAGGGGACCCTGCCTAATGGGGAACAGGAGAGAGGGCAGGACCTGTAGTTGACATGTTTCCTAATTACTCTTAGTGCCAAGCTCAGGGATGGCTATCCTACGCAAGCTGACTCATTTAATTCTGAAAACAGCTACAAAAGAAGTGATATCATTCCCACTTTGAAAAAAGGTAAACCTAGGCTCAGAAGGATGGAGTCAAGGCCACACAGCACTCTACCTTTGGATTCAAACCCGGATCAAACCAATTATAAAAACCTCACCATTTCTATGATTCCACACAGTGCCAATTCCTGCTTATATTATCAGCTGTGTCTTAAAATATTAAGGCAGAAGGCTTAGCACTTTAAGGGTCTAATCATCAGAGAACCTACACAGGAGCCAGCATGCATAAGGGCATAACAGGACATTGGCATTCTGATGAAGGAAAATGAAGAGGAAGCTGGAGTGTCATAGGTCTGATATGCTTTAAAACAAGAAATCTTTAAACTAATAACAACAAATTAAAAATAGCCAAAATAAGGTTATATCTCATTTCAGAGGCAATTTCCGAACTTTCCGGACTACAATACAACTTTTTAAAAATGAAGATTAAATTCAAATACAGTAAAATGCACAGATATTAAGTGTAGGTTTCATGGTTTGCTAAACGTTTATACTGGTGTAATTCAACCTGCTATCAAAATATAGAACACTTCCATCATCCCACAAAGTTCTCTCATGTCCCTTCCTTGTCAATAACTTTCAGCCCCAGGGAAACCACTACTCTGATTTCTACCCCATTATTTACACTGCTTCTAGAACTTCATATAAATGGAATCTGACAGCATGTTCTTCTTTAGCTCAGCATAAAGTTTTTGAGACCTATACAATTTGATTTATGAATCAGCAGTTCATTTCAATGTATTTGCCTACTAGTATTCAGCAGAAGAGAATTCCATGATATAGACATACTAAAAAGTATTTATTCATTTTCCTGTTGATGAACATTTGGTTTATTTTCAGTGCCAAGTTACTCCAAATAAAGCTGCTGTAATATTTTCCTTTTTCTTGGGTAAATACTTTGGAATGGAGTAGTTATACATTTGGGTAAGTTCATGTTTAACTCCATGAGAAGTTACATCTCTGGACATGTGTGTATGTATGCTCCACTGTCCTCTCAATGGGATCAGTGAGAGGAAAGAGGAGTGGGGAAAACAAGAAGCATTCACTCTATCACAACAGCTCTCTGACCACTCTTTCCTTAAATACCTTCCCAGATTCCTCTTTGGGGTTTCTGGGTGGGCTGGGGCTCCAGCCAAGGAATCTGGAACCTGCACTCCCTCCCCTCTGTCTAAGTGGCTCCTCCCTTCATCCTCACTCAATACAGACTTACCTGTCATTATACAAAACCTTTTGTTTTAGGAAATTCACACTGAAATCACTATTTAGAGTTTGTAGTTCAGGAACAAAGGAGAAAGTCCAGGCCACTGACTGGAAAGGACATGATGGGAATAGGTCTAAGGAAACCTGCCAGTTTTAGAAGGAAAGAGATCATTCTCCCAAGGAATCCAATTCTTCATAAGGGTGCTCCATCAGACTACTCAGCAGGAAACAGGCCAATGCCCCTGCACTGTCAGGAGGCCAGGCCTATTGGGTGGTCTAAATTTAAGAAAAAAGAGAAAAACAAAAATCCTAAGAACTAGAGACAGACAGACAGACAACCGTAAGAAGGGATCATATCAGAAGTGATACCCAAGACAGGTACTGGCAACTTAGATTCTAGTCCAGGGAAAATGGGCAGAATTGAAAGATTTCCTGGGGCCAAGTACACCTCAAGTTTCAACTTTATTAATAATTTGAGATTTCCATAAAGTATATGACTACTGATATAATACTGTTTCCATCTGAGAAAAACAAACAAATTGAACTGCTAAATAAGCAAAGAGGAAATTCAAAATAAAAAAAACTGGGCCCCAAGACCTTGAACAGTGTTTACAGAACCATTCACAAGAGCATGCTCAGCTCCCAGAGCCCTAACCTCAGAGAGTGTAACTGACTTTTTATTCTACTCCAGAAAGGCTCCAAGACTGCACCTCTCCCTTTCTGTTTATTCCCCCCCCCCCCCCCCCCCCCCCCCCCCCCGATTCTCAACAAAGAAGCTCAAAGGTGTTGAGTGCCAGTGAAGGGGGAGGAATGCAGATTCTTTTGACATCAGCTTTTTGTCTCAAGGCAGACCAGGGGGAACAGTGTGGGATTAGGGTAGGCAACTTTCCCAGAAGCCACTACGAAAAGCAGGCACTCTGCAAGTCACTGTATGCTAGATAGTCTAGAAGTCCTGCCAGGGAAGAGGTCATACAATCAGACAAGTGCATTGCTGATAGTAAGAGAAGGATGACTCCTAAAACACCGGCCAGAAGTCCAAGTTCCAAGCCCCAAGCTAGAGAGTCAAGAAGGAAATGAAAATGATGTACATGGATTTTTTTCAAACAAACTCTTCCTCCTGGAGGGCCTAATAAATTCTCTGCTCTTCCCTTCAGCAGTCCTGAATCCACTGAGAAGTCAAGCTGAAGAAGCAGCTGAGAAAGGAAACCACCTGAACAGAACTGAGCCATACAATTCAACAGAACTGAGCCATACAATTCCAGAGTGGATCTTCCCTCTGAAAATAGTGGGGGGCTTTCTTCAATCTCTAACCAGGTAAACCTCCACAGGAAGTTCAGACTGGTTTTCTGCTTTCTTTCCTCCTTACCCTTACTACCACCCCTATGTTACTCTACCTTCACCTTCCTTCCTCTTTACCTCAGCCAAGGTCATGAGAGGGAGATACCTTAGTAAAGGGAAGACCAAGTCTCTGGGGCTCAGATGATTAAAAGAAGATTTAAAATGATATATAGTTTCCATATTATGAAAGCACTATTAACATGAAGAAATTTTTATGAGATGAACAGTCCAGAGACACAAACCCCCTAAGTAGAGGAGAGGAAGTAACACCTAACATTAAGGGCTGTCTTCTCTTTGCAGCACTAAAAGAGCTGATATAAGCACAAGAGAAGAGAAACCTGGGCTGCTATTAAGGAAGCACATGTCTGTCGATAAGACACTGAAGTCAGCAAGGCCTAAGGTCTCAGCCCATCTATGCACAACTACAGAGCCCAAATACATTGGTTCTTCTCTCCAGACAGCAGCCTGCATGACTCAGACACAGATTTCAGGATAAATTGGGCTTTCTGTCTGTGGTTACAAAAAAAAAGGAGACAAATGTGTTTTAGTCTTATCATTGAAAAAGCAAATGCCAGATACATCTAGTATCCCAGATTTTTAAAAAAGGATAATTCTAGTCTAAAACTAAAGAGTTACTATAGCAAAAAGTGCAATATAAAACCTCAATATTCAATAAAGTCAAATAAATAAGAGGAATTAATTCCTTAGGACACAATGAAGTATGTTAATCTTAAAAGTCTATCAGACTGACTGAGATGACTATCAATACAGAAAAATGTTCACAAATAATCCTAAGTGAAAAACAGGATACAGAATGTAATACACCAAATAAAATACAAAACTATACCTAGTATAGAAAGAGTAACATGATTTAATATTACCATAAATTTTAAAAGTTGGAATACAATAATTTTTAAATGAATAAATCAAGTCAGTCTAGCATTCTCTGGCTGCCTCCAATTACAAAAGTGTCTGTCATCATCTCTATGCCTCTAGTCATCTGCAGTCTGCATTATTCTTCTCAAGAAGCAAAGCAGCCTCAACTTAAGATGCTTTGTTAACTGCTTATTAACCATTATAAATCAAAAGTCGACCAAGTAACACTCAATCTGTTGGTCAAATAGATTTCTCAGAAAATTTCAACAACTAGAATAGGTGTTTGAGAAGATTTAAATGCCCTATAAAAGGGCAAATTAATTTCTCTGCCTCATTGAATTTGTTATGCCAGAAATCTAATTCCATCTTCCAATGTAAGTGATAAAGAAAGGCAATGTGAACTCTGGACAGCCCACTTGAGTTTGAAACCTAACTCTTACCACTTATTAGGTATGTGGAAGTGGGCAAGTTATGTACTTTTTTATTTATTTGCCCTTAATCTTTTGATCTGTAAAATGAGAAAAACAACCCACATAAAGTTAGTTCGAGAATTAAATGACATTTCTTAGAAAATGCTTAGAACAGGGTCTAGAATATTGTAAATGCTCAAACATTAATTACTGTTATTTATCACTATTTCTTTTATTTTTAACACAATATCTGTTCCCTGTACCCCCAGTCCAGTAATCTTTTTTCAAAGTATAATTAACCAGAATGAATGGAAGACTGTACTCTCGAAACATTATTAATCAATAACAGCATTAGTTACATTGAGAATATAAATCAAAACACAGCATTGTAATTCTAAGACAATACACAAAATTTAACAAGTATTAACACTTAATTGTAATTTGTGCTGAACTGAATAAAGATCCACCTTGATGGCATAATAAAACAAAATTGTTTTTGTACTATTAAACTATTTCTTTAAGTTTGAGTAGAGGGAAACATCTATAAATGCTTTGCTCAAAATACTATTAGATCATAAATATTCTCTTCAAATCCTGAGATTTGCAACTATGCACTCAATTTTACTTTAGAAACAATATGCATATTTCTGGAAAGTAAAACTTGCCTTAAGAACCCATGATATTAAAAAGAATCCATGAATCCGCAATGTTGATTTTTTTCAACAATCTTTACAATCTTTAAAAACATTGCAATAATCTCTAAAGGAAAAATCCTTTGTAAAATTTTAAATCTCATGGAAGTTTTACACATTTTTCTTTTAAGAAAACAAATATTAAAATTATTGATGTAGGGAAATTTAGGTGCTTAAAGATCTGTAAAATCCATTTTAACTCAAGAAAGTCCTTTATATAAAAACACTCACCTCCCCACTAATGAAACCTTGGGGAGCCTGAGTTAATTTTAATATATACAAAGCTCTGAGCCAGGAATGCCTTCCCCATTCAAACCCACCACCCCTCAGTCAATCTCAAGTCCCTTTGTCTCCCCACCTCTCCTATACTACTATAACAAATTATCATCTTCCTCTGTCCTGCCACAGTAAAACACTTACGTGGAAGTTATATATAATCAACTTGGGCTCAAGGTTAGAAATTATGATATTTCCCCATGTAGATGATAGGTAGAATTGTAGCATGGTCCCAGGTATACAAGCACCTTCTCCCAGTTATTCAAGTCACTATGGTGGAGAAACCCTTATCTAGTTACTATGGTGAAGGAGATTTGCAAATGCAACTAAGGTCCAAATTCTCTGACTGTAAACAAAGGCGATTACCTATGTAGGCTTGCCCTAATCACATAAATCCTTTAAATCAAAATCCAGACAAGTCAGAGATATTTGAAGCTTGAAAAGGAATGGATAAAGGGAGATTATCCATAGCCAGTTGGGAGATGTAGGAAGCCATGTGCCCAGGAATATAGGCAGCAGCTGACTGCCAGGAAGGGGATAGGGACCCACAGCCCTACTGCCCCAAAATAATTGAATTATGCCAACAATCTGAATGAGGCTGAATGCCCCCAGGACCTTTAGAGAAGAAAGCCCAACAAACATTTGGATTTCAGCTTTGTAATACCCAGAGCAGAAAACAACCAGTCATGTTATACTAGAACTTCTGATGTATAGAACCATGAGCTAATGAATGTGTTACCAAAGAAAACTTAAATAAATCCTCTAGCTTCAGTTGCTATTTATTGACTTTAAATTACTAATTTTGGAGATCACAGAGCTAATAATAAATTATTAGTCTTCCACTAGCTGTGTTTAGATAATACCTCTGATATGTGGACTATGATGATAACTGTTGCCTACATTTCTGTTTAGGGAACTGAAGACCACTTTTGCTGAAAGCACTAACTATTCACTTGGGACTGCAGATGTCCCATGGGTGACTGAATGTTGGCATCTCTATCTTTTTATTACGTGTATCTCCTTTGTTGTATTAACTTTTGGGTCAGATTCTATTCAGCTCCACAAGTAAACCTGTTGAACATTTGAGAAATGTTTTGCCCCAAACTATAATATAGGATTAATATGACAAGACCCACCTTCCTAGTTTCTCCCCACTTAAAACTAAAGACACCTGCCAGCTGCCATGCCCAGACACACCAAATCATGGATTTAGTGAAAAAAGGTAGCATGCAATTTCCTGGATGATCACTACCTAGTCACAGAAAAGACATGAATATCCCTTCCTTTTATTAGCCCCTCTCTCACCATTCCTATCCTAGATCTGTAATCTTCAACCACCTGCTAGAGTCCAGAAGCTTATTTGTGGGCAAAGCTCCCTCTTCCCATTTTTGGCCACTGCATAAAGCTTTTTTTTTCTCCCCAACACTCCACTCTCAGACAGCAGTTTTTCAGTGGGTTGACCTTCTCATCTGATGAGTTATTTAAGATACTTGTGGTAATTCATAACAGCAACAAAAGAAAACTAATACAATATATACCTGTCATTCTCTTGGTCTGAGAAGCTTTTGGGAGGGAGGGAACATGATATCATACTTTGAAATATCTTAAGCATACTTTTGGGGACATACCAGAAACACAATACTATTAAACACTTGCTGACTTAACTGAACTGAAATATAACAGAAAGGTTGAGCAAGCAACACAGATGAGGATCACCTATAGAAAACTTCCAGGCAGTTCTCAAGAAAGTACTGTGCTAATGACTGCAGATCAGGGAATTACATCAGGACAAAAATTTAAGAGATGTTCCCAGAGACAGAAGCCAAGTTGTTTTCCTTTCTATTTCCAGCATCCTGAAGTCATTTGGTCATTCTCTGAAGATTGCTATGGTAGCAGTTGATCAATGCTACTTTTGGTGTCAAACAATCATTGCTCCCAAAATGTAATGACTACATTTCTTGGCCCTGGCATAACTGAATATCAAAAAAAAAAATAGGCATATTGGGAGAAAGTATTCATAATAGATCTCAGAAAAGAATCCAATAAAGAATATGCACAAGTGGAGCATGCCTGGAATCAGAGCAAAATTAATTCAAAGGTCCACCAGTAGTTAATGCTTGTACAAGATGACAGATGTACTTAGGTCTCATAAAGACTTTTCCACACACACAAAAAAAAAAGTCTCAAGACTTTTCCCAAAAGGAACCTAGAGGGAAACAAAATGATATTCTGTGTGATTTCATTTATATTATGTTTGAAAACACAAAGGATGTTTTAAGAGTCCAGCCTGTCTCTGCTCTGGTATCATAATGCGGATAATTAAAAATTTCCTAAATGAGGGAAATCATATGTTATCAATGCTTCTCTATATTCCTCCATGTAGGACAAGGCACTCTGCATCAGACACTCAGCGAATGTCTGTAGGATGCACCAACGGGAGACCCGCTACCTTTCAAAAACACTCAAGTCCTAAGTCATGCGCCTCACTGGAAGTGCTACCTCCATAGGAATGGGCAGTCCTTGTTTTAAATTTGTAATAACGACTCATCTCCTCTTCTCGCCTCACAATACAAGGTGGGTGGTGAGTCTAACCAAAGCCGAAGTGTAAGTAAGAGGGAGGAAAAATACTCATTTACACCACCAACCAGTATCTACTTCAGCCAGCACGACCATAGCCTGATACTGCGCATGTGCACAACACCCAGCCGGCCATGCTCATGCACTCGCTCATTGTAGGCCATGCACATGCGCTGTGTCATTGTCAGCCTGCACAAGCGTGGAGTAGACCTTTTTCTTTTTACTGACGCCGTAGCCCCCCTCCCCTGCTGCCTTTGTAGGAAGGGCTAGCTGGCTTCTTCTTCTTTTTTTTTTTTTTTAAAGAGGGGAGAGAGAGAGAGAGAGAGAGAGAGAGAGAGAGAGAGAGAGAGAGAGAGAGAGAGAGAGAGAGAGAGAGAATTTTTTTTTATATTTAATTTTTAGTTATTGGCGGACACAACATTTTTGTTTGTATGTTGTGCTGAGGATCGAACCCCCGGGCCACACACATGCCAAGCGAGCGAGTTACGGCTTGAGCCACATCCCCAGCCCTGCCCTCTTCTTGTTGTTCTGGACTATCCAGGGGGTGGAAGTGACTGCCACAATTGGATGCTGCCATCCTATCCAGTCTTTCTCCTGCTCCCCCCTCCTGCTTTTCAGAGGCTGGCTCTGGAACTTCCTGCTTGTCATTAGTTCCATCTTGATGCTAGAAAACCTTGTCTGGACTCCCACAGCTTTTCCTGTCTTCTCTGGGTGGATTATAAAAGGCGGAGCTTGGAGTGGTTTATTTGATCTGGTGGGAAGGTGTCAGCCAGGTGGTGCCCTGGGAGGTGGCTCACGTGCCTGGAAATCTGCAATGAACATATTATCTTTTAAAATAACTATGTTTTAAGAATTAGTGATCATGTTGCCTTTTCTTATACTAAGTCAGAAGATTAGTCACTTTTGATGTTTGTAAGAACGAAGGTAATTTAGGGTTGAGGGTGTAGCCAGTGGTAGAGTGCTTGCCTGGTAGGCAAGAGGCCCTTAGCTCAGTCCCAAGTACCACAAAAATAAAAATAAAAGACAATATATTCCATTATCAGTGGACTAGACAGATTGCCAAGCTGTTAGCTTCTCCTTGGTCTCTGCCTTTCCATGTTGAAAAAGTATTTCAATAGTACTCAAATGAACTTAAAGATAGAGTGTTTCTTAACTTTTTAAGGGTCAGAGACCTGTTTGAGCATGCTACCCTTCCTTCTTTTTCTTTATTCCTCCTACCAAATGAATTTTACATACAAAGTTTAGGGAGGGCACAGATCTGCTAAACCCTATTTATTAACCTCTGTGCTCCACCTCGTTGTTCTTTGTTTTGTTCTGCCCCATACTTCTTTAGAACGTTTATGGCGTCAAACTACGTGATTTATAACTGGGTGGTTATAAATTTTGGGTCCAACTAGATCCAGATGATCTCTTTGAAGATACTGCAGTCTACAGATAATGTCCCCTTGCTTGAAACAATTCAGTGGCTTAATACAGACCCTAGAATGAATCCCAATTTACACAACATGGTTTTGAAGGCCTTCAGAGGCTTGCCATCTCTCCAGGCTTACCTTCACTCCAAGTCTCATCTCTGAGGAGAGGGCAAGTTTTGTGTTAATTGTCTGTTCAGAGTTACGGTAACTTACAAGTCATTGGTGCATTGTAATTATGTTTTAATGAAGTAAATAATAAATGAATGAACTTCATGCAGTGACTAGTTGGAAATTGATATTTGAAAGGAGAATGCTATAGAATGACTTTCAGGTAAAAGAGCAGTTAAGGAGATAATTTTGTTAATGGTATTTTTCTCTTTTGGAGAAGAGAATAACCTACCAGTTTTGCAATGTTCTCTGCCATATGGAATCTCCACCCCTCTCCTCCCCTAAATCTGTTTTTTTTTTTCTTTTTTCCTCATCCAAAGGACTGATACATCTAGCAAAATCAGTGTTTGATTTGCATCTCTATTTTTGTGCAAGTATATAGTAGATAACAAAGTCACCTAAGCAAACTTCTGGTATCCTACCCAGTCACCTAAGCAAACTTCTGGTATCCTACCCAGTCACCTAAGCAAACTTCTGGTATCCTACCCACCTCCCATTTCAATCATACCTGCAGCTCAGCTCATCTCTCTTCTTCACTTCTCTTACCCTGGGGAACCCATCTCTTATGTCTGGATCCTTGCAAGAGTCTCCCAGTGGGATTTGGGTCTCTTCTTTATCCATCCCCAACCCAGACCATCCTCCCTGCTGACTGACAGAATGGGCTTTCCAAGTCACAAATCTAACTGTGCCACTTATTTTATTATATTTCTTGGGTTGCTTTTACCTTGAAAATGAAAACCAAATAAATTTAGACTTTCTATATAAGGTCCTAAATAACCGGGGCACTACCCTCATTTCTAACACTTAATGCCTTTTGCTCCAGCCAAGTTACTAACTCTTTTTCCTAGAGTGTACATTGTTCTCTTAACTCATACTTTTGTTTTCATTATTTCCTCTCCTAGAAATGCTTAGCTGCTTGCCTCACTACCATCTGTTTTCTCTGAGTTCTAATTCTGCTTCCAATGAGACACTTTCTGCCATCTAAAGCGTCTTCCTTCTCCTCTCCTTCCCATCTCTGTTTTGTCCACGTGTCTGAGGACACGGAGCACAGGATGCTTTGCTAGGCTCCTTTATGTAATGCTAATTGAGTTCAAATAATAATTTCCTTTTTTTAGGAGACAGACAAGTGGATGCACAATCATTTGGCTTCCTGTTACTAAAGTCAATCCTGCTTTTAAAAGATTGCTTTTTTTTAAATTTCTCCCCTTCATATCTGAAACACAATGATCCATTCCCAACCACTGGTTACCTCTTTGATAGTCATATTCTTTTACCATATGGTTTCTAATGAGAAGCCTTCTTTGGAACTAGGCTCTTCCTGCTACGTCTTTACACATGAGAGTTTCCTGATGTCCAAGAAACCATGTTTTTCTTATTCTGAATTCTATTCAGACATTTACTAACTCTTGGTGCCTAAATTACTATCTAATAGAAACTACTTTCCATGTGTAGCTCCTTCCTGATTCATTCTCCAAAGATTATATATATATATATATATATATATATATATATATATATATATATATATATATTAGATGCAAATACTTACAGGCATTTTGTACTCAGCATGAAAAACAGAATTCATCATCCTTTCTTCTCTCCTTCAATGTTTCCTTTGTCAGTAAATTTCACAACAATCTACTAGTTGTTCAAACTAAAAAGCTGGGAATCATGCTTGATTCCTCTTTTTCATATGCCCTCCACACAATAACCTTGTTGTGGCCCCATCATTTGTCTCTCCTGGACTTGCACATTGCCCTATGAGTTGTTTTCCTGCTTCCACTGTTGATCCAGATGATCTCTTTGAAGATACTGCAGTCTACAGATAATGTCCCCTTGCTTGAAACAATTCAGTGGCTTAATACAGACCCTAGGATGAATCCCAATTTACACAACATGGTTTTGAAGGCCTTCAGAGGCTTGCCATCTCTCCAGGCTTACCTTCACTCCAAGTCTCAGTTTTCACTTTTGTCAGTTCCAACAACTAGCTGTGCACCTTCATCACTCAGGGGCTAGCGACTCATTGCTCCAGCATGGAAACTCCTTTTCTCCAAACACCATCCTCCTATAGTCTCATTAATTTCAATTTACCCTTTCTGTCATGGTTGATATGCAATGTTTATATCCTTTTAAAAAATACCTTTGGTTCAGTTTCCATGTTCCCATCATTCACAGTTATCCAGTATTCCTTGATTGCCTTTTATATATTAATTACTGAGGATGAAGATGATGGACTGTTCTTAGTTACTGCTTTCAAGGGCCTCCAATCTAGTATGGAAAGAGAGGCATTTATTTGTCTACATCACCAGATATAAACTCCCTGTGGACAGTTGCCAGAGTCATCAAGGATTGAGTGGCAAAGCATCAAGAGATGGTAGCAGGAAATAGCATGAGAGAAATGCTGGAGTACATCCATGCAAGTTAGGAAAGGCTTTGAGCTGCCAAGAAACCTGATCCATATCTACCTTGGTAGCTCCTGTCACTGCCCAGTATTCACACAAAAGGAAACTTCATACATCTTTTTTTTTTTTAATATTTATTATTTTTTTTTTAGTTTTTGGTGTACACAACATTTTTGTTTGTATGTGGTGCTGAGGATCGAACCCGGGCCACACACATGCCAGGCAAGCGCACTACTGCTTGAGCCACATCCCCAGCCCAAGGAACTTCATACATCTTGAGGCATTTGTAATTTATGTGTTTCCTTATGCATAGCTATAGATGAATTAGCACTGATGACCCATATTCTGCTAGCTAGCTTATTGAAACAGGACCTAAGCCTCCTCCAAATTCCTTCCCAAGTTATGCCTGAGAACTTCTGCAGTAGTGTGAGCCCTTCTGTATACTTTCCCTTCAGCAAGCACCTGAGTTCTTCACCAGTGCTATGCTTCCTTTGCCAAAGTTTCCTAGAGCCTCCTTAGGATGTAGGTGATATTACTGAGGGGCATCATATTACGAAGTCTCAGCCAAAGTCTTGATATCAGTTAAGACTTAAGGACTATACATGAATAAACTACTTGTTAAGCTATCCAGTATCATCTGAGACATAGAGTGCCTTGTTTGTTGTTTCTCAAGAATCTCAGGAAACAGGGTGGATATTTGGGATCATGGGGCTGCTGGATAGAAAGCACATTGTGCTTCTTCTCTGGAATAATATGATAACTGCTTACCACATGAAAAATGGCTGTTCCAGTTGATATAGGACTTCTTGGTAATGGAGGGAAAATCTTGAAGCTCAGTCAAGATGCTCTAAACCCCTAACTCAGACCCATTGCAAGAAATAGCACATTGTGCATTGCATATTCTAAGATATGGGATAAGCAACCCAAGACAAACCCACTGCAACAAAAAGCTAGTTGAGCCCCTCAGAAGTCAGTCACAGCCTTCTCAGGGGTGTCAGTGTGTTGCTTGTTTTGGAGATACCTCTCTGAAGAATCTTTTTAAAATAGTCTATGTTTTCTCCATCACAGACCAAAGTATATGTGAGGTAAATATCTGTGGATCACAGGCTTACTTAGGCAGAGGTAGTCTTCATTTTTTTCAGAGCCCTGCAGGTCCTCTGTGACAGTATGCTGAGTTCCTCTATAGTTAAACAATCTGTATTTAGAAAGAGAGAGATCAGGAGAGTGAGGGATATGGACAGTTCTTTGATCATTTAGTTACTTGCTTATTTCTCACCTGAGAGATGCATGGAAATATTTAAAGGCAGGAAAGAGAGAGACTGTAAATAGGCCTGCCCTTAACATTTGCTTGGTCTAGGGCAAGATTATAAATAGGGGCCTTGATACGTGAATGCCTCAATATTTAAATGTACAAATCAAGCTAATAAACTATAAACTAAAATGTGGTCTACTCTTCTAGCTTGGCAAACAAACCTTCATAGGTCAAAAAGCTAGAGTTTGATTAGAAATGCTCAAATTCATTGGAATTCTATTCTGGATATTATAGTGTAGTCATATATTTTTGACCCAGTCCCTCTCTCATTCATTCCTTGCTTCTCAGGGAATGACAAGGGGACTTGTGTTCACACACATGAAAATCCAACCCACATGTTCAAGCTTCATCCATCTTCTCCTCCAGCCTCACAAACAGCCTCCTGCTGACCACCTCTCATGTCTTTGTGCAGGCACCTCAAACCCAGAACAAGGGTTTTAGAATCCCTGAAGGGGATACAGAACTATTTGGGCAGGAGATTATGAGGTTCTCAGTACCTAGAGCACATTCTCAAAGCGGGACCCTGGGCCCATGTGACACTCTTCCCTGTCTCCAGACTCCTTGCTCAGTGCAGAAGGGCACAACAAGAAGGGAGCCCTCTTGCCCAAGCCAGAGTGTATATGGCCTATAGCCTGTGCTGGAGAGAAGGCCCTGATAAGGAGCTTGAGTGAGGGTCAAGGAATTCCATCTTTCCTTTCAGCTGAGCTGGGAGAGGGAAATGCAGGCCCAGAAAGAGATGCATTTTTAATTGAGAGAGCAGGGAGTTGATGCGGTCTCTAACTTGTAGTCCTGACTTTTACAGGGACAGGGAAGGGGAGTATGCATCATCCCTTGCTAGGTGGAGGGAAGATGGCAGAAACTTGGGAGGAGTCAGAGGCAAGATTTGGAAAAACCACCCTCTAATACTATCATGAGAGTAGGCTGAGAAGAGACCTATGAAAACTTCCTGACAGTGCCAAGTGTATATTCACATGGGCATGTTGGGCACAGCTCAAATCCAGAGTGACCTTTACAGCAACTGCAATGCAAATGGCAACTTCTGGAGTCAAGCACTGTGCCTCTTGCACAGACATACCTGGCACACCCAGGCTCATGCAATCTTTTCTCTGAATTTTGATCTCAACAGGTTATATTGTTTTGCAAACTCTGAATGAGGGAAAATAATTTTATGGGCCCCTGTGCTTAATGGAAATACTTCCTAAATCCGTGTGTGTAAAGTAAACACCAATTTAGCACTACATATATAGTCCAAAAATGCTGATAAACGACGTCCCAAATAGTGTGATACTTACTTTTCATTTTGAGGGACAGGATCATGCTCACAAGGTGGCATTTTCCCCACCATTGGAACCCACCTCTGTGAATCCCACACATATGATGTTGAGTTTTGTCTGTGTTTTCTTTCCGTATATGAAAAGCATTATTTGAGTTGCAAATATATTCATTATTATTGTATTCCAAGGATTTTCCATAATTATTTTTATATAATATTTTACTTTGTCTCTTATTTATATAAATATTATCAACAATTTCAAATGTAATATTTGTTTTATAATTTTGTTTTTAGGCTTTTTGTGACATTATATCTACAGAGAATCTTTTGAAATAATTAACATATTTTTAGTTTTAATCTTGTTAGTCATATTGTGCTTTGATTAGTTTTTTTTTTCAAAATATTTTATTGATATTTAAATTACTGGTGAGGAAGAACTTACTTCTATAATTTTCAAGATTTGTTGATTTCTTATAATTTTTTTCTACTATTAAAATCTGTGATTTATTGACTGTGGTGTGGGTGACTCAGAACCTTTAGATGGAGACCTGAATCCAAGACACAAGCATGCACAGAAGGAGGCACCAAATGACATTCAGGATCATGATGGGGATGTATTAAAGGGCAGTACACAACAAATGGTCAGATGATTGGTGGGACAGGAAGGTTAGGGCTGGGGACAGAGAATCAGCAGATCATTACTGTACTCAGAAACCCCAGATATTCATCTACAAGTGTCAGATTTATAATTGTGTGCAGAAGCCCACAGGTATGATGGGGCTCAGTCCACCAATAAAATAGCCATATTAACAGGAGAACAGTAAAGGAACCCAAGAGTTTAAGGAAAGGCAGAACTTTTAGGAAGAGCTTGCTTCATCAGACTTGGTGTTAATTGTCGAATAAAGACAAAGATGACAGGAGCACCCAGACACATAAATCAATGTTACTTGTGTGTTAAGAATAAAGTGCTTGAGCCTGGTGTCATGACACATGGAGGTTGTGGCAGAGGATTACAAGTTCAATACCAGCCTCCCCCACACAGATTTTGAAGATAAAGCTGGGGTCAGGTGGAGTACTGCTGTCTGATGGAGAAGCAGATCTAAAGAGTTATGCCAGCAATCTTTATTTATATATGTCTCATTATCAGGCTAACGACTATGCAAGCATGATTCCTTGTATTTGGAAAGTTTCCAAACTAAAAGCCTCTATACAGATTTCCCACAGTTGCAATGTGAATGTTAGGAGTTTTGCTTAGCAAACCTGAAGGTCCAATGTATAAAGTTACTGTTAAGCAGGCAGGCTCAGGATTAGCAGAACTGGTGAAACACTGTGGTTATTTGCATGAGAATTCCTCTATCTCAGGGAGGTATGTGCCTGAGATCAAAGTCAAGACTGATAAGCACAGAGCCTCCACAGGCAGGGCTTTACCATAGCAGCTAAGTATCCTATGCCTTTGCACAGAAACATTCCCAGGCACCAGGCAAGCCCCAGCCATGAGGTCATCAGAGACCCCAATCTCAGTCACTTCTTTCAATTTTTTTTTTTTGTCACCACTCTCCACAGAGGTGAAGTCCTGTGTGCATGGGGAAATAAACAGGCTATGGGGCTCCAAATTCCCAGCCCCCTTTCTATCTGATTCAAGGCTTCATCTTTCATACACTGAATGATTATGGACACAGGTGCCATAGTTACAGAAGAGTCAAGAGCAGAGGCTGATGTAGGATACAGGGAGAAAGTGAGGGTCCTGCAGGCAGATTCTTGAAGAGAGACAGAAAGAGTGGGCTCTGGGGGCTGAGACCCACAGGGACAGTGTCAGTGGACAGCTCTGCAGAGGACAGCCTCTTCCCTCAACACAGCACAAGATCCTCCTTGAGAGGATGGGAGAGGGCAGTGGCTCTAAAAGCAACAGGGCAGCTGCCATCACTGCTCCACAGGTGCTGGTGGGTTTTCCTGGGCTCACCACCAGCCAGGTGCTGTGCCATACCCCTCTGGAATGTTGAGACATTCAATCACAACAGCTCTCAAGCAGGCATTCTTAAAGAGGGGGACATTGAGATGGAGTGAGGCTGATGACTTTCTTAAGCCACAGAACTATTCAAGAGACAGCACAGGGGCTTGATCCAGGAGTCCTGGCTCCAGATACACAATGCAGCCATTCCTGCCTGAGGACAAGGGACCTTTTTTTGTTGAGTTGGGTCAGCTGTTAAAATCCTCTCTACACTGAGAGTGGGAGGGTTGAGTGATGGAACGACAGATGCCAGCTCCTGCCAGAGCAGATAGCAAGAATTTGCCCCATGTGGGTAAAATAGTCTGTCTTAAAGTTTCTGCCCCTCTAACACACCCTATGTGTATATCATAGCCCATCCCCTGCATGGGGATCAAGCTTCCAACCCTCTTCATATGAAGCTTAAGTCCTGGGTGTCTTGGGTTTTCATTGTCCTGGACTTCAGTTCATAGAGTAGAAAACAAGTCCTGTCCTGGAACTGAGGCTAGAGAGCCAACTCAGGAGGAGGCCAGTCTGGGAAAGTGAGGGCCCCAAGCTTTATTTCTCCCTAACCCAAGGAACAGACCAGATAGTCTTTCTGTGGAAGCTTCACCCTGTTTTTGAGGAGTAGGATAGAGGCAAACTTGTGGCTGTGGACAAAGTGACCCAGAGTTACTTGGGCTTAGAGGGGGCCTTATTGATAGCTGGAGGGAGATTTGCAATCCCATTAGGTGGTTTAGGGGTCTACTACTTGTGTTGGTGGAACCTTACTTTTCTGTATTTTATTGAAATTGTGCAATAGAACACACATCTAGAAAGAGCACAATATCCCTTTATGATCATTAATAGGCAATTGAAGTGAACACTCAGGTGCCACATTAGGATGCAAGCACTCCTAGAAAGCTTCTGTCCCCTTGATCAACAAACAAAAGCCTCCCACATCATCACTTGCTGTCTCAGGCAGTGGCTTTCTGTGCTCATCTGTTTTCACACTGCCCAATGCTGCTCACTAACATCATGTCTGAGTTCTAACTGATTCAGACTCCGTGTATATTCTTCCATGTCTGATTTTGTGGATGTGGCTTCATCCTGTCTGTCATGGTGAATAGTGTACCTTTGGGTTGGCATGTCAAGGTGCTTATCTGTCTGCTGCAACAGGCTGCTTGGGTCATCTCCAGGCCCAAGGACTCTTCCCCCATGCTGTGGTACTGTGGTGGAGACCATGAACATGTGTTACATTGCATTTCTGCTGAGGATACACCAAGAGTGCATTGCTGGGACCCAGAATCTCCATAACATCAAGTCCATTAGACAAACTGCTTTTCAGAGAGGTGGCAGTTTACACAGGCTCCATGGACATGGTGGGTCTCATCACTTCATGTTCTCTCCATTGCTTGTCAGGAGCTTCTGTGCTCACTCTTGCACTTAGTCACAGGCTTCCCTATATCTATAGAGGCCAGAACCTGGGATAAGCCTCTCCAGGCAGCAGTGGGGACAGTGTGTCCTGTGTCTACTCAGCAGGCCAGTCCTCAGAATGGCTTAGAAAAGGAGTCCTTGGACTCCCATCTTGGCTGCCCCCCTTGATAACTGTATAATCATGGATGAATTAATTAATCTTCCTGTGCCTCCATGTCCTTGGGGGTGGAGCATGGGTTAGAACATGTGCCTCCCTGTGCTTCCATGTCCTTGGGGGTGGAGCATGGGTTAGAATATGTGCCTCCCTGTGCTTCCATGTCCTTGGGGGGTGGAGCATGGATGAGAACTTGTGTCTCCCTGGGCCATCTTGATGATTAATGAGTGAACTCTGCAGAGCAGTTGGAAAAAGGCAGGTATGCTGTAGGGGTTCCACATCTGTGAGCCAGAACTGGAGCCTTCCCAGGGCACAGTGATGACTATATTCTACAGATGGCTTAAGAGACAGGAGTGGGGCTGATTTCTCATCACTGGTATCTGGGTGTGTGACCTCTCAGGGATGGACAGACATGAGCCTTTCCAAGCTGAGTCCAGATAAAGGGGTTGGCTGTTTCCACATACCTGTGTTCATCTGCTGTTCAACACAGGGACCAAAATTCCCCCACAATAACCATTTACAGAAGGAGAAGTTTATTTTGACTCATGGGTTCACAGGTCTTAGTCCATAGTTCGCCCAACTCTATTGCTCTGGACCTAAGGGTGAGGCAGATCATCATGCATCATGCAGCAGGGTATAGGATAAGACAGCTGTTCAGCTCATGGCACCTGGGAAGCAGAGAGAGATGGAGGAGCTTGGGGGGACAAAATATAATCCCCAAAATCATGTCCCCAGTCACCTGCCTTCTTCAGCCATGCCCTACATGCCTATGGTTACCACCCAGTACAGTAGTCTTCAAATCCATCAAATGGATTAATCCACTGATTAGGGTCATGGTTCTTGTATTGTAATCATTTCAGCTCTGAACACTGCTACCTTGCCTAATATGAGCTTTGGGGGAGACACATCACATCCAAACCATAACAAGGCTGGTTATGTTGTAGGAAAATAGTTTCTCTTTCAAGAGCAAGAGTGCTTCCTCTCCATAAGATGTTCGGGGGGAAGAAGCATGGTGGACAGCAACCGGCTGGGAAAAGAGCACATGGGCTTCTGGTCCATGCTCAGCTGGCCTTCTGACTAGTGGATGGCCATGGTGGCCAGTGGTCCTTACCTTTTGCAGAAAATGCAGATGAAATGGCTTCAGGATTTCAGGCAGCTTAGGATGTGATTGTACTCAAGATGAGTGGAGGGTTCCAGGACCCAGCAATGGGGAAGGCCTCAGCCCCTCCAGCACTGGTTCTTTTCAAATTCATTTTAAATCTGATCACATCAGGGGTAAGTTCCAGAGTAGCAATTAACATCTGGAAATCTTCCATTGGGAAAAAAGAGAAAGCTGGCCCTGCCCAGAGCCACCCTAGCCCCTGTCTGCATGGAATGTACCATCAGTGTTTGTCTTCCTTGGCTAGGACACGCTTCTTCCTGGCCAACATCTGAAGGCTGTGTCTAGGTATCATCCAAGGGGCAGGAGACTGTGCAGCTACTCTTAGATGAAATCCAGTAGAGTCACATCAGCCATGAAAACCCATCAGAAGCCTGACAAGTGAAGGCCTGCATACCTAACCCTGTGCATCCATCATTTATGCACCTGCACCAGACACAGTGATGCTCATCATATGACAAAGGACACACATGCAAACTCAAATACAGTATCTTTTTAAGTCCTTTCTTTCTTACAATTTAACCCACACATCATTAAATCTGCCCTTGTAAAGCAATCCTCTCTCTCTCACCTCAGGATATACATCCTGTGCACAGCCTCAGAGGTCTTAGTAAAAGCACAGAGCTGTGCAGCCATCTCCACCATCTAGTTTCAGAGCATCTCCATCCCCAGAGCATGCCATACACCTGTTATCATCTCTCTCAAGTCCTTCATTCTCCAAACACCATACTGCTCTGTCTGCATGGATGTGCTTACAGTGGACATTTCATCCAGGTGGGATTGAAGAAAAATGCTGCTTGTGTGTCTTAGAATATTTTTTAGAATATTTCTAAGGTTTATCTATGCCAAAGTATGGATGACTTCATTCATTTTTTATGTATAATATTGCACTGGATGGAGAGAGCACATTTTGTTCATTAATTAAGCATGTGATGGTATACTTGAAGGAGACAGAGGCAAAGAGATACAGCAGCAGAGAAATAGCAATGATACTCAGAGAGAGAGAGAGAGAGAGAGAGAGAGAGAGAGAGAGAGAGAGAGAGAGTTTCCATACAACCCTGTCACTCTGGACTCCTTCCTTTCTTCCCACTTTCCAGAATCTTTTCTTATGTCCTGTACATGTGTCCAAACTGAGCCCATGTCTGGGTGTCTGGAAAGGATCACCCACAGGTCTTTTTCCAATCCCACCAGGCCTATAGGCATGGGATGGGGAGCAGATACTGATAACCCAAAGGTAGCAAGGAGGGGTAGAGTCCCATTCAGGGAGAAGAGTCACCTCCATCACCCATGTTGCTCTTGCATCTTGGGCCATATGCCACTGAAATGAAACTCAAAGATTTTGTACCAGAAACCATCAGGAGAGTTTAATAGCAAGGATATTGGTATGATTTGTAATATAAGTTGTTTACTGAATATGTGTTAATTATGCTTGTTTTAAAACAAATGCTGCTCTTCAAAAAATGAGTCTAAAGTGGGGTGGGGATACAATCACTTTCCCCCTTATCTACATTTTCTGTAGTTTCAGTTATGCACAGTCAATTTCTGTCAGGATGAATTAAATAGAAAATTTCAGAAATAAATTATTCATAATTTTTAGTTGCATGCAGCTCTGAGCAGTGTGATGATATGTCCTGAAGTTTCACTCCATTCTGCCTGGGATATGAATTACCCCTTGTCCAGTGTATCCATGTTGTATGCACCACCCACCATTAGTTGCTTAGTAACCATCTTTGTGATCAGATTCACTCTCAGAATATTATAGTGTTTGTGTTTAAATAGCCCTATTTTTCTTAATAAGGTCCCCAAAGATGCAAGAGTAGTAATCTTGATAATTTTATTATTATGCGCTATTATACTTGGTCAATTTTATTGTTCGTTATTGGTGTTAATCTCTTATAATGCCTTCAGAATATAGCGCCCTCCCATTTCTGGTGACTGTGAATACTGTGAGCCTGAGAAAAGGACCCTCAGTCCCCATTTTCCTTCAGCCCCCAACCTCCAGTATATCTCATGCTGACCTGGTTGGGTTTGGCTGTATGTGCATTTGGTGTGTATGTGTATGCAGAGTTTTTCCTCCCTGGTGGAGAGGGTTAGGTGGTGCCACTTGGAACTGAGTCTTTGACACTGATAAAGATCCTGCCTGCTATTGGTGCAGATCTTAGCTTGAGTAGAAAAATATTTTTTTTTCTCCATGGACATTTAAGGCCTAGCCTTGGAAAACAGCTTGTAATGTTGTAATTCCAACTCCTGGAAAAATTTCCTGCCTTGACTGTTATTATATTTATGCCCTTCCTTTCCCTGCTCAGAATGTCTGTGAGCTGTTCTGGGTATCAGGTATCTTGCATTACAGATACTGCCCAATGTTTGGACAAGCATCCTGAGAAGTGTCCCAAAGAATTTACTCAATGTTTCCTAATTTTTTTGAGCAGGCAGAACAAAACCCATAGAGAAATCCATTGATTTATAGCATCTATATACCCTGTCACTTTCTCATTTTTTTTTTCTTTTTTTTTCTCCTTGTATTTAGAAATTGGAGTATTTGGAATTTCTTGCCATAATGAATAGATAGTGTGTACTTAGTTGTGTATGGTTTCTGTAATTTGCTTGTTAAATACACTGAATATTGTTATCCTTAAACTTTCTTTTTGAGACAACTATACTTTTATTGTAATCCTGAGGATAATTCTTTGGGTCTCCTTTCATTGCATCTTCTACGTGTTAAATTTTAACTTGCCCTTGGCACAGTCTAGTTGTAAGTATGTGAGTTTGGGCATTGTACTGAAAATGAATTGGACGTTAAATTTTGGTCCATAAAAATGCAGAAAAATTTGCTTTGTGTTGCTTATTTCACATCAGAGAAGAAAGTTTGTACAGAAAACAGGAAAAAAACAGTGTGCAGATACTGCCCAATTTATTTGGTAGAACAGTAGGTTTACATTTACTGTCAGTATTTTACTTCCTGACATCTGTAAACACCTGGTTGCAAGTTAAAACATGATTAGGTATAACACTACAGTCCTCGTATCATGGTTAACCTTAATGGCCCCTTTTGGAAGGTCTGTCTACATCCTGGTGTTTGCTTAATGTGTACTGTAGTTACATAATAATATGTACTCAAATCCTAAAGCCCTATTTGTCATTATTTTCTGAATACTTTAATTAGCATTCCATTTGTTTTATATTTGCAAGGACTAATATTTATTTATTTTTATTTTATTATTATTATTTTTTTGTGTGTGTGTGTGTGTGTGTGTATGTGTGTGATTTAAGAGATTCCTCAAACCAAGAATTCAGACACAGAGCAGTTAGTTGCAAACTTGGCTTTTCTTAACAGTGACAGTTGTGTTCTTTTCTAAGAGCTGTGAAATTTGTTTTCTTTTGGACTTTACTTCTGGCTTGGCCCTATTGTTTCTAATATGAGAAAGAAGAAAGAGTAGAAATGGTACTTGAATTTGATATTAAGCTGTGATATTATTTGGATTTTTAAAGACTAGATAGATATTTTGCTGAGATTCTTGTGGAAACAGAAAAGAAACCTCTGGGAACTTGAAAAAAACCTTCAAGGCTCCCCCAGCATGGATGTGGCACCTTCATGGGTCTGAAGAAGTCAGGCTCACTAAAGTGTCTGCAGACAGCCGTAGCTAATGTGACTTTTAATGGGCACATTTCTTTCCAATGCCTATGGACATGCATAATCTGAGGAAGGGGAGGCAATGAGAGCTTCAGAGCTGCTATTGCCAAGTCTTATGATAATCCTGCCATAGATGATGATGATGGCATGAAGACATGTAAGTTTATAATGGCTAAAGAATAACAGTTACAACTGGCTCTCCAGAGCTCTGGATCTTAAAGTGTGCTTCAGGTAACTCTTGGAGGTTCCTAACATTCTTCAAGGTTAGCTCTGACATCTGAGATATTTTCATAATAAAAATTTATCATTTACCCTTTCATTCTTTCACAAGTATAGAGTGGGGTTTTCTAGGACGCATGTCATTTGATATTGCATTAGACTGAATGTAGTGTCAGATAATAGAATTTCTGTTCAGTTGGAGTTAAAATAATATTATTGAAGATAAAATATAGAACTGCAATTGTTCTTAGACTCCTTTTAGATAATATAGTTATTTTGTGAAATTTGTTGTTTTTTATATTTTTATTTACAGTTTTTAAGGATTGAACCAGAGGCACTTTATCATTAAGTTACATTCCCTGTTTTTTTTTTTTTTGTTTTTTTTTTTTTTTTTAATGTATTAATGTTGAGGAGGATCTCACTAAGTTGCCAAGGCTGGCCTAAACCTTTATGATCCTCCTGCCTCAGCTTCCCAAGAAGCTGGGATTACAGGTTTGCCCCACTGTGCCCAACTTTAAAAAAAAATTGTATTCTAAAGCTGTCTCAGTTTTAAATCAATACACATTGATAGGTATAATTCACATCCATAAAAAAAAGTATTTGGCATTCTGAATCATTTTTAAGGGTGTGAAGTTATCCTGAGACCAAAATGTTTAACAATCACTGCTGTATAATATCTATAAGGTGATAGTATCAGTGAATATGTATAATAATTTATGATATTGGAAGCACATTTTTGTTACTCTTGCTTCACTTGAACTACAGTAGCAAAATTTATTTGTGTATGTATTTCCAAATTACAAGATAGTTTTTAAGCCAAGTTGATTTAAATGGTTTTATATTGAGAAAAAAAATGCTCATATTTTTTAAAAAAAATGTTCTATGCAAGTTATCCTTATCATTTAACATCTATTTTACAAAAATAACCATGAGAGAACCTTTGCAGACAGGGGAATGTTCTCCATTTGGACCGTCCGGCATGGCTGCCACCTGCCCTATGTGGCTGTTGAGCATTTGAAATGTGACTAGTGTGACTACGTTTGTTAGAGATAAGCTCTTGCTGTGGTACCCAGGCTGGCCTTGAACTCCTGAAATCAAGCCATCCTCCACCTCCCAAGTAGCTGGGACTATAGGCATGGGCTTTGCCTCACCTGGTTTACTATTTTTAATTTGATTTAACTTTGATTTTCACTTAAGTAGCCACAGGAAGCTAATGGTTACTGTCATGGATAGCTCAGGCCCAATATCACCCTCACCTGGGAACTGGTTAGAAATGCAATTTCAAGGCCTCTGGATCTGCTGAGCCAGAATCTCTTTGGGTGGAGCCCAGGAATCTGAGATTACACAGTCTCTCCAGATGATTTTTACTCAGCTTTGCTCAGGCAAGCTCGGCAGTGGGTATGATGCTACAGTGCGATTCGGTTGGGCTGGGTGCTGCTAGGAGCAGGGGAACGGAATTCCAGATGTACAGTCTGCTCCTGAGAAAAAGGGATGGTAGGGCTGGGTCTAAGGAGTAAAGAGGTGATGTGGATGGGCTTGGGGCCTGGGGCATTGGTGGTAATGGTCCACAGATTCCTAGGCCCCCTGGAGGGAAGGGCTTGGCACACTGGATGAACTCAGCGTGTTGGAGTAGAGAGAAGGGAGTTTGTGAAGAATCTGGTCCTCCCCCCACCCCCATTTGTTTCCTGGGAAATCCTCTCCAGGCCTCTGCCTCTCCTTCATTTCGTTCCTAATCTCGGAGTCCTCTTCCAGAACCCTCATGTGGAAACCCAGGACAGGCCAAGAGGAGAGGCTTCCGCCAGTGCAGATTTAAAATTCGAGGTAACTGGATGCCTTTTGGGGAAAGGCTTCCTAGTAATTTTAGCGGCATCTTTTCTGTTGTCTAGACCTAAGATCAGCATTTTAGGGAAAAGTGTCGAGGCACAGCTTCCCCTGCCTGCTCGCCTCCCTCTGTCCTCCCCTGGGCACTGCGAGGACTCTGGGCAGAATGTCAGGTGGCCAGAGCCTCTGCTGAGCCCCAGCGATTCATTTGGCAGCTAAAAGTTTTGCCCCTAGAAGACGCCAGACTTATTTTGAGATGGCAAATGTGGCAGATGCTTCCCGGCTGGCAAGACACCAGCTGTCTGATCTCAGCCTCAAGGGCGGTATTTTGAAGGAATATTGGTAGCTTCTTATCTAAAATATACATGTGCCTTGCTTCACCCTCTCAGAAGCTTTGGCGGCGCTCTGTGTCCCTAGGTCTTGGGGTGGCACCTGGGGCATCGGAACTGCTCCGTGTCGTCCAATTGATCTTGTCAATATTACTTTTTTTCTGTTCTTCCAGGTCCAGGACACTACCTAGATCTGTCCTCTAGACAAATATATTTGTAATAAACTCTTCGAAATCTTTTGGCAAGAATATCCAGGGAGAGCACTGTTTCGCTCACAGGAACAAATAGCTAATGGCAGAATTCGAGCCACCAGGACCAGACACTGATCTATAGAGAAAGATACTTTCCAAAAACCTCTCATGTCATCC